>NC_081846.1:5969009-6278653 GCF_963259705.1 Myotis daubentonii | reverse complement strand
TGCTCAACAAAGATGCTCAACATCACTAATCATCAGAGAAATGCAAATTAAAACCACAATGAGATGTCACTTCACACCTGTCAGGATGGCTGTCATCAATAAATCAACAAACAAGTGCTGGCAAGGATGTGGAGAAAAGGGAACCCTAGTGCACTGCTGCTGGGAATGCAGACTGGTGCAGCCGCTGTGAAAGACAACGTAGAGGATCCTCAAAAAATAAAAAATGGAACTACCTTATGATCCAGTGATTCCACTTCAGGGAATAAATCTCAAGAAACCTGAAACACTGAATTGAAAGAATATATGCACCCCAATGGTCATTGCAGCATTATTTACAATAGCCAAGATCTGGAAGCAGCCCAAGTGCCCATCAGCAGATGAGTGGATAAAAAAGCTGTGGTACGTTTACACCTGGAATACTGCTCCGCCGTAAAAAAAGAAGAAAGTCTTACCTTTTGGAACAACATGCATGGACCTGTAGAGTATTATGCTAAGTGAAATAAGCCATTCAGAGAAAGACAAATACCGTATGATTTCATTTATATGTGGGCTCTAATGAACAAATTAAACTAATGAACAAAATAGAAACAGACTCATAGGTACAGAGAACAGACTGGCAGCTGGCAGATGGGAGGGAGGTTGAGGGGCTAAGTGAAAAGGGTAAAGGCATTAAGCAAAAAACAAACAAACAAACACACAACATAGCACCTCACAGACACAGACAACACAATGGTGATTACCAGAGGGAAAGGGTGGTGGGAGGAGATAGAGGGGGTAAACGGTGCCAGAGGGACTAGACTTTGGGTGGTGAACACACAATACTATATATATATGGTGTCCCCCCAAAATGTGTACACACACTTTGAATAATAATAAAGGCAGTGTTTATTAAAATACATTTCATTTTCAGAATTAAGCTATCAACTGTTAAAGTGTGTCTACGTTTTTTGGGACACCCTGTCTATATATAGTATTATAGAACTGTACACTTGAAACCTATGTAATTTTATTAACCAATATGATCTCAATAAATTCAATAAAAACTTTAACCAAAAAAGAATAATGCATCTGCCTGTACTCCAAAAAGGTGTGAATTTGCAGATTTGCAGAGACTTTCGCTTTGCTTTAAATCAGTGGTTCCCAACCTTACTTTGGCCATGCCCTACTTAAGCATGTAAAATCCATGATGCCCCCCCTCCCCGTGACATATAACTCGTATTACTCAAAAAGTGAGCTCCTATTCACATGGAGGAAGCCTAAAAGGCCATTAACTTGGTCTAGACCAGTGGGCGGCAAATTCATTAGTCAACAGAGCCAAATATCAACAGTACAACGATTGACATTTCTTTTGAGAGCCAAATTTTTTAAACTTAAACTATATAAGTAGGTACATTGTTATTAACTTAATTAGGGTACTCCTAAGGCTTAGGAAGAGCCACACTCAAGGGGCCAAAGAGCCGCATGTGGCTCGCAAGCCGCAGTTTGCCGACCACGGGTCTAGAAAAGGTTCCAAAGAACATGGCATCCATGAAAGAGAAAAATAAAAGAATGAAAGGACAGGTGAAGTACTGAGGAAGAAATCACTAAAAATTTGTTAGAAAATAATAATATAAAGTGATATGAAAAAATAGCAAATAAAGTTTCAAAACATATAATAATGAACTGAAATGCACAATATATATTTATGTACTGTATCTGAGGCCCCTAGAACCATAAGAAAAAAATTCACTGTTAATAACTCATTTTTGAATTGCCCCCTTAAAAATCAAATTGCCCCCCTGTGGGGCATGTGCCCCATGCTGTGAACCACTGCTTTAAGCTGTTTTTTTGCACGGACCCAAAACATGATCGATAGATTGAAATGAAAAGCGGAGGCAAGAAAAATGATGGGGACATTTATAGTCAGAAATGTACAGGTGAACTACAAATCCCGGGTGAGGTAGAATTAATCTGAGACTATTGGTGATGCCTATATCAATTTAAAAATACAAAAATAATTCAAGAACCTGTTCATGCGTCTCACTAAAATAATGCTTCACGTTTTACTTGGCTTTTTCCAACAGTCAACGGTTTCTAGGCAAATCACTGTGATTTACTTTGGTCAGAGCTGGAGGTCTGTTCTCGTCATTGAAGTTTCCGCCCCACTTGAGTTGGTTATCTGCGCTGGCACAGTGGGGAGGTGTGCGTGTCAGCAGCGGTGGCTGGGCTGGAAACTGAGTCATCTTGAGAGAATGTGGGGGAGGCTGCAGGCCATGGTTGCTTCCTTCCGGGGGGCTTCTGTCTGCCTGGAAGTCGCTTCTTTAGGGAGGGGTTCAGTGGGACACCACCTGGTCTCCAGTGTGTCACTGTCCTCTGACTTCAAACTTCTAGCAACCGAAGCTACGTGGTGGCAGGAGTCAGCTAGGAAGGCTATGGTGTTCTGACCAGGCATCCTGGGCCCCGAACTTCGCAGTCGGCAAAGCAGGAAGGCAGCGGTGGCCTTGTAAAGAGAGGTGTTTGCACTGTGACGGCCCCACCTCCTCTTTTCCTCCGTGGCCAACTCTGGGCAGGGCGCCTTTCTTTGAGAAAGAATGAGTTCATTATATGTAGGGAGCCACCTCAATGACGTCAGCCAGCTGTCTTGCAAAGCCACACTGAGACCAGGGAGGGGATGTGAGCAAACCCTGTTAGCGTCAGGGTTCAAGGACAGAGGAGCTCTTCCTGTGGCCTTTCTCCTGAGACAGCAGGTGAAACCACTGGAGAAGGACCCTGCTGTAGGTAGGCCGAGGCTTGGAGTCACCGGGTGCAACTCGGCTTGTCTTCATCCTTGCTCCCAAAATCCCTCCCTCACCCACCAGGCCTCTGGGAGTAGCTGCTGCTCTAACGAGGTGGGGGTGGATCGGCAGGTGCACAGGCGTGTGTGCCTGACCCGGCCTGTAAGAAAGCCACGCTCTCTGTCTTCCTGAAAACCTGGGAGACACGGTGATGGGACTTGCCCTTCCATCGTCTTCTCTCATTGTATAGTCTACTTCCCTTGGAATACTTTGCTTTCAGTGATGTTTAGTTGCACGTCAAGGACAGGAGAATGAAATAAATTGTTCTTTTTTAAAAAATATTTGATTTTTTTACAGAGAGGAAGGGAGAGGGATAGAGACTCAGAAACATCGATGAGAGAGAAACATCCATCAGCTGCCTCCTGCACACCCCCACTGGGGATGTCCCCACAACCAAGGCACATGCCCATGACTGGAATTGAACCTGGGACCCTAGAGTCCGCAGGCCGACGTTCCATCCCCTGAGCCAAACCAGTTAGGGCAAATAAATTATTCTTAACAGATATTGGAGGCCACTAACAAGTTGGGCCATGTCAGCCCGGCAGCGTGATGGTGTTTAAATGCTTTATCAAAACGTAAATAAATAAATAAATAAATAAATAAATAAATAAATAAATAAATAAATAAAATGCTTTATCAGCACTTCTCGGGACTCAAAACCGCACCACCCCCCTGAAGACATCTGTGCTGATTCCGAAATGCCCTGGCAGGCAGCTGCTGGTGGCCCCACACCCGCTGTCGGAGTTTCTGCATTTCCGTGCCAAGCCTGTCGCTGCAGAACCAACAGAACTGGCAAAACAGGAATGTGGCAAAGGGTCCCTGGGACATGAGTCAGAGGAGCTATTTACATGGAGGAGGTTGCTCCGAAGCCAGGAAGCGCCCGCACAGGTGCTTGCTGGGACACGTCTCGTTGGATTAGGTCGGCCTGTCATTTGCAGCTACAACCAGCTCTCTGGTGTGCTGTCCTGGAGTTTGGGATTATAATCAACTCAAACTGTCAAAGCTGTGCTGGCCCTGGTTGGACTCCGTCCGGGCTCCTGGAGTTCAAAGCAGTGGAGAAGAGCCTGACCAGCTCAGGGTGATACATTTTCCTCCCGGAGAACCGGTAGCTGTGTTCTCTCTTGGGGGGCGGGGAGGGGGGGGATGTTTTTATTTTTTGGCTTAACTTTTCAGGAAATATTTTATGTGATGGTCAGCCAGATCCCGCTGTTGTCATCAGAAAGGAGCCCTTCAATGAGGCCCCTCTTTGTTGTCCTGACAAACTGGACCGTAGTAGATGCTATGACACCTGGAAAGGACTAGACCAACGCCACGCTCTCGAAGGCTCATTCCCTTGAGTGATTTATGACAGTATTTGTGAATGGAGTTAGGGATGGGCACAGCCTGTTCATGTCATTGAGTCAACATACCACTGAAGGCAAACCTGTGCCAAGTTACTCACCCTGCCAGGTGCCAACTCACCAGGTAAAGGAGGTTGATTTCTGTAGAGAGCTCCGTGCGTTGGTTCAACAACATATATGGAGCCCCTATGGGATACAAAAATGAGAACGACATCGTCCCTGCCCTCAGTAATGTCGACGTGTGCACAGGAGGCAGACGCACAAGCCGCTCATTATAATCCACCGTGAGCGTGGTGACTCTAGCCCAGGGGTGGGCAAACTTTTTGACTCGAGGGCCACAATGGGTTCTTAAAGTGGACCGGAGGGCCGGAACAAAAGCATGGATGGAGTGTTTGTGTGAACTAACATAAATTCAAAGTAAACATCATTACATAAAAGGCTACGGTCTTTTTTTTCAATAGTTTTATTCATTTCAAACGGGCCGTAGTTTGCCCACGGCTGCACTAGACACTGAGAGGCCAACCTCAAAAAACCTGCTATTTCCAGCAGAAGGCCACAGCTGAATTTTAAGCAGCTAAAAAGCCATTTTACTTTGACCAGTTGTCTCTTTGTACGAACAGTGACTCAAAGTATGTGGCTTGTGTTTCAGCTGCCCGTGACCCTTAGGATCAGGGCCGGGATTGTGTCTGAGAGCCCGCTCGAAGCTCGGACCACTCACTCAGAGCCTCACGCTTAGTTGTGGCCACGCCTTGAGGTTGCATCCACCCTAGAACAGTGATGGCGAACCTATGACACGCGTGTCAGAGGTGACCCGTGAACTCATTTTTTTGGTTGATTTTTCTTTGTTAAATGGCATTTAAATATATAAAATAAATATCAAAAATATAAATCTTTGTTTTACTATGGTTGCAAATATCAAAAAATTTCTATATCTGACACGGCACCAGAGTTAGTTAGGGATTTTCAAAATGCTGACACGCCGAGCTCAAAAGGTTCGCCATCACTGGCCTAGAATGTGGTAGTCATTTCCCATTTCCTTGAAGGAACCTTCACTCAAGAAGGGGATCTATAGTAAGCCAGGTGTTTTAATGAATTAGCACGTTCCTCCCACTTTCTCCTGTAACAGAGGTTGGCAAACTTGTACTGAGCAGGGCTAGATAGTAAATATTCTAGTCTTTGCAGGGCCCTGGATTCTCCATCCCACACACTCAACTCCGCCTTCTTAGCAGAAAAGCAGCCACAGACAAACAGACAGCGCATACATGGGCATGGCTCTGTGCCAATAAAACTTTATTTACAAAGTTGGGAGACGGGCCGGATTTGGCCCCCAGGCCATAGTTGACCAACCCTGGTCTAAAAGTGACTTTTTCTTGTTAGTCTTGGACATTTACAATGTCCTGAGGGTAGGCTGTGAGGAGTGATGGGTGATGGGGGCGGGGGGGGGGGGTGGTCAGGAAACCAGCGTCAAGGCCCGGACCCTCCACCTCGCTTTCATTTGATGCCAATCAGTGATTTCCTTCAGTCCCAGTCATCTCAGTAAACGAGGATATGGACAGAATGGCGTCTAAGGTGCCGGGGACCCCTGGCATTTTCTGTTTCTGGAAAGACACAGGACCTGATGAAGTTCACCACCGGCAGGACATGTAGAGAGCAGGTTTGCATCCTCCGGGACCTGGGTAGAACGGAATCATGGGCTCCATCTCAGAAAGTGAAATGTAGTAGGAAAAAGCAGAGTGTCCAGCACTTGGGTTCAGAACAGATTCGGTGACATGCAGACCGGACGGGAGAGCCCGGGGCTGCAGCCGCCCAGGAGAAAGGTATGAGCCGATGACTCAGCTCGCTGTGAGTCAGCAAGGCGGCTGCCCCACGGGCGGGCACTTCTCAGCTGCACTCATGGGGAAAGGTGTGCAGGAAAGGAGGGCAAAGCCCTGTCGGAGCCCCAGCGGAGGGGACCGCACCTCCAGTCTTAGACCCCGCCTTGTAGGTCAGACTTGGGCCTGGAGCGGATCCCAGCAGAGGGAATTCCCAGCCCCTCCTTGAGGGGGTGGGAGAAGAGGCCTGTTGGTGAGTGGGGAGGGAGAGAGACCAGGGATATGAGAACTGCTGCACATAAGAGTTCTTACAGAAAATGACTTTTCCAAAAAAAGTGTCTATGGTCAGCATCCAGATTAGCACCCGGGGCATAACAGGCTCTCAGATGTTTGCCGGGAGAAAGCCTCTAAGTATGTGAAGAACACTTAAGTGGAAGAAGCATTCTGCTTGGTGGCGGTGGCGTCGGAGATCAAATTAGGATGGAGGGAGGAAGCCACGGGGCTGCCCAGCTCAGCGCCTGGGAGATGTGGTCTGTGCCCTGCACCCGGGAGGCCCCTGCACTCTGAGCAGGGCCCCCCACCCCTGAACTGGGGGCCCCTCCGATTGCATCCACCGGGGTCCGGTAGGCAGGAATATGGACTCGATCTCCCCCGAGGAGGGTTCAGTATGTCACCTTCAGGCCTGAGAGGCCGCTAGGCTTGCGTTTCCTGCACACACAGGCTTCCTGGCCGCCCACACTCTGTCGCCCACAGTGCCGCGTGCACAGGGGCTGTGTCAGAAGGCCTTCGCTGTTACACAGACTGGCATTTTTTATTTTAATGTCTACGTATTTCTTTTGATGGGTATCAGGAAAAATAAAGCTAGCGCATCATAATTTCAGAGACAATTGTGTAAGACAAGGCTGCGCTGAAAAAGCCAGTGGCTTTAAAGTTGACTGCATGAGAAATATGAAGGAAACAGCATACGCCTGTATTCAGATAGGGCACACATTGAGAAAGCAGTTTGTGACTAGCTGACGTCTGTTCCAAGTAAATTCTCTGAAACTCTCAACTCTGAATAAAAGTCATGTTTCTTACTCGTCTCCCAGCTCCATCTGCCACCTATACCAGGATTCTTTTCTCTATCACCCAATTCCATCACTGGACAAGACTCAGATGACTTCCTTTAAAAAAAATGCAGTAGGGCCCGTGGAGGAAATTCCATAAGAGGCAAAAAGCAGAGTGAGCCAATGAAGTCTTATAGAAATCCCACCAGCCCAACGTGCCCACCGCTTCCATTCCCCTCCCCGTCCCTTCCTGTCCCCGAGCCCAGGCGTAAGCATTTATCATGGGGTAGGCATCCTTTATACTTTTTGCTTTAAATTTAACGTATCCAGTTGCATGTTGCAAACGCCTCTGGACGGCATGTCTTGCTCTCAGCATTGCTGGCCACTTGTCATTCCTCAAACCTAACCTAGTCATTTTTCCTGCTTCTCTTTGTCCTTGATGTCCTTGTGACTGAGGTGGGATTTACACGGTAGGTCGGTGCTGGAGTTTCAGCCTCTTCTCCAAATCCTTCCATGATGAAGCTTTTGACACCCTCATTTTTCTTGTCTATAATCTTCCTCGGTGTTTTGTAATTTAAATTTTTCACTAGTACTCTATCATTCCATTTTCTTTTGCCTCTGGTCTTCCTAGGGGGTCTTTCATCTGTAATAGCCTCTCACCCAAGGCACTCAAGTCTCCTTCTCCCCCATTTAAAAGTGTTTAGAAGTCCCCGAGGAAGGACTCCATGTCCCTGGAGGTAGGCAGCTCAGGCCTCTGGTTTTGCCCTCTTTCAAGAGAGCATTCCCATTGTTCTCCCTTTCCTTATAACCTGGCCCCGAACACTGAAAATATTGACCTCTTCATATCCGTTGACACCATCAAAGTACGTACTGCCCGCTGCATCCCTTATCTGATGTGTGGCTTTCATCTTGGATGTGCTCCCCATAAAATGTGCATTTCGCTGTCCTGGGCCAAGACATGGATGCGCTCAGGAAATCGGATGGTCCTGTTGGTTTTGGACAGTCCTGGCATGCGGGCGGTTGGACTTGCGATGCGTGTTCTGTGGAAAGCTGAGCTCCGTAGAAAAGGCGTCTAATGTGTAGGAAAAAATACACAACTGGTTGTTCTTTTTGTGGATTTCTTTAAAGGCTGGATTACAGCGGACCTTCCAGAGAGTTCTTCTTCCTGGTGTCCAGAGAACTCTTCAATCCATATTACGGCTTATTCGAATATTCGGCCAATGACACATACACAGTGCAGATAAGTCCCATGTCCGCTTTTGTGGACAATCACCATGAATGGTAAGTAAATGTTTCCTCAACACCTTTCTTCTGCTGATTTCTGTGATATCCATTTTTTGTAGGAATCCTTGATTCTAACACCTTTCTCCTCAGAGAAAATCATGTTTTCTTATTGCCCTGGCTGGTGTGGCTCTTACTTATTTTTTGTTAATCCTCACTGGAGGAGATTTCATGCATTGTGTGTGTGTGATTTTTTTAGAGAGAGGGGGAGGGAGGAGGAGAGGCGGAGAGAGAGAAAGGTTGATGTGAGAGAGACACATCGATTGGTCGCCTCCCGCGCACACCTTGAACAGGGCCAGGGATTGAGCCTGCAACCGAGGTCTGTGCCCTTGACCGGAATTGGAATCAAACCCGAACCGGGTAGGGCCATATTTTCAATTAAACATCTCATTTGACTCTGATTTTTCTTGTCAGTCTCAAGCAGGAATAGATTGTGTTCCTTTGGACCAATTTTAAGTGAGCTGGGTAGAATCCAAAGGGTTTCTCCCATCCGATGAAAGTTACGGATGATGTTAGGTTCCCAGCGAGATCCCCAGGCCCCTCTCTGCTCCCTGAGCTCCGGGGGGTGAGGGTGAGTAGGGCAAAGTCATGTCAGGCGGCTTCTAGAGCTGCCCTTGGGCAGCGGCTAACACGGGGAGGGAGAGGGGCTGGAGCGACTGAAGGCAGAAGGGCAGGCGGTGGACTCACAGCAGTGGCCGCTCGGACCCGATTAGCCACCCGAAGTCTGTGGCCTGGGTTTGCCCCCTTTTCTAATTTCTCACACACGGTCACCAAGGACAAGTGGCACAGGAGCCCGTCTGGGCATTATTTATTCTGAAAATCCCCGATTGTGCTCTGACTAAACGTCCTTACGGTTTTAAAAAATTCCTGCATATACAGACTTTAGTTTTATAACCCAGTTTACTTGTTTCTGCTCATTTTCACTGATAGTGACCAAACACACACACACACACACACACACACACACACACACACACACACAACAGAAAGACCATGAGTAGGACTCATGAAAAAAATTGAGTCATGAGGTTAGTCTTGGTGGGTGGAGGGCGCCACTTTTAGGACTTACGTTTCAAATGAACTTCCGTTTGGCTCCAATTTGGAGTCCTCCCAACTAAAGCTGTTGCAGTTGTGCTAACACCAGCGGAAAGAAGGACAGACAAAGCTGCCGGACATCTGTCCCCGGATGGCTGCGAACCCTCCTGTTCCACGGGCAGGAGGGAGCCGAGGGACTCACGCTCTGAAAAGGCATCCAACCTTCGAAGAGCTGGAAACGGAGTACTTTTGAAAGAGAAAACGAGGGTCCATCTCAAGTCAGCAGGCCCAGTCATCACAGACATGTTTAGTAAAGTTTCCAAAGTGATTCAGAATGGACGTGAGCCTTGAAGTTTTAGGGAACAGAATGTGCCAGGAGGGAACTCCCGCAAATGCCCACATGCATCGCTCTTGGCGGTGACAGTGGTCGGGGCGTGGCTTGAGAGAGCACAGGGAGAGGCACGTTGTCACTCTGAGACTGGGGTTTTCTCCAAGGGGGATTGCTGCTGGGTTTGCATGAGAGAAATCCTGCTCATATTCATGCAAACAGATGAGAGGACAGCGTTTCCTCCTCCACCACCGGCCTCATCCTCTCGGTCCCTTGGAAGCGGTTGGGGGAATTTCGCTGAGTGCGCACAGGGGACTCCCGGTGGCCGTGCGGGTGCAGATGGCAGACGCTGTTGGCACGGGGGGAGGGGGAGCAGCGTGTCTGTACATAGGAGCGAGACACCTTCCTTCAACTCGTAGATGTGACTATTGGCCTCGGGAAGACAGACTAGAGGGCGCACACACGCCCGCAGCCCGGGAGGCAGTTGATCTTGCACAAACGTAGATGGTCAAAATCCAGTTAGAACCTGGTCCGTGAGGTGTAAGTGACCGCGTGCCTGTGTCTCCTCCGCAGGTTCCGGTTCAGCGGCAGGATCCTGGGCCTGGCGCTGATACACCAGTACTTGCTGGATGCCTTCTTCACGCGGCCCTTTTACAAGGCTCTCCTCAGAATGTAAGCGTGGTTTCATGGCTCGTGTAGTTAGCGTGTAAGGCCACAGTATATCCCTTACTGGAAAGGGTTCCAAAATCTGTTGTTACTAAACTTAAGAGAGGGATAGGTTTCTGAAACGAATATAGCTAGTGCTGCGTTCTTCCTGCTTTGGACCCTTTCCTTCTGTCTCGCCCCCAATGTCTTCCTTTTGCTGCCCTTCAAAGAATTGATCCTCACTTGTTGCAACACATGTTTCTGAAAAACAATCGTACTTCCACTGCAGCACTGGAATTCCTGTGGTGGTAATGCTGATTATTAATAGAATAGTTGTGGGTTAGCCTGGGTGACTCACCGTCCTCTATCTGTTACATGATGCACTTTATATTTTGCTTTGTGCACACTTTTAACTGCTTGCTCTTAGTCCACATTTCCATTCTCCTTTGCTTTGTTTTTGTCCTATTTTTGTTTGTGTGGTAGGGCTGGGCAGTCCTGTATTTTTCCTGAGATCTCCCTGCATGTAAAACGCAGTACCTTCTGGTGACAGAGGAAACATTGGCATTCACAGAACTTTTCTTCATTGTTGTCACAATGGAAGTTTGCAGTTTTTGCCAAATGTCAAGCCAGACAGTATCTGCCCTGTGGTCAGTTGGCGCTGACAAGGCGGAGCAGGAGCAGGCGCCTGCCTGTGGGGCAGTGGCTCACACCTGCAATAGGACAGCACAGATGGTTGGCTCTGTGTATCTCATTCCCTGTAAACAGGAGCCTAGACCTCAGATGAAAATAAGGTGTGCATAGGGGGCTCGTACGAGGGTCAGTAGGAAGACGCCTGCCATCTTCCCTGTGGGTATCTGGGCAGAGGAAGCCCTGGGCAGCTGGCACTGGGCACCTTCTTCCGTGGTCCCCCCGCTCCTGTTGTATCTTCCCATTTTAGGGCTTTATCTCTCATCTTCTCATTTAGGCTTTCGGTGAGAGCAGTCTGTACCAACTGTTGGCACACCCTCCACCCACGGTGCCTGGCTTCTTTCTGCCAGTAGCCTGGCGAAGAAGCTTTTACAGAATATTGTTCCGACCTTATCTTAATGGGCCATCAGCTGCTTTTGGTACTGGTGACCGTCGCAAACCCCACCCATGTGTCTTGAGTCTGACCTCATGGCATCCATGGCCCTGACCTCCTTCGATTTTATGTCTCCTTGGTGGGTTTCTCCTCTGATTTTCCCTTAAACCTCAGTGTTCCAGAAGCTTCCATTCTTGGCCTTCTGTGTGTGTGTGTGTGTGTGTGTGTGTTCTCCTGGGGAAATCTCTTCACCAGTTTCCTCTCCTTCTGATGCTGAAATCAGCGCTGTTGGTTTTGATCACCCTTGAGTTGTAGGCTGAAGTGGCCAACATGCCACTGAATGCCTCCCATGCATGTCTTGCGGGCACCTCGAAATCAGCGTGGCTGAAACGAGACCCCCTCACTTTTCCCTGACCTGAAAGTGTACCCTGTCCCATGTGCCCAGTTACAATTCATGGTCCCAGCAGTCTCAAGTGGCTCTGGTCGGACATCAGCAGTCACCCTCCATCAGGAAGTAGGAGGTGCCCAGCTTCCCCACCTCCTGCCCCGTCCACAGGTCCTTTACGCTGCTTGTTCCTGCGAACTTGTGTGGCTTCGGGGATTTTTTGACTGGTAGCCCTCAAGACGAATTCGAGTTGACTTGCAACATGAGTTTATTTGCTATCCCTATTTTAGATATCATTCTTTATACACCGCCCCCCCCCCAAACCCATTTACTGATTTCCACATTTGTCTCCTAAATACTTTTTAAATTCATCTTCTCTTTTCCATCCTCAATAACTGTGCCCTAATGAAAACCCCTGTCTTATTTTTCCCAGATGACTATGGTGACGTATAATTGATCCCCACCCTTTTATAACAACCGCACCTCCCCTTGTTTTAAGTAATCCTCCGGACTGCCATTTCCAGAGAAACAATTGAAATTCACATCACACAGCTGACCATGGTATTCCCTAAAGCCTTTCAGTCATTCTGAATCACCAAGTCCCTTAGAATGGCCTGCTCCCAGCTGCTAGGCTCAGTCCCTGGACATTCCATCTAGCAGGTCAGTCTCTGGTCCTGCCAGGATGCTGGAGTATTCTGCATACTCCTTGCCTTTATGATTTGTTCCTGTTGTTCTGCTCTTCTCCTTTTTCCTCCCCCCCCCCCCGATTCTCCTCTTCACCCCTCTAGCTTTTAAACATCCTGCAAAATTTATCACAGGTATCACCTACACCAGAAAGCTCTCCCTGAATCTCTAGGTCAAAGTACATGTCCCTCATGTTTGCTGTGAGAGCTCTCTGTAGCTACCTTACCTTCTTTTTTTTTTCTAATGGGAGTGTAACATACCTATACACCATTGCACAAATTATAAGTGTTTCCCACCCTGGGCTATCACTAATCACCTTATATTAACTCATCAATTTGTGTGCCTGTCTCCCCAGCTAGACCATTATCTCCTGGAGGTCAATGAGTGTTTGACAAGTAGCTATTAAGAGATCTGGAACACAGCTGAGGCCTACTAAATGTTTAGACTGAACCAAACAGCCTGACCTTTGAAATTGGGCTGACGGGAGGGAATTACAAAACAACTGAAGCAAATCAAATGTTACCGCCTTCCATTTCCATAATAGTTACTCCACCTCCTGTAGATCCTCTCTCAGCAGGAAAAAAGAGGAGAGAGCTATAGAAAACCCTTATAATTATAGAGAGACTTTGGGGCTTGCTGTTTTCAGAATCATGGAAAAAGTGAGAACTGTGAAGAAAAAAGGGATGTATGTAAACATGGACCATATCTGGTCTTTAGGGAGGAAAAGCTCACATGCATTACCAAAACATACGAAGAATTTCTAATTAGGACAACACTGTATAAGACAGTGTAACATAGCCAAAAGGGCACTGGACCCAAGTTGTCAGCCTGAGTTCCAGTCTCTTCTGGGGCACGAGTTGTGGGTGACTGTGCTGATGGCCGTCACTCATTGCACCTCCAACTCTCTCTGTCTCTGACAGGTCAGACTGGGTGATTCCTAAGATGTGTTATAAACATCCAGGATGTTAAAATTGCATACCAAATTTCTAACTGATTTCACGGATTTGGTTACTGCCTTTGACTAATAAGTACATTTCAGAAACCGGTGCCTATTGTGTTGACCTTGTTCTTGTCTTTAACTCCTGTTTCTGTCCTCGTGACTCTGGGTTTTTGCTGTTGGCTGTGCCCACGTGTTTATTCGCGTCTGTGTGTCATCCTAGCCTGTGTGACCTGAGTGACCTCGAGTACCTGGATGAAGAGTTCCACCAAAGCCTACAGTGGATGAAGGACAACGACATCCACGACATCCTGGACCTCACCTTCACTGTGAACGAAGAAGTCTTCGGGCAGGTCTGTGGGTGTGCACCGCCGGGGTCTCAGTGTGGCGACTGGAGGCCGCTGGGCGGTGAAGAATGGCTCAGTGGCTAAGACCGGATGCGCGTTTCCGTGTGGCTTGCTGGGTGGTTTAAACCTGGGTTTGTGTACAGTTAACAATCATCGTGGTGGCAAAGATGATTCTCATGCCAGCTGCGGGTGAAGGTGTTCTCGTGTACGGAGTGCGACAGCTATTTGTGTGTTGTAAATGTTCTTTTTATTTCCAACTAAAATATCCATGTAAGGCATTAGAACGTGCCTTAAACACAATGTTTAAAAGTCCATGCTACCCCAGGGTTGAATGTTGAATTACTTAACTGGCACTGGGATTTCACTCTCATTCATATTTCAGAACCGAAATTGGTTATTTCGAAGCCGAGGGAAAGTAAACAGTATTTTAGTGAAGGTTTGAAAATATTGACCAATCAACCAATGTTGATTTTTTTTTTTTTTTTTTACAAAGTCGATGGAAGGGTTGCTTAAAAGATTTCTTTCAGAAATTACATAATAGTTCATAAGTAGTCATCTTATTTAGACATTAATATTTGGTTGCTTTTCTGGATTTCGTATTTTGGAAAAGAAGTTCTCGATTTAATGTTCACTTGAATGTAATTCTGTTTCCTTAAAGTCAGTCTTTACTTACATATGGGCTTTCTATGTGTGGTTGATTCGGAACCCTAAAGGAATTTGAGAAAAATGCGTTTTTGTCAAATATCCAACTAGCAGTGGGCCAGAATCTGGAACCAGTTTATGGTCATTTAAAAGGCTTATCTGTTTCGTCAGGATTTTTAAAACTTAACCTTCGCCACTGGCAATACATATGTTTTAGCCACAGAGGCTCTTGGACACCCGCTCGATGCCCCGTGTCACTGAGCCGTGGCGTGAGCGTGGGCCCCGGGCGCCCCTCGCACCTCCTTGCGGGACAGCGTTCCCACCCCCTCGAGGGCTCGCTTCATTGTCAGCCCTCTTGTGTTGACCCCAGATCACGGAGCGCGAGCTAAAGCCTGGGGGTGCCAACATCCCGGTCACGGAGAAGAACAAGAAGGAGTACATCGAGAGGATGGTGAAGTGGCGGATCGAGCGCGGCGTGGTGCAGCAGACCGAGAGCTTGGTGCGCGGCTTCTACGAGGTGCGGCGCCAGCGGGGCGGGGCGGTGGTCCTCGGGCCCATGTCCGCGGGGCCGCAGCCCGTCCCCTGTGCTTCCCCGTGTGCTCTGCTTATGGCTGCTCTTTCCATGTAAAATGCCCAGTGCTTTGTCCTGTGTGTTTCAAGAGCACACACAGAAAGCTTCATGCCAGTGACAAGAGAGCATTGACATAAAACGACCTGAATTCAAACAGCGTTTGACCGTTCAGAGACCACTGGTAACATTTAAGTCATGCATCTCGCATGATGGATGCAGACAGTCACATCTCATGCTCCACATGTGAACTCTTGAATCGGAGGGTCTGCACAGGCGTTACAAGGACGCAGTGTCCCTGCGACTTCTTCCGTAGGAGCACTGGATCTTTTTATTTTAAAAATATATATATATATTTATTGATTTCAGAGAGGAAGGGAGAGGGAAAGAGAGATGGAAACATCAGTGATGTGAGAGAATCATGGATACCCCCCACTGGGGATCGAGCCCACAACCCGGGCATGTGGCCTGACTGGGAATCGAACTGTGACCTCCTGGTTCTTAGGTCGACGCTCCACCACTGAGCCACACCGGGTGGACAGCACTATATCTTTTTTAGAAAAGAAAAACAAACTAGACTAATCAGTGCTCAATCATAAAACAGAAATTCTGCCGAGAGCCATCTCATCGACCTTGTACTAAAAATACCTTATATGTGTGTCGAGAGCTTTGCCGTGTTTTTAAAGCGCCTACAGGGTGTATCCGTCATATTCCCCAAACTCCATGTGCCCTCCTTTCCTGACGAGGCTTAATGGTCGCTGGGCTTCCTCCTGGTGCCTAATCCGTGCCCTGTATTCTTGCTGTCCCATAGGTGGTGGATGCCAGGCTGGTCTCTGTGTTCGATGCGAGGGAACTAGAGCTGGTCATCGCAGGCACTGCCGAAATAGACCTGAGTGACTGGAGAAACAACACCGAGTACAGAGGAGGTGACGCTGGGCTTGGGGGTGGCTGGTTTCTAAGCTGGAGAGCAAGGGAGGCAGAAGGCTCGGCTGCTGGTCCGAATCCGGGGCAGCAAGGACACTTGTACCTAATCATAGTCTGCCGCCTCTCCTTTGAGACCTTGGGCTAGGGACATTCCCTTCTCTCCCTAGTTACCGCACCTGCCCAGGGGAGGAAGGCCTGCTTACACACCATCGCAGGATGTCATAACGCCTCATTGTGGGTGAGGAAATGTGCCCATCAGAGCACTAATTAGTTGCTTTATGGTGTTGGTAGGGAAGCAGCAGGGAGCTGGCTCAGACTCCACCTGTAGTCTCCCTTCGGCCCACCCTCTGGACTTCCTAGTAAGCAAACGCCGCGTTCCTACATTTAACTGAACGGCTCAGCAGTTGTACTTCACAGTGGAAACACGTGAATGGAACAGGACGTGCTTCTCAACGTTCAAGTGGTTTACTGAGCAGGCCCGTCACCAGTCAGGCCTCACGTCCACTGACAGGGAAACTGCTGGAAGGGTAGCTAAACACTGCACTCCAGGAACCGCCACCAAACGGGAAGCGCTAGTGGTGGCGTTTGGATAGAGCAGTGCAAATTCTCAGTTAGTAACTGGGAGTGCAGCCATTGAAGTTGGATGCTGAGCCCATATCCTTTGAAAGGACCGGATGGTAGCCCAGAGCTACAGTTGTCTCCAATGAGTTTAAGCAAAGGAAGAGTACAGTTCCTGGAATTGCATTATTGCAAAGCCCTTGGTGAGTCGTGACAAGTAGCAGTTGTTTTTGTGTAGGTTTTCGTTTTGGTTGCTTCCCTCAGAAGAAACCAGATGTGAGAGGTGAGCACTAGCTCTGAGCTTGGAGAGTGAAACCGACAAACTTGAAGTCACTGAATTCATCCCCGAACAGTCCTCTCGCTACCTGTACATTGAAACAGAAATTCAAGGAACAGTTTTAAAAGTTCGGAGTAAAACCTAACTTGACATTTGCTAAACGGCTTTGGCTTTGGCTTCTGCCTGTGCGTGGCTCTTCCGGCTCATGTTGTTGCCGGGGGCCGTCAGCTGGCCCGTTTTCTCTGCAAGGCCGCATTCAGTTGCGGTTTCCGTTGCTGCTCTTTTCTGCAGTTCAGCTGCCGTAGCGAGTCTTGTCCATCGGCCCACAGTACAATCCATAGACGGCCTTGGTTACTCTAACTCGGTTAACCAAATATGCTCACAAACTAGAACACAGTTTCTCCAACGTCTGCATAACTTGCACGTTACCATAAACAGTACCAGCTCATTTCCCCCACCCCAGGCGATTCTGCTAGCAGTGCCATTCACCCCGTCAGCCACTCTTGTGTTTATACAGAATAAACTTTGATTCACAGTGTATGACTCAGTGAGTACCTATTCCTATGACTATTGTAGAGCTTATCAGATGAAAGCCTGGGGAGGAGCATGCTGAGGGGTGGGGCACCCAGCTGCCCTGCCTGCTAGCCCAGCTCCATGGCACTGCGAGAAGAGGGGCTCCCCGCCCCTCGCCACATGTCCATGAGGCAGCTGTTCGTGGGGGTACGAGGAGACACGGCTCGGCACACACAGCAAAGGAGAGGCAGCAAAGGGCCGGTGCGTGGGGTCAGAGAACGTCAAGGCTGTAAATCAAGAGCCAGCGCACTGCTTTGTAGACGGGGAAGCTGTTTGCTCAGCACCAAAGAGCTGGCCCTGCGTCCCCATGCCCAGCCTGGTTTATTGGCCCTTCGCTTGGATCCTCTCTTACTCTCACTGGTCGAAGAGGAAGCAGGAAGGAAGGATCCCAGATCCCAGATACTGCAACATGGGGACCATACTTCCTCCAACCCAGAATTCCCGTGGCTTGATGCACACTGATGGACGGTGTTAGTTAACTGGTTTGAACCGCTAACTGAACCTTCATCTCTGAGCCGTGTCTCTGAGCGTAATTTTTCTTTATTGAAAGGACTGGCATCTATAACCACTTCCTTAATCTACCCATGGGATGACACGTTTAACATTTTATTAACTTCTACTTAAGGATGGAATAAAATTAACATTTAGGTTGAAGGTTATTGGGGATTTATTCGTTGAAGAAATTAAAGTTGTACAATTCCTTTTCCTTTTCTATTACTAAAAAGTAATTTGGTTAAACAATATGAATGTTATATGTAGTTTTAAAATATTTTGCCATTATGCACTAATTTGTATAATTGCTTTTTAGAATAAGTTTTTATTGATTTAAGAGAGAGAGGAAGGAAGAGAGAGAGAGAAACATCGATGAGAGAGAAACATGAACATCAATCGGCTGCCTCCTGCGCGATCCCTGGCTGCAACTCCCACCAGGGATTGAACCCGCAAGCCAGGCCTGTGCCCTGACCAGGAATCGAACTGGTGACTGCGTGGTGCATAGGTCCATGCTCAACCACTGAGCCACACTGGCCGGGCAGTATATTTATTTAATTAATGTGTCTCTCCTTTCCCAGAAGCCCTGTGAGGGTCTGATTTCTTGGCCACTGTACCCCCAAGCTTCATACAGAATTTGGCACAGTGACCCTCACAAATTATTTCTTAAATGAATGGCCTAAAGAGTTAAGCATTTCCAGTCACAGTGATTATGTTCTTCAGAGGCGATAGGGTTAAGACGCTGGTTTTTGAGAATCATGCTCATTTTTTATTCTTCTCTCCACGCGCTGTATTTGGTGACACTACAAGGAAACACGGCCTCTCGCTGTCACTCAGTGCTGTTTTTGCTGGGCTTTTGACCCTCATACAATCATGTTTACAGTGTTCTCCTTAGTCTTAAATTATCAATGACCTTTAAAGAGTCCAAGATGGTGACATGTGTCTGGGGGTCCTTTGTCAGTGTGTCGTGTTGGCTTACGATAGAAAAGCCAAAGTAACACAGGCTTTTGTGATTGGTTTGCTAGGGTACCACGACAATCACATTGTAATTCGGTGGTTCTGGGCTGCGGTGGAGAGATTCAACAATGAACAACGACTGCGGTTGTTACAGGTAAGACGCCATTGGTTCATCTTTTTAAGGCATTAGTAGAATTATTGTTGGAATTGCGTGTTTTTAACACTTGCTAAGGACACCCAATAAATCCATCCCGGGTTTATGTGCCAGTGTGGGGTGCACGGTTTCCAGACTCTTTGGATGGCACAGTCCTTTGGCTCCATCACTGGGCACCACGGCCCCAGGCAAGTCCAAGCCTTTGAGGAGGGAGGCGGGGAAGTACCACCTCCCGTGCAGGGACCCGAGGACGGCCTCTGCCTTCAGGGCAGCGTGGCCCTTTCAGAGAGAGCCCCGGGCCCTCCGCAGCCCAGCACCTTGAGCCACGGGTGCTCTCCGCTCGGTCCCTTAAGAAGTGACCCAGTTCCTTGATAAAGAGCCCTTTCTTTGCCTCCTTCTACCTTTCAACAAATTAGAGAGAACAATGCAGTTGAAGGACGCTGGGAAAACGAACTCATTTTCTTGTGGTGTTTATAGTCACCCGGGCAGTTGCTGGTGGGTTGCAGCTAAAGGGACATCAGACACGAGGAAGCCTTCTGGGTGCTCAGACGGAGCCTTACCCATGGGCGGGGTCTTAGCTGCTCTGCATCAAGGACCTGCCCCTCACGTTTGCAGGCCCAGACATTCTGTATTTTTTCTTTCATCATCGTTTTTTAAAAAAATCCACCATGAGCTGATGAGGGGCTGATGCTCAATAGACTTCGGCTAATTGATCACCCACTTTATTCACGTGTAGTGGGAACCACCCCTGGTGTAGGCTCCCGAGCTGGTCAGCGGTACGGAGGCTTTCTCTTCTCAGGCCCCCACACCTTTCCCCTTACAAGGCCCGTCCTTCCTCGGTTCTGTGTCAGATGCTCGGGGATGGCCGGTGCCCGGCATACGCTTCGTCCCCAGCTTCCCCAGCGGCGGGGCGGGCAGTGTGCTGCTCCTCCGGGAGCTGTGCCTGTGGGTGATGGGCCTTCCTGGGCCGCTGGTCGCTGGGCCTCACCGCCTCCTCCTGTTTTCTCGTCGGTAGTTTGTGACGGGCACGTCCAGCATTCCCTACGAAGGCTTCGCCTCTCTCCGAGGAAGCAATGGCCCCAGAAGGTTCTGTGTGGAAAAGTGGGGGAAAATCACCGCGCTTCCCAGGTAAAGTGGCAACAATAATTCTTTACTGTCCCCACGTTGCTCTAGGAAGTTATGTATCTGTACATATATATGTGTGTGTGTGTGTACATATATATATTAATGACTCTTTTATGTTAAAAGTTTGAGCGAGTGAACAAGCTTTTAGAATAAGCTTATTTCATTTGCTGATTTATCTTTCTAAATGAGGGGGGGGGGGTCTTCCTGGTCATAGTTAACATACATAAACATATAGCTCAAAATGTAAAATGCAGCAAGACCAAAGCATTTGTTAGCTTTATCAAAGCCACGTTGGTCATCATTACGATTGGGGCTCTAACTTATATGGTTCCAGAAACTCTTGGTGTAAAGTTTATATTAATGACTAGTTAGAATCCCTTCACTCAGAATCACCGTGGTGGTTTCTGCAGAATATTAAATCATGTGACTGTGCTGTATAGCTCGGTAGCTTCCGTCGTCCCTGCCTTAATTCCGCCAGAATGCTCTCTGCGTTGCACTCTCATTCATAACAAGATGACATTTCCTTCGCATGGAAAAAGGGGCTTCACTGTTGCTACTAATATGTGTAAGGGTCTTACCTTACCGCCGTAAAGGTACAGCACTGTTTATGAACCAGAAAGCGTTTGGAGTTGAATGGCGGTAACTGGAGCAGAAGAACTGGAGGGAGCCAGTGAATGAGGGCAGATGGAGGAGTCAGTGTTAGGCCTTCTTTCTCTGATCGGCGGTGATAATGTAGAATTTTTGAGGTAAAAAGGACCTCAGATTGCCTCTCATTTTACTGCCAATAAACCTGCACTCTAGAGAGGCTGAGCGATCTTCCCACGAGTTCATCCTCACTTTCCTCTAAGCACGAACGACTTTAAGAAACCTGTTCACAAGACTTTCTTCTTGGCAACTGCAAAACGCTGGTTTTTGAGAATCATGCTCCAGGCATCACACCTGAGAAATGGATGCTGAAGACACAGATGCAGAGAGCGATGCATTGTGGGAGCCCGGGGCTGCCCTAGCCTCCTCCGCCACCCTGGTGCACCTCAGCCTGTGAGCAGAGGTGCTGCACTGAGACGCCCAGGTACCACCTGGTGTACCCAAAACACCTGGATACCAGTACCACCTGGCACACCTGGCGTTCCACTCTCAGCAGCCTGTAGTTCCATTATTTAAAGGATTATTCTATTTTATTTGTGCCTGAGTTGTGTCCTTTTCCCCTTTAAACTCATGTTTGTATCTAAAAGCAGATACACACACAATAGATAGAGAGATAGATGATAGATAGATAGATAGATAGATAGATAGATAGATAGAGGATGGATGGAAGGATAGATAGGTAGATAGAGGATGGATAGATAGATGATAGATAGATAGATGATAGATAGATAGACAGACAGACAGACAGATAGATAGATGATAGATAGATAGATAGATAGATAGATAGATAGATAGATAGATAGATAGAGGATAGATATAGATAGATGATGTATAGGTAGGTAGATAGATAGATAGATGATAGATAGATGGATGCAGATAGCAAGTAGGGCCTTTCACCTGTGGAGAAGCTCAGGCCTGGGCACCAAGGAGGCAGGAAAGGGCAGAGCGATTGTGTCCCTTTCTCACGAGGTCTGTTTCTGCGAAGATTTGCTTCTGGAAAGCAGGTGGGACAACCTGTTACAGGAAGCAGACGGATGGCTTGTTCGCCTTGAATCGCTGCAGCTTCCACCACACCTGGTGAGCGGAGAGGCAGCCGGGACAGACGTGCGGCTGTGGCTCCAGGGCCTGGGCCCTGTCCCAGGGCCTCCGTGCCCCAGGGGGTCCTGGAGAAGTTGCTCAGTCCCCTGAGCCTGTTTCCTCATCTTCCCTGGAGGCTGGTCATTCTGAGGATTGAATGAAATCCTTCTCTAAGGCAGGTGCTGCCGGTCCTGGCCCCGATGAGCATCCGGTCAGTGGCTGGCGGCCGCCATCACGGTGTCTGTGCCATCACCGTCACGTGTATCAGGCAGGAGAGGTTGGGAGAAGCCCGGGGTTGGGGAGTGAGAAGACCTGGTTCTAGTCCCCCTTCTGCCACCACCTGACTCTGGGGCCTAGCAGATCTCTTGCTCCCTGGACCTCAGTTTCCTCACCTATAAAAGGCCAGGGGGTGGCGGGGGTGGGGGAGGGGAGGTGGAGGTGGCCTATGAGGTTTGGTTGAGCAAGAAGAAACGCCAGCCGACGGTGGAAGACTCTCGGGGGTCGGGCTGGCGTCGCCTTGTCACTTCCCCCAGGAGCTCCGGGAAGTCTGTGCTGACTCATGGGCAGTGCTGCTGCCAACACACGGTTGGGCAATCGACGGTGTTTCTTCCTTTGTTATGAACGGAGGCTGGTTCTAGATTCTTAGTTTCACCCAGGTTATAAAATCGCATAAAGAATGACAATCTGAGGCACAGCAGGAAGGCAGTCTGGGTTCCTACTGGTCTACCAGAAGCTCCAACTTTTCATGTCTGTGAGGAGGAAAGAGCTGCCTGGCTGTCGTACTGCACACTAGTCTACGTACATAACCCAGTGCACAGGCATGGCTGCTGACCTAAGCCCGCGATGCACTGGCTCTGTGATCCTGAGCAAGGGTCTAGGGCCCCCCCCACCCCCCACCCCGTGAAGAGCAGGAACAGCAATGCTCTGCTCAGGGTACTTGTGATGAGTGAGGTCATGTGTATACCCATCCTCAGGGATAGTAGGTCGTCTTTGATCTTTCTCACCCTTTATTCAGAATGTGCTCCACAGGAAAAGTACATTTGGAAAAAATAAATAAAAGGAAGAGCCTCTTTATCAGCAGTGATTTCTTCACCGATCACAGTGTCATCGCCTTTATGCAATGTGGGGTGTTGCCGGTGTGAAAGGGCCTGTACGCTTGGTTTAAAGGGATCGTCCTGTATGGGGAGCCCATTTCTCCCACAACCAGAACAGAGGCACCCAAGCATTTCCCATGCATTTTCCCGATAGATTTCAGGTGCAGATTGAAGAGCTGGTTTGTCTCAAGCTGGTCAACCCCAACTTGGTATTTCTTTTACTTGTTAGTGAGATGGTGTTTATTTAAAAGGTACAGAATGGGGGGATGTCCTTTGCCGGGGTCCAACCCCAGCAGGTCCAGGGGTCCCCAAAGGTGTGGACGGAGTCGGCGAAGAAGGAATGACACGGAGACAGTGTTCAGTTGATCAGCAGCCTAGTCAGGATCTCCAGCCATGATCTCCAGAGAGGTTCTGCTTCAGATCTCCAGCCAGGTTCAGTCACAAGGTTCTAGTCAGGCTCTCCTGCCAATCTCCGCAGTCAGGTTCAGTCCAGGATCCCCTGCCATGCTCTCTCGCCAGGCTCCGCCTCCAGGCTCCGAGGCCAGTCCTGTCCAGGATCCTCCGGCATGCTCTCACCAGCGAAGTTCTTCTGTCTCTAGAGAACGATCAGTGTAGGTTCTGTGCCTAGGCTCTGTCTCTCTTGGTCCTGTCTTCCAAGCCCTGTCTCTGAAGTTCTGTCTTATAAGTTCTGTGTTCTGAGTTCTGAGTGTTTCTGTCTTGTTACAACTGTATTTATACCAGTTGATTCAATCCTATCAATCTCTATTACAAAGGTTAGGGCGTTTCTTATCTCCATTCCAGGGAGAAAAGATTATGTAGTTTAAGCATGATTGTTCGTAGTTAAAGGGATTAATTACCCGCCTGGCACTTAGTTGAGGGGTTTTATTCCCTCCCTAACTTCAGGGGAAAATCCCTACCTGGGGATTCAACCTTTCTCGGAGAGGTGACCTTGGTTAAAACACAGCGCCAAGAAGGTGAGCAAACATATTAAGAACCGTATGCCATATATGCCAGGTCCCTTGAAACAGCAAGGATGGACCGGCTCCCGGCAGTCCTTCTTGTTCAAACAGTCGATTCTCTGAGAGGCCTGGCATCATCTCGGGTCGGGCACGGGAGGCTGTGCCCTGGAAGCCGGCGGGGCTATCGGGAGGGGGCGGGCAGCCTTGGCAAACTGCGGGGCTTCAGTCTTTCTAGAGCAAATGAGTCCCCTCTTCTCTCAGGCTTCCTCACCTGGCTTTGCGGTGGCGGTAAATACAGCCCTGCTCCCCAGGGGTCCGAGGAACGTCCAAGTGCACGCGGTGGTCTCTGAAGCCAGTGGCGTGGCATCCATGCTCCTTTCTCTCTGTGGGAGGAGAGGGCCTGGAGCCCCGATGATGAATGGCGAGCGAGGCAGCCGGCTGTCTCCACAGAGGCTCCTACCGCACACACTGCGCGTCCTGGGCCTGCGGTTGGCAGCTCGCTCTGTGCTTTGTATATCCGTAGATTTCCTGTCTCCGGGGTTCTGATGGCCTTCGGGGGCAGTAAATTCACGTCAGGGCAGTTGCCCTTAAACACCCCGAGAAGCGGGCGGCTGGCAGGCCAGCCTGGACGGTGCGGGGCCAGCCCTCCGCAGCCGGGTGTGGAGCTGGTGTGCTGGTCTCTGAGGTCCTTGCCGAGGAGGAGGGCAGACGATCTGAGAGCTTCCATCCTGATGATGTCCTCACTGGCGTGCACGTGGGTTTGGCCAGAGGGGAAGCATGCGTTTTTCAATGGCTGAGTCTGGAGGTTAATGTGAATGAATTGCTGACCCAGATGAAGAAATCAGAAGCTCCAGTTCATTATGAAGTGGGTAACTCAGGGAGGTGGCTCTTCTGGTGGAATAGAAACTTAAAAAGATCAAATTATCTTTGAAAGATAAAAGGCAACTTTTTTTCATTTTTAAAGCTCTGCTTCTTGTTCTTATGAAGAGGAAACTGTTCACCAAAACATGCCAAGAAGTTAAATATCTATAAGATCCACGACTGAGAGAACTGCTAAACATTTTGAAGTGTATGTTTGCACTCATTTCTGTGTACACACATAGTTAAAACCAAAAATACAGTCACACGCATATACTGTTTGTAACCTCTTCTTGTTTACCAGGTATCACTGATCATGAGCATCTTTCCATGTCATTAACTATTGCTCTGCATCATCAATAATTCAGGTTTTTCCTCCTCAGTGCAGAGAGCGTGGTTGCCGACAAAGTGAGCTGCCGGCTGGGACATGGGAAACTGACTGAGGAGCCTGTAATATGGCGCCACTTTCTTCAGTTAAAAGTGTCTCAGAACAAGAGGTGGGCACTGGAAGGACCCCTTGGTGCCCTGTCTTTTCTGTATTTGCCTCGAGGCACCTCTCCGGGGGCTCCCCAGTCCTCACCACCTGCTGGTCAGCTGAGGTGCCTTGTGGTCTGAGTGAAAATCGGCAGGAGATTCTCAGATATAGTTGATTCCGAAGTTTAATCTCTGACGTGAGGTCCTCTTCGACTCCTGTCTCCTCGTCCCTCTCATTCCGTTCTGATTGTCGGACAAGAATATTTTAGGTTTTTGCTTTATTCTGTGTGCTAGCAAAAAGGTGTCCGCGATGTCTAGTAATAGCACGTCATTAACCATCCTCAGGTGCCTGGTACCTATTGGACTGGTCTTTACTTTGGGAAGCGGGTAACATGGTCACAAAAACATGCTGTGTCTGAAAAGGGACTCTTCGGCCATTCATGTAAAAAGTAGGGCTACGGAACTAATTTGTGGTTATGTAACGGAATGAAAGAAATCCGAATTGCTGCGAGACTCAGAAAGTAGGACAACCCATGTCAAGAGGACGAGTGGCCTTTGGGGGCTGTCCCACAAGTCATCCTTTCAAGTGTACATTTGTGAGGGACAGACAGGACAGCTCTTAAGGAGTGGTGACCCCCCTTTCCTTGGCTCTAGGGCGAAATCTAGGTTGGGTTCATCTCTTCCTGCCACCCCCGTCCATGCCTCAGCACCTCTCACCTGGACCATGCAGCACCTGCTGCCTAAACGTCGCTTCTGTTCGTGCCTCCTGTGTTCCTTCTGCGCTCAACAGAGTGATGTGAAGTCTCCAGGTCACTCCCTCCCCTGCTTACACCTTCCAGACTCCTCGCTAAATATTACCACCTGGTAGGCGGCCTGGTCTGGCCTACACTCCAGCCTCAATATATATGCTCTCCCTCCGCCCGCGACAGCCAGCAGCCTCTTTCAGAATGTGCCAAACTCGATTCTTCCCCAAGACTTGAACTTGATGCATGAACTCTTCCTGCCGGTTCTTTACCGGCAGCTCTTTCTCATCCCCAAGGTCTCAGCTCGGACACGATCTGCTCAGAGAGGTCCTCCAGGCTCCTGCCCCAAGAGCACCTGTCGCTCTGCCACACCTCGTGCCTTCAGAGGACCTACCCAATCCAGTCACTGTGTTCAGTGACGGGTGTACTGTGGACGGTCTATTCCCCCGCTAGGATAGAACGCTGTGAGATCAAGGGCCTTGTCTGAATGGAACGTGGCTTTGCCCCCAGGGCATAGTCCTAGCAAATAATGGGCACTCTGTGAATATTGTTTTCCTTAAATGATTGAATGTTTAAACTGGCGGTGACTCTGGACCACTCCAGACAAGACGTGCCACAGTCGCTTTGTGTCTCTCTGTCCTCATCTGAACCGTCGGGGGAGATGCTAATCACATCACAAAATTATTTTAAAGATAAAATGAGATCACACATGCGAAGTGCGTAAAATGATGCCTAGCGCATCCTGCAATAAACGGAGCCCGTACTGTTACCGTTCCTAATGCCTAGCCTCCAGGGCTGGCGTGGCATCCACAACCTTTGGGCGTGTAAGCAACGTGCTGCCTGCCCCCGGGGTGTTTCTGTTTCGTTGGGACTTCCAGGGGTGCTCAGCCTGGAACAGCTCCTTACCGGGGCTGCTTCTATTGCTTTAACTTCTTACGGTTAAAAAGTATATACTCTTCATCTTTCCCAGGACCACCCACATGTGAAGAAGCTACCTGCTTGTAAGAAATTAGAGGCCCAGTGCATGAAATTCGTGCACAGCTTGGATCCCTAGCGGCTGCCGGCGGCTGGCCAGGGCCTGCCTTCGTTCCGCGCCACCCCCTAGTGGTCAGCGCACGTCATCGTGAGCGATCAAACTCCTGGTCGGTCGAACTCCCGAGGGGACACTTGGCATTATATATATTATCATATATATATATATATATGATAGCTTGAAGCCTTTCTTCTCCTAGTTATCCCTGGATGCAGGAATTCCCATGCTGGGAACACCCCCCACTTTATTTATAGGCCCCGGTGCCTTTTAGCCAAGGTGACCTAACGAGGCCTTAAAATAAGACATTAATTCTAATGGGAACTACGAAGGGCGCTCACAAGCCTTTAGGTATTCGTCGTGCATTTACTGTGTGCAGAACCCTCGTGTGGGAGATGCACGTTGGTCTCTGTCCATGTGGACCACAGAGGGAGAAGTAATGGATCTTTAAATGAACAGATAACCACAGCCTTGGCACCAAATGGCACGTGACAAACTAGTGGGGTAGTAACTGCCGTAGAATTCCTTCCATCGATTCACATTCAGAGGACACCTGGCGAGGGTCGGGGCTGTGCTGGGCCACCGTGGGTCACACAGAGCTCTGTGCACTGTCTCAGCAGGAATTCCTGCTGTAAATCTCGTGGTCGAAGAAAGTATTAAGGGGGATGGGAGAGAAATTGTGGATATTTAAAGAGTCGTAACCGAGGCTATACCTTTATTTACGTTCATGAATCTCCTTGGGCTAGCAGAACAATCACCGGATTACTTGAATGGCCTGTTATCACTGTGCAGCTGGTCACTTTGGATTTCTCATGCTGAATACAAGCTCTGAATCCATCATCCACTCCCTACCCGTTTCCTGTCTTGGTTAATGGCACCTTTGCCATATCGCTGTCCACACCCAGACCCCAGCTCCCACCCATCCGTGGGATGCCTGGGAAGGCCTTTGCATGGACACCCCTCACTTCCTGCTGTGGCCCCGCTTCCTCCTCTGGCATCAGGTCCAGCCTTGGCTCCTGTCACTCAAGCTCTCCTACGTCTCAGGTTTCCCGATGAGGCAGTGCTCCCTCACACTTCCCCGGTCTCTGTGTTTTGATCAGGAAAAGCCTGCATACCTACAGATGCTTCCAGCTCGGCGCTGTGGGCTGTGCAGAGCAGACCTGAAACGCCCGTATTGTGATGGATTGTGTGCAGGCCCAGGTGAACCCTGCGGTCGATTAGACGGGGGATCTGTGGTCTCCTGGACTAGGGAGGGCTCCCGGTTTGGTGAGCAGAGCCGAAGCGGGGCTGGATTTCAGCGCCTGATCACAGTGGCCAGGTCCCCGAGTACAGAGCACCAGAGCACGGACTGCATGACATTGAGGGGGTCCCAGCTGTCTGTACAAGTTGCTGCCTGAGTGTAAACGCCTCGTAGGCAGAAGCCAGACTGATATCCTCACCTACGGGCGGGCTGCAGCTCAGTGCCCGGCATGCAGGGAGCTCAGTGAGCATTGTTCAATGAACAGAGGAGTGAATGAAGTGGAATGCAAATTGAAAAGTTCTTTTTATTCATCACGGCATTTTGTATGGGAACGACAAGCTTTCAGAATATGGAATCTTCAAAAGGGGAAATAATAAAAGAGGTTCTGCAGGTGACCGGGCGTGGGTGCTGCCTGAGCACCCCTGGGCCCTGAATTAGGAGGCTCTGGAGAGCCCAAGGTGAGCCCCCTTTGCCTGCTCCCCTCCAGGCCCACTCGGCTCCTTCCTGGGAGTGCCCTGGCCGTGAAGCTACAGGCACCCATGACCGCAGGGGGCAGCCGGGGGTAAAACGGATACTTAAAATTGTGACTTGACTGGTCAATGGGGTCAGGAATCCTCACATTTCTAGACAAATCTGTATGTTCCAAGATCCCTTAGGAATTTTCCAGAATGCTTTTAATTATTTGATGCAGAGGCAGGAGTAGGAGGAAGGAAACTGAAACTCTGAAGAATTAGGCACCATGGACAACTGAAAAAAAAAAGAGAACTTTGACAAAACACTTTCTAAATTATATTACAAATAGAAAGGCTTTATTGCATTCAAATACATCTTATTTCTGGGACAGCATTTACTGTCCTTTATTCTCTCTCTCAACCTAAAATCCTGATTATGTTTTTTTGTGTGTGTGTTTTATATTTTGAGTCCTTAGAAACTACCAAAAATCACAAATCACTTCTGGGAAAGTGGGGACTAAATCTAAATGAATACATAAGTACAGGGAGATGAGAGAGAGAGAGAGAGAGAGAGAGAGAGAGAGAGAGAGAGAGAGAGAGAGGAAATACAGTGAACCAATCTGTGAAACCCTGGTTGTCCTTGTGATACTAGGCCCGCTGGATTTGGGTAACAGACTTGACCATCGATAGGAAAGAAGAGAAGGTACGAAGTGACCTGGTTAACGTTGGAAGAATCCAGAAAGCATCAAGAGATCTGTGAGGCCAGACCCGATGTCTGGGGGCGTTTACACATTCTCTATGTTGGTGCCACGGGAGCCACAGACGGGCTCAGGCCCGGCCTCCGCGAGTGGCTCTGGCTGCGGAGGACAAAATGAGGTAAACTCATTAGAGCCCGCGCGGGGCCGCCTGGGAGAGATTTGAAAACTGTCCTTTCGTGGAGCCTTAACGGGTGTGCATTTGCTGCCAATATCAACACAGTCCCGGGCTCCGGTTCTTTTCTGCTGGAGTTTTCTTGGGACATGGAAGGGGGGGAGGGGTGTGAAAAGCCTCCCAGGATTGTGTTTTGTTTTGCTTTGTGTTTTTTTTCCTTCCTGTTTTTGGCTCATACAGCAAGTCGATGGTAAACATTGGGCAATGTGCTTGACCGCACGATTCCTCAATTTCCTCATTAGCAACGCTGTCTTGTTTATGAGGAGTTTTGAAATTCTTTGCAAGTGCACAGAATGCGGTGTGGCAAGCCGGCGCAGATATCTGATTTCCAGCCCACTGGGTGCCTCTCTGCAGGGGAGACCACCTGCCTCAGGCGCACTTGGAGTGATTGTTCACAGGCAGGTCCCGAGGCCCACCCCAAACCTTCTGAATTAGCATCTGGGGTGGGGTGGGGTGCGGCCCCAAATCTCCATTGTAAACAAGCTTCCTGGTGATTCTTATCACTCAGAGTAGCTGTTTTCTGGGGAGCCGGAGGTAGAGCTAAGCGCCTAAAAATCCCCTGGTATCTCCCAGGGTTTTTTGGATGGACCCAGTGTGGACCATTTTCCCCAGAGCTACTGCCTAGTGGCACTGAGCAATCCATTTAAAGGCCATTTGAAGCTTATTTGGCTAATCCCTGACCTCAAAATATATGCAGTCTGGTAGGCGCTTGAGGACTAGCGGTTCGCTGTCAGGCATGGGGTGAAATTAACAGGCGTGAGAATGAAAGAGCTGAGCCAATGAGCGTGAGCCCCCTGCTTCGGGCTTGATGCTGGACTCCCCTAGGAACCCAAGGCTGAGGTCCCGGTCTTGATTTGGCCACTGCCTCAACTTTGACCTTGGGGAAACCATTGAATCTCTCTGCAGTTTCCCCTTCACAAGCTGTACTTTCTCCATCCTCATGAGAGATTTGTCAGAGGAGCCGGCCAGCTTACCAGCTTACTCAGAAGGGACGTTTCATTACGGTAACCGTATGTTCTACCACCAGATGTACATCAGGAGGCAGCGATAGCCTCCGGTCACGGATCAGTAACTGCGAGATTGTCCTGACCCAAGAGGATCGAGAAAGTTGTCCAGTCCCTCCCTTTGTGTTGAGATGGGAAACCTCAGAGAAGAGAGCACGCAGGCTTATGGATTTGTGGGCTAACATAGTAGTGTCTACAAAGATAATGCAGGGACGACAGACACAGGCAGGATTCCCGTTTCTGTGCTCAGGAACTCGGAGAGCGAAAGGCCGCTGTTCACCCCCAGTCTTGCCCCTGTCTGCCCTGGACGGGTGGGATTCTATTGAATCTCAGGACACCTGCCACCTCTCCTTGGACTGGGAGCTTGAGACCTGTAGGCGTTTTCTGTTGCTGTAGAACACATTACCACACACACAACAATTCACAACAGCACACAACTATTACCTCACTGCTTCTGTGGCTCAGAAGTCCAGGCGTGGCTTGCTGGGGCCTTTTGCTCAGTGTCTCATGAGGCGGAAATCATTTTGTACAGTATTTTGTACAGTAGCCAAAAGATGGAAACAAGCAGATGTTTGTCAACATGTGAATAACAAACTGGCATATACATACAATGGACTGTTCTTTTTTAAAATATTTTTATTGATTTTAGAGAGGAAGGGAGAGGGAAAGAGAAATAGAAACATCAATGATGAGAGAGAACCATTGACCGGCTTCTCCCTCACACCCCCCCACATGGGACCGAGCCCACAACTCGGGCATGTGCCCTTGACCAGAATCGAACCTGGGACCCTTCAGTCCACAGGCCGATGCTCTATCCCCTGAGCCAAACTGGCCAGGGCTACAGTGGACTGTTCTTCAACCTTAAAAAGGAAGGAAATTCTGACCCATGATACACATGGACCTGGAAACGGATATGCTACATGAAATATGGCAGTCAGAAAGGACAAATAGTGTATGATTCCTCCTATGTGAAGTCCCTAGCGTAGTCACATTCACCAAGACAGGAAGTAGGATGGTGGTGGCAGGGACAGGAGAGGGTGGAAGTTGGTGACCAATGGGCACAAAATTCTAGTTGGAAAGATGGGAAGATCGAGATGGTAGTGGTGATGGTTGCAGAACAAGGTGAGTATGCTTAATGCCACAGAACTATGCACTTGACAGTGGTCAACAGGACACATAGAATGTGCTGTATATTTTATTACAATAAAAAATTAAAAGAAAATGAACACGTAGATCACAAATCAGAAAATGTTACAAGCAGGCTGATCTGGGGAAAGATGTGCAGCCTAGTTGGTAACCAAAGGAAAAAAATTAAAATTTTATTTAAAAAAGTACCATCTTGCCCGGCTGGTGTGACTCAGTGGTTGAGCGTCGACCTATGAACCAGGAGGTCACAGTTCAGTTCCTGGTTAGGGCATATGCCCAGGTTGCAGGCTTGATCCCTAGTGTCGGGCATGCATGCGGCAGCTGATCAATGGTTCTCTCTCATCATTGATGTTTCTATCCATCTCTCCTTCTCCCTTTCTCTCTGAAATCAATAAGAATAAAAATATATTCAAAAATAAAATAAAAGAAGTACCATCTTTTAGTCTAATGGAATAATGAATGTTATGTGTCTAACACAAAATCTGGAATATAATTGTAGTCAGGACATATTTCACTTCTCTGCTGCTTCTTCCCCTTCTCCCTAAACAAAGATAAAGTTTTCATTTAATCTTTTTATCCCAGCGTTTTACACAAGTAGACAGGACTGCCTTTAGAATGCTAGTTCCATTTTTTGAAAGTAAAACCTTTTTCCATGAGGCCCAAGTTGAGGTTCCAGTGTAAAGAAGGTATAAGAATTATATTAAATGCAATCCTGAAATAGTTTATTATATCACAAAAAGGTATTTGGCTGCAAATATTAATTAGATGATTTCCCCTCAAAATGTCCTAGAGTCTGTAATAACAAGAGCTGTAAACTCTGAGCTAGTGCTGTGGCTGTGCCTTAAAATTGGTCTTCTTATAACCAAGCCCCTTTACGTTCCTGCTTCTAATAGGCCATGTGGGCACACACCTGCCTTCTTATTTTTTTGTTCTCTCACAATTTCCATGAGTCATGATTCTCTCTTGGCAACTCAATGAAGGCAATTAGAGTGACTCTTTTTGATGATCAGGAAGTGTAGTTAACAATACGTCTCTTATTAATTGGTCAAACATGATGAGCCACGCATTGTATTAAGCATGTTTCTGTCATTTCATTTAATCCTCATCTCCTTCCGAGACAAATGATGTGACTCTCTTTTTATTGGGGAGAAAATTGAGTTTCAGAGAGTTTTAATAACTCACTCCACATCCTGGTTGGTAGAGCTAGGTCTCAAACCTCTGGTCGTCCCACCACCACACTACACTGCGTCCAGGGACATAATTTATTTATCTCATAAGTATACAAGTGATATATAAGAACAGAATTGTAAATGTGAATTTGTAAAAAGAGCTCATTTTTAGTAAGATGGATCTAGAAAGCCCTGGTAGTGGACTTGCAGTGATGTGGATAAAGAAACAATTGCAGGGTTGGTTTTTTTTCCTCTCTGTCCTCACACTCATCCAATTTTTTTTCTTTCTACACAAATTGTATTTATAACTTGACCACTTCTAACTAAGACATAGCTCTTGATATTCCATATTAATTCAGGAGCATTATTTTTAGAGAGGGAGGGAGGGAGGAAGGAGAGAGAGAGAGAGAGAGAGAGAGAGAGAGAGAGAGAGGCATTGCTTTGTTGTTCCACTTATTCATGCTTTCATTGGTTGATTCGTGTATGCACTCTGACCAGGAATTGAACCCACAAACCTTTTACAACAGAATGATACTCTAATCAACTGAGCTACCGGGCCAGGGCAAGAGCATTTAAGTCAAAGTTTAGCTCTACAAACAAGCTGTTGTACCTTCATAATAAAGTGCCTTCTGTTCCACATCAAAGTGTAGATTTGCTTCCTGATAAGATGTATTATTTGAAGACCATCAATTTTTTATTGTGATTCAGGTGCAAATAACAGGAAAGCATAGTTTTCCCCTATCTAGGTAAGAGAGGGGGGGTATTTCTAAAAAATAATACTTTATATAATGTTTTAAATGGCCATTGTTTTGCATTATGATTTAGGAGAAAACAGATTATACACCAAATTCAAAGGCGTCGGCAGTGGTGCCCTGACTGACAGGGAAGCCCTTCCAGGGAATTTCCGAAGATTCCACACCATGGCCAGGTCTTCGGAGACACTCCATGCCCCTCCTGCCCCAGAAAATGAAAACCCGTGAAACCATAGATTTTCTGAAACATCCACGCAAATGCCAATTCTGAAAATAAATTTCTTTGCAAGCGTCTATATGCATGTCTGTTAAAAAAAAAAAAAAAAAAAAAGTAATGTCAGAAGAGAAACAAAAAACCAAACTTGTCTTTGTCATTCTGAGACAACTAAACAAGTAGGAATATGTGTGGCAAATGGATAAGTGGTTGTGAAAATAGAAAGAAAATACACTTTTTAAATATCCGTTTCCCCAAGAGAAATTTAATTCTGAGTTTTTGTTTTCAGTTCTGAATTTCAAGTCAAAATATTTTCAAAGTTTTCTCCAAAAGGGGTGTGAAAACAGACAAGAAACCAACTTGCTTGTGCACGTGTGCGCACACGTGTTCACACACGCACGCACAGGACAATCTCCTTTCACCCTAAGCATTCTAAGCTCCATGTGCTTCTTCTGTTCGCAGAGCTCACACGTGTTTCAACCGCCTGGACCTCCCCCCGTACCCCTCGTTCTCCATGCTGTACGAGAAGCTCCTGACGGCCGTTGAGGAGACCAGCACCTTTGGACTTGAGTGACCAGAAGCCCAGTGCCCGGCTGCGTGGGGGCAGGCGGCTGGGGAGGCTGCCCTCCAGGACGGCCCACCCCCGGGAGGGGCCGAGCGGGCTTCCGTCTGAGTAACGCCTTCCCTTGACAAGCCTAAGCCACGTGTGGGGACTGGATCGCCGTGAGGAGTCCTCTCTGAAGGATGGGGGTGAGCTTGATGCCCAGGGGACAACCCAACAGTCTTTCAGTCGGCAGGTCCTGACTCCCACGCTTCTTCCCATTCGTTGCATCCCAAGACCAAGATGAACCTGTGCGGATCAGCTCAAGGTCACTGTGCAGGGACTTGGGAGAATCTTGAAACTTGACCTTGAACGTGATTCAAGCCAAACCGCAGCCCTTGACCCGATCTCCAAATTAGTGCGAGTTCAATAATGGAATAAAAACACGTGTATTTCCCAAAAGTACCTTTGTGTGAGCCCCAAGTTATCACAGAATATTCCTTTTCTTGCTTATGTGTGCCTGCATGGTGTTGCACGTAGGTTTCAGCTTCCACGGGACCCGAGTGGAAATGAAACCAAGTCAACATGAGGCAACTTTAAAGATTTGCAATAAGGTGGTCTATGACGATGGATATGCAAAGTGGTCTGTGTGTCATTATGGCTGGAGACAAACTGTTCCACAGTGAATTACTACCGACAGATTGTATGCTTTCTAATGCATGGAAACAATTTTAAATAACTAGCGATTAACTCACAGCATATCAGAAAAAAGTCCACGGTGAGTTCCGTTCATTTTTTTATAGGTTCATGACATTTATGTTCTTTAAGGTGTATATAGGAGCCCACCTGTCCTGTTCGTGTCGCCGGATCCATTTCCATGTTCCATGCTTCCTTGGGCATCATGCCAGTAGGTATCCTTTTAAGCACTGTCCAGGGAACCAAAGGGCCTTTTATTTTTCTAAAGGTACAAAAAAATTCCCCGAAATATTTTGCACTGAATGTACCAAAGTTGAAGGGACGTTACAAGATGACTGACAGCAACTCCATCACTGGGCAAGTATAACAGGAAACAGCTTTGAAATTCAGACTTCTCCACAGTGCCATGTCTACCACTACAGGACTGTGCATCTAAGTAATAATTTTTTAAGACTCACGATATGTGATAGTACGATATGCATTTATTTAAAATGCATTAGACTCTTCCATCCATCAAATTCTTTACAGGATGGCATTTAATAAAGATATTTCGTACCCCACCCCCCTGCTTTTTATTTGTACAGCATCATGAAACACCAGGCTCACTGAGGGGAGCCATCAGCAACACCTAAGGGGTCAGCTCTCTTTAGTAACCAGAATTCCATCTCCCTCGTCAGTGAAGACGTCACAGACGGAAACCCTCAGTACCCTATTGCCAAGCCTGCATTTTCACCGATGCGTAAATTCCTCATCAACATAAGGAAACGGGTCTTCTAGGATACCTTGGACATTGCATGACACCACTCATGTTACACTTGCTTAGTTTTCTCAGAGGGTGTCCTTCGTTTCTACTGCTTTCGGGTTTTTTCCACATCGTTGTTTATTTCTGGACGTATGGCCATAACTCATCAGAGGATCAATGCAGCGAAGTTAAATTGTGAATAATAAAAGCGTTGGATTAACATCTGGTTTGCCAGCCTATGGTTTTACAGGCATTGCCCGACCACTTCTCTGAGCTCTAAGTAGCCGTGGGATCCTCGTTGGGGGATGTTGGCGGTCTTACACTTTGTAAAGGTCACGTGCGTGGGTTATGTAGGTTGGTCTTAAGAGCAGATTACCCCCCCCCCCGTTGGGTGAGCTGCATTTACTGGTGGGGTCTCGAGAGAAGAGCCACTCAGGCTGCGTTCCTGCACTAGAGGCAGATGCTGCCGGGCGGGGAATGTTCTGAAATAAAGACCCCCAAGCCCGCAGGTGGGGAGGGAAGGGGTACCTGTGTCCTGTCACTGGACCAGAAACTACGGGAAGAGAAAAACTTTTAACTGGAACAATTAGTGTGTACTTACTGACCATGAATGTAAGTATTTTTAATTTTGCAAATTATTTTTACTAGATACAAGGGAAATCATATAATATACTTTATTTAAAAAACGACATTTTTTATGGTCATGTGACGTTTCAGAGCCGGCATTCTCTAAACAGCTGAAATTGAAGGTGGCATTTCTTACAAAAATACATTCCTAGACCACGTGAGCTTTCATTTTGGTCTGTGACACTTGGTTACCATACTCCACATTATCAGGTAAAAGAAATTTAAAGTAAAGTGTCTCTCTTTAATTATTTCTAAGAAATATATTTATTTGTTAGGGCATCCAACTTCTCGTATAACAGTATAAGCACCTAGCTGCTACTGTTCTCAGAATTGGGGATTCTCAAAGACGTACTTAGCCTATCAAAACACCATGGTTACTGACCTTTTTTTTTTTTTCCACTAGTAAAACAAAGACTCCAGTAATCACTTTCTAGAATATTAAATATCATGTCTACAGAATAATTTAGTCTTGAATATACTCTACAATTAGAAATATCCATGTATTTTTTTTCTTCTGGACTGTGAACTGGGTAACTCGCTGTATGGCCTTGTTCCTTTAAGAAGCTCTTAAGTGATACTCATACCGCCCCGTCTTATAGCATAAAAGACAGTCATGATGCATCATGTACGTACGCAGAGAATCTCTGAGATGAGAGGAGAGGCACAGTGTTGGCATTCGCCCCGTGTCAGCCACTGTGTCTGATCATGGAGCTGCAGATTCGAAATCTGCCCTTGAGAAGTTCATGATCTAGAGGAGTAGACACCAAGGTTCAAAAAAGTCTTTTCAGTAGAATTTGGTTCCACCATCAAGGGATGAGAAGAGAATGGTTTGCTCCGTCTGGGAAGTCACTGAAGGCTTCATACATGGGCATTACTGTAGCCGAGGAAGGAAGGGAGGAAAGTCACATAATGCCCTGTCTGTTGGGGCTAAAGGCAGGTCATAGCGTGTTGGTACTGGTCAAGTGCTGGAGCCCATGGTGCATTCATGCACAAGGGTTTGAAGTGTGCGTGTGGGGAGCTGCACCTGAAGGAACAACTGGAGGGTCTTCAAATTGTCCAAGAAATGCCCCAGTGAGATGTGGCCCTTTCCCGGTTCCTCTGGTCTGCACTCCAGTGTACCTTCCGTTTTCACTGTGAGAAATACCAGTCCTGAGCCCAACCCGCTTCTGGAGTCGAAACGTTTTTCTTGTGCAAAAACGAATGGATCTTGGTCAGAGAAGCGTGGTCATCATTTTCTAGCATCTGTTGTGCTTATGACGACTTAGTAGAAATTCTGTAATTGAAGGAAAATCTGTGTCACCTGCATAAGAATCCTTATGGTAACACAGCGTTCAGATGATGAATGGCAATGGTCGCACCTGTTTGTGTCGCACTTTAGAGTGTCAGAGGACTTCCGGGGCATCATCTCTCCATCCTCACACACTTCGTGGGGTTGAAGGTACCACGTCCCATGTGGTTTGAGGCTGGTGTTTGCGGCTGGCTGGTGAGATGTTTCAGTGCTTTATAGTTACAATTCTAGGTTTCGCCACCAGAGATGGAGAGGGCTAATGTTTCTACCAGCATGTTTCGCTTTCAGTGAATTTTGCAAGATGATTCACCTACCAAAGGCTCACTTTTTCAAACACTCTAAAATGTGACGCCCTCAGAAAAGCCCATGAAGAAATGAGTACAGTACATTCCTGGAAAAAAACTCCCCATACGCTTAACGGTTGCATTTTACTATTTGTTATAAGAAATGAAAAACAGAATGCCAATGTGACTGCTTTTGGTGGATTTATGTAGTATAGCAGTTTAGTTTTCTCAAATACTATTTGGAAGCAACATCATGGGAAAAAGGACTTTAATCAAAAGCCTTCTTTTATTTTAATTTTTCATTTTTAGGAAGGATGGGTCTAGAAAGCCCTGGTAGCGGAGTGGCAGTGATGTGGATGAAGAAACTACTGCAGGGTTGGGTTTTTTTTTTCCTCTCTGTCCTCACATTCATCCATTTTTTTCTTTCTTTCTACACAAACTGTATTTAGAACGTGACCACTTGTAACTAAGACAAACATCTTTGAATGAAGAGTCTAAAAGTCTTTCCAGTTTAAACCCCATTCAGGAAATCCCCCGGGCAGGTGGAATGATGCTATGTGCTCATTAAGAGATATGTGTAAGTCTGCACAGTCAGAGCATGCAAGTGAAGACTCATCTCCAAACCGAGTCTGAGCAGCAGGCCCTTCGTTCTCTCTGACCTGCTTTCTGATTTAGATGATGAGTACGAACACTAGATCTCAGGCACCTTCCTCCCATCGAATTTGAGTTTAGATCGAGACTGTCACTTCCAATTAAATTCCAATCTTTGCAAAATCCCTTAACTGTGCAGTTCGATTGTGCTTTCCAGGTAGGTGTGTTTGTCTAACACGGAAGCAGAGGGGTTCCGGAGACAGTAAAGCTTTCTCATTTCTAAATGGTGGCTGAAAGCCAACCAACTGCTCCCCGCTGGGTGATAAAAAAACGAAAAAGCAAAAAGAGGTGCCCTGCCCTCCAGGAACGCAGTGCTAATTACTGACTGACAACAGCCCAGACAGGGGTGGTCACTGCATTCCAGGAGCGTGTGGACTAGCAGTTGTTAAGGGAGGACTGTAACGGGGAAGCTGAAACAAGGGAGGGAGGATCCCGTAGGGCTTGCTGGTGGGGTCGGAGCAAACAGTGAGTCTGGTTTCTGACTTTGAGGAAAAGCGTGCCATGATGCTTAATGAGGGCGCTGCTTGCTACCCCCCCTTCTTGGGAATAGCCCATTTTCTAAGTTTGGCGGGTCGATGACATTTTGGGATTGCAAAACAGAATGTAGCCCCCACTATTAGAGTCAACCAGAGCTTCCATCAGGGGAGTCAGTAATTTAGTATTAAATCCCATTGTGGATATTTTTAAACTTAAGGAGCATTGTTACTACGATTGAACTTCATACATGAAATAGAGGAAAGGGTGTTGCTTGGCTTAGTCCACGGAATGTGTTTTCCAGTAGACGTTCTTTGGCGTTCGAAGAGCTTTTGAGACATTTTCATGGTTTCTAGTGGTGACTTCAATGCCCTCTGTTAGTCTAGAAGGCGAAAACCTTAAGAACTGGGTTCCTGAATTTCAAATGGAGACCTAGTCAGTGTTTCCAGCTTTTCAGGAAGTGAATCAAGACTGAAAAGACATTTGCTTAGACGTACGATGCGGAGTAGTTGGCTTTCATGATGGGCAGGTCAGCAGCATGGGCAGGCCCCCGTTTCCCGGGGAACACAGGAACACTGCGTTCATGTGCGTGGCTTTTACTTCTGGTCGCCTTGGGCAGGCGATGTCTTTCTATCTGATTTTTCTTTGAAGATATTACAACCCTGAGGCATGTTGATCTGTATGTTGTGTGATTCAAACTGAATCGGCTGTTACTGATGCCAAAGGAATCATCAGTAAACTTCTGGTTACTATCACCTTCTGCAAAAAAAAAAAAAAAGGGGGGGGGGTGGTGAATAACATTCAAGAAATACCTTGGAAGGATTAACTAAGAACCAAATGTTCTTTTAGGACCTTAATGCTCTAAAAGATGTTATTACAACCTATTTATGTTTCTTTACATGCTATCATAGGTAAAATTTGAGGCTGTTAATATTTGGAACGTACATAAGATTACATGTTTTTACAATAGGGATGCAGGCATTCCAAAGTAAATGAAAATACGTGCATCTCTCTTGCCTCTTACTGAAAGTATTAATCGAATTTTATAATAATGCTTACTTTTTAATATGAAGGCTCTGCAAAAAAAAACCATATTTATTTCTAAGATTTCAGTAGAGCCCAGGTGATGTATTTTTTTAAAGCCTTGCCATTTCCTTTCACCACCTCCACCTACTGTGTCTACCACACCATGTATCACAGGTAATCGCTATGTTTCTATTTTGTTGAGTTGATTTAGAATTCATACCTAGTCAATGTGACTTTTCATAGAGAATAATAACAGGAGGCATTTGCTATTGGCATTAAGATTATACAGCTCTCATTTCACCTTATATTTAAAGTTCATCTTTTATTTTTTTTCAAAGCAAACAATGCGGATTGTTGACATCCTAGAAGTGACTCGCGGGTGGTATTAAGTGGAGCCTGGAACTCTGACATGTAGACTCCTTGTTTGTTTTCTGCAAAGTCTGTGTTCTTATCCTCATCTGACCCCCTGGCTTTTGTGTTGTATTTTTTTATGATTCTGAAATGCTTTGAAGGAAAGATATTTTAATGTGTACAATTTATTTTATTTTCATACTGATCTCTATTTTGTTTAAAACCATGTTGCATCATGAAATCACTTAATCCAAAATAAATCTTCTTTAAAAAAATAGATTATGACTTTTCTGTGATACATTTGGAAAGAAACAAAGTAAGGATAAAGGTCTCATGGGATTAGGGTGCAGCTTTGTGGATACAGGATGTTTTCTTTTCATGATATTTATAATTAGGAATCTATTTTTTATTCTTAAAGTGACATTTTGCTATTTTATAGGCTATCAATGAATGCTGAGGAAATGAGTTGACATAAATATAATCTCGTTTCTCACATGGACAGAGACTATTTGTTAAGCCATCTTGGTTGAATGTTTATTTCATAAACACGTATGCACACCGTCACAACCTCCAACACCAGTCTAATGCAGGTGTCACACACGTAGGGGATCCAAGTAGGTATTTAATGAGTAAAACCAGCTGAGTGTAAGCAACAGAGAGGGGTGAGGTTCACCTAAGGGGGGCATCCTAATCTGCTTAGGCAGATTTTAGTCACATGAGATTCAGGTCCTGTGTGGAAAGAGAAACCGAGAAATCTAAAATTTTATGACTTTTTCTTTTAGATCTTTTTAATACTGGTTGGATCAAAGCAAATATGTCTGTAGGTTAAATTTCCCTTGTGGGTCCATCAGTTTGGAACCCTTGAGTTAATCAATACATTATCTTGTATATTGGATTGGTAGTATGAATAATTGACCAAATCAATAAAACATGATTAAGACATGGCAGTTTATATGAAGAGATGGGGAAAGTCAAATATATACAATGAGGGTAGACAATTATGAAGGATGTACTTGAAAAGTGATCTGTGCTGACCATTATCTTTCTGAAAACCAACTAGTGTTAACTCATGTGACCCACACTGGGGATCAAGCCCGCAACCTGGGTATATGCCCTGACCAGGAATCGAACCGTGACCTCCTGGTTCATAGGTTGACTCTCAACCACTGAGCCACACTGGCCAGGCCCCAGAGAGTCTTTCTTGGTGTTTTTTTATTTCATCTTTTAACTAGAAAGCTTTTAACCTTTTTATCAAGAAATGGAAAATATGTTTTCTTCATGCTTCCTTCTTTTCCTTTATCAAAAATGTTTACCTACTAATGGCTTTTTTCTTTCTAAATAGATACTTCTTTCTAACTAGATACTGGGTTGAATAGTATTCCATTTGTCAACCAAAGTGAAGTTTGGAATCACCATAATGAACTGAAATGAGAAGACCTGGTAAAGAACTGATGTTTACATTGATAGAAATAAATTTCACACATTTTATTTGCCCCAATATTACAAGTACTTGCAAAAAAAAAATGTAGCCACTAATTGTTTATTTAGAAAGAAAAAGCAAGCAATTTTCCAAAGCATAAATCATTGGAACAATATATATTTCTTTGACAATTGATAATAATGTTATGAAATACTACCCCTTGCTATACATACACAACTCTTGGGTACTGTAGTATTTCATGTCTAGTTGTTATGCGATTGGCATTGGAAAATGGACCCCGAATCCAAATTCTTGTCATGACATTGCCAACACACCTCTCTCCCTGCCTCCACCCCCAAATTAAATTCCTGAGCTCAAGGTGAAGTAAAGTTCTGCCTTTTATTCCTATGTGGCTTTGGCCCCAATGTCCCAGGCAATCTCCTTTGAATAAGATTAAACCATATGAAGGACATCCTTTGTAGTGAGTGGAGTCAGTTCTAAAGAGACCAGACAAGGCCAGGAGACTTCCTACTGATACGGGTCCTCTGATCCTCCGTAAACCCACACTCACAGCTCGATTCCTTGCATCTTACTTAGAGGGAAAGGCAAGTTCCAAGAAGAGAAAACCAATCAATAAAAAGAGAATATGCTGATATATGGATCTGGACACATAATGTATATACCTGGTCCAGGTTGCCCACTCCATGACTTCTCAGGGCAGAGGAGTCGTTAAATGGAAACAGTACTACTCACAGGGCCAGAGAAATGGGATAACCCCGAATCTACACGGTCAGACCTGACTGAGGTTGGGCAGCTCCCCTCACCTTCCAGCCTTGTGGCCTGGAAATGCAAGAGAAATCTCAAGTGATAAAGTCCCCAAAGAGGACAAGATCCAAGTCTGGGTTCCTGAACAGACCAGTCCAGACCAGCATTTCTTTTTTGGAATGGAGGCCGGGAGAGTGGGCAGGAACTGTGCATTTCCCTCGGACGGGGGAGGCCAATTCTATTCTTGAATGATTGACTTCCCAGAACAAAACAACAAAAACCATTTCAACTGTTGGCTAAAGAACCATTTGCTAATTAGCAATGATTTGCTATTACTCCATTTTTAATTAGGAAACCATGTCAACATTTCTTCAACGTTGTCTTCAATCACCCATAGTGACAGAACCCTCCCCACCCCCCCACCAAGCAGGAAAGTGCAGATGGAAGCCACCCTACCAATACATCACTTACAGGCTTCGTTTAGTTTAAGCAAAACTCTCATATATCATCAAACTTGGTTTTCATTTGAAAATAAGGATTTTCCCTATTAGCTTTAATAACGGCTGGTTCCCCACTTCCTCGAATAGCAAAGGAAGTTGCTGATCCAGGAAGATAGCACTTTGATTTTTGCCTGTTCCTTGGCCAGACGCTGTGTACCCTGGGCGTGCACTCATTGGTTTGAGAAGCAATGTCTATAACACCAGCGTCTCTTCCTTCTGCAACACTACTGATAATTTGGAGTGAAAATGTTTGGTTTGTTTCCTCTCATCTGTAATTAACCTGTCTGTTATAACACTCATAACAATGTTTAGGGAGGAATGAAGATAACAGGCTATCTGGATCTTGGAACCAAGCAAGAGTGCCAGTAGCTCTGTGGCTGGAGTATATAGCCAGAGCTTTTCTAACCGGTCACACGGTTTGGGTGTGGTGGTGACTGCACACATACATGCTAGTAAATTAATGTTTCCCAGCTGACTTTTACCTGTCCTGAGCTAAGGCCCTTAGTTAAGATATAAAATCATATTTCAAAAATTAGCCCTACTCCTTGGAGAAATGACTGATTCCAGGATATATACTACTGAAACACCTTGTAGTACTAGAAAGTAATAAACTACTTTCTTGGGAAAAAAAAAAAAGCTCCAATAATGGAAATATGACAAAGGAGCCAAGTGAGAGAGTTCCAATGGCCAAAGCTGGAACAATTTGAGCAAGAAAATGAATGAAGTAGTATTGGATTATAAGATGAAATGTACAATGAATACTCATAAGTCCATATGATGAATAAGTTATTGAATAATTAACAAATGAAAAAGAGACAAATCTTTCGTGCAGAGGAATTCCATGTAACCTAAGCAGATGCTCCACGCTTAAATGCGAGATGCTCATAGCGACTTCCTTCCATAGACTCCAGCATGGAGTAGGGGGAGGGGATGGAAAAGAGTAACTTCACAGGGAAGAAACCCGGCAACCACTACATCTGCCAGGTGATCAAGGTCAATACCAATAGTTACAAGTCACGTGGCTAGTACGTTCCCTTGCTATGATGCGACATAAAAAGGCACTTCATCCCTGTGGTCTTCCTCCCGAAACCTATACCCCTGGCCAAAGAAAAACATCAACTTCTAATACACAGGCATCTAACAGGGGTAATTCCTTTCTCAGGCACAGCAGCGCTTTTGCTGTGAAATGAGATCAGGTACATCTAGCCCATTGCCCTACATTTGGTAACTGCTTAGTATTCTCACTTCCCTTTCCCCTCTGTCCAGCCATACTGGCCTCACAGTTCCTGACCATCGTCTTTGGGAAGCCACTAGCTCTAAGCCTGTTTTTAGGGGAAAGCTGACTGACCTCCCCAGCCCAGAAGTAACGCAGCCCTCCCTACATCACATTATCAGGTCATTTCCTCAGACCCCTTTGGGAACTCTTCTGGGAACGATTCACTGGTCCGTCCGTCCATCCATCCATTCATCCATCCACCCATCCGATCAACATGTACTGAGTTGCTACTTTGTGCCAGACACGATGGGAGGTGCCGGGGAAACGCTGAAGGAAGCAGGCCTGGCTGCTGTCTTTGGGGAGTTCACAGTCTCATGAGAAAGACGGGCAGTAAACAAATAAATCCTTAATTATTAACTGTGATGAAAAGGGCCGTGAAGAGCAGGGAGCAGCGACGGAGAGCTCCTCAGAGAGAGGCTGCAACATTTAAGGTGAGAACCGAGGGCGGAAGAGTAGCCAGCCCCTGGGAGATCAGAGGGAAGGCCCTGCAGCATCCTGTCATTGAAGTCTCATAACATCCCAAATAATTACAGAGCGAGCACAAAAGACTTAATCACGCCAGAGAGAATCTTCTCACAGAGGAGCACTGGCTGTGACACCTATTCAGCTTCTTCGGAGTTTTCTGCACACTTCCTGTTCCTTAGACCTTAGACGGCCAGTCAGGCTGCTTCCCACCACCGAAACACAAGCTCGTTTGCCCGATGAGTTATGCAGATGGGCCACCAAGGGGCATTTTAAGAGATAGGGACAGGTGACCTATTCCTTAGGATGTAGGGCAGTATCCTGAGAAGGACCTGGGATTTGTTGTCTGAGTTCAGACTCTGTCTCCACCTCTTGCTTGTATAACCTCAAGCAGGTCACTCAAATTTTCTGAGCCTGAGTTCCCTCCTCTGAGCCCTAGGAACAAAGATGACTACCTCAAGGTGGCGTTTCAAGAATTAAGTGAAATGATGTATACACAGCATCTCCAACTTTAAAAAATAGGTATGCTCCTTTTTCTGAAATGCCTTCCTGTCACCCTGGCTATTGGTTGGAAACTCTTAGTTCTGTGCCAAATCTTATTACCTTAGGTGGTAAATCGTGATCGATTTTCCTAATTCCCCACCCAAAACTGCCTCAGCCAACCCAGGGCAGCAGCAGGGAGTGCGCACAGCCCAGCCAGCTGGAGAGATGTGAGCACTGAGGTTTGGGGTGATGTCGGGGCTCCTAGAGCTGCACGCGGCTGCAGGTAAGGTAGCCAGGGGGCGTGGTGTGGCTGCCATCGGCCCTGTGGGTCCTCCTGGAAAATCACCTCCTCCTTTCTTCCCCATTGTCCGGGGCTGCTCTACCATAGCGTCTCCTGCAGTTTTTCAGAAAAAGGGGTAGGGATGGGAGAGGAGAGAGCAGGTCTGAATAGTCCGGACAGTCCCCTCCCCCAAGCGTAGGTTACCCAGGAGGGTCTACAATCTTCAGTTCTAGACGGAGCCCTGGTCTCAGTCTGGACAGTCACTCTCAGAGCCTCTTTCTCGCTTGTAAACTGAAGTAGTTCTAGCCTTGCTTACAGTAACCTCTGGATTGTTGAGGCTCAGATAAAATATCGCCTGTGAAAGCACTCACTACATCAGCTCCAAAGGCCGTGCAGACTTCAGGGGCTCTTAATACTGGGACATCCTGGGCCACATTCAGCATGCATGGCTGGCCTACAGCGTTTCAGAGCTGCTCATTACTGAGCTATTAGAAGGGGATTTTTTAGGTCAATGAGTAACAAGTGTCTCAAAGGTATTGCCTATTTTTACTTTGAAAGAACAACCTGAGATCCCCAGAGGTAGGCTTAATAGCGAGAAAACTCAAGGCCTGGACGCTTAAGAGATCATTGAAAACTGCACAAAAGGAGCCTATTTTGATAAATTGCATAATATATTTAGGCAAATATAAATGTGCTGTTGGCCTGTGTTCAACTGAGCAAGGCTCACTGAAGTAATGGAAACCGATCAGATCCTGGGTCTGCCACTTCCTGTTCTCAGCAAGTAGAGAGAAAGACAAACACCCAGGGTGAGAGACAGGAAGACAGAGAGACAAGTGATTTGTTTATGCAGATTCTCTCAAGTCACCAAGATAGGCATCTGCAAAGTGTTCAAAAACCTCAAATTTAAAAAGATGCACCCCAGTTTAGGCCGGTGAGAAATAAGCTATCTTTGCTCACTCAATGTACCTGTTTTTTGATTTTGCAACTTGTTCTCAAGGTGGGGTGTGCTGATGTAGGCTTCCCTGTTGACTTCAACTACAAGCAAACCTTTCTTCTGAGAGGCTCACTGTGGGAATATCAGAATCCAGATCCAAGAGCCCCTACACTCAGACCTGGACCATCAAAGAGCAGGCAAGGAGAAAGCAATGGATCGCTTCCCTCTTATCTTTTCCTTAAATTATTTCAAGACATGGCTTCAAAGGACCCTTAATCTGAGGTAGTATTTCAATCCCAGAAGATGCTTTATCTAGTCAGAATTAATTTAGGTCCCTAATAATCTGAGTTAACATGCAATGGGAAGATCTGAAGAGCCTAATGAGCCCACATATTTTTCCCTTTTGAAGTCTAGCTAGAAAGTGACCAGAATAAAAATATTGTAAGATATGTTTGTGAAATTATAGAAGGCGGAACCATTCCAGGCCCGATGAGCTCAAAGAGAAAAGCATTCTATGTTATAGGTCGCAATAAATAATAACAAAAATGTAACCTACTGCGAGTCAGTTCCAAAACCCTTTCTGGAGAATGTGGTTCATTTGAAATCGAGTGTGCTTTTCGTGCCTTCGGTAAGCACTCCATAAAACAAGATACTCTCCAATGTGTTAGAACAGTTCTGTTTTGATTGGCGCGGGAGGGCTGCAGTCAGTTGAGCGGATTTATAATGAACTAAGCATATGGCATGGCATCATCCGTCATTCTCCTCAGAACCTCTTGCCTGCTTTATGGAAATTGCATAACCGGAAAGTAACACATGAAAACCTTACACTCTGCTGGGTGGAAGTTAGATCACGATTTCAAAATGTAGGTGGAAGTTGATAGCTAGAGGAGGTGGCCAACATATTTTTCTCCTTCTGTCAATAAGCTAACCACTTTAATTTATTGATGCAGTTATATATATATATATATATATATATATATATATATATATATATATATATATATCAGATAAAGGAAAGGGTAAATTTACTTTTGCCTTTTCTTTCCTTTAATTAGCCACGGTTTATTTGTGGAATTTCAGGAAAGCTGATGTTAAAAGAGGCAAGATAGATAACTACAGAAGTGAACGAAGAGACCAATTCTGGGGAGGGTGAGAGTTATGACGTTGTAAGCAATGAAGCATCTCTGGATGACTGAAGCCCAAAAGGGAGGTATTTAAAAGATATTGTTTGAGTAGCTCATAGAGTAGAGACCCGGGCTGGAGAGCCAGGACCAGGACAAGATAACCAGGAAGGAGATCCAAAGTCCCATCAATGACTATTGCGGTGAAGGTGCCACTGTTGCCAGAATACAAGTTTCTAAGTGCAATCAGTCTTGCTGACAGCGTGAGAGTGGACAAAGGCGGTGCCACTAGAACCACTGCTCCCAGGGCCATAGCTCCCTGACACTTTGGCTGCTGTCAGAGAGTTGAGTGCTCCTGGCCCCAGGCCCACTTGTTCCAGATTCCATGGCTCAAGGGCATACAGACGGTTGATAGAACTTAAGGTGACTGCTCCTGCCCTAGCTGCAAAGGAGGCTGGGGACCTGAATATGTGTCAATTTCACTTCCATAGACTCAAAAGGTGAGCACTTCTCTAAACGCGCTAGGAGTTAAGGTACTAGGTGGTCATAAAGTAACAAATGTCCCAAAAAGAAAAAGAGCAAAATGGTCATGATGATTAGAAAAAATAGCTCTTAATCTCTCTCAATTTTTACCCTTAAAAATCAGTAAGAACCTCAGAGGGTGTTTATTTATGTAGGTTATATCTACCAAGTTTAAAAGAAGAAAATTTTAAAATATTAATTTATTTAAAATAACACCTACATGTTAACAACAATTGTGTGTTAACATCAATAACGCATTTTATGAAAAATACCTATATTGTCCAAAACAAATAATGATGAGGGTGGTATTGTTTTACATTATTGTGATCTCTATGATTTCTGCCTTAATAGGAAGCATTTGGATTGTCATAGCTGCTTCTACATTAATCTGTTGTAATATGACACATTCTGCAGTCTCTGGAAAACGGAATCATACACTTGTGGGAGATTAAGAGAGAAAAGGGTAAATATGAAAATTCTTATGAAAAATATTTCGACGTTGGGGACTCTCTACAAAAGTGTTGGGGTTTCCCTAACAAAGTAGGGGAATTGCTAGGTGAAAGATTTACTTTGTGATTGGAATTAAATGATAGATATTATATTGACACACGCAATTCCTTGGATCACTTTCTGCATTCCTGTCACATCTACTTTTAGCCAAGGCATGGACATTTTGCTCAGAGGTTGACAGGACTGAGCCTGCATCAAATTACTAATATAATGGTTTTTTGAATAGACTGCAAAAACAATAGCTGGACGGTATTTCAGTTACTTTATGGATTCTATCCTTTCTTTTGGTCTTAAAAATCATTTCCAGCTCTAATTTATGATCCTAGAGTTCCCTGAATTTGAATTTTTAAAGCAATGACAGATTCATTCATTTTTTAAGCCACCTTTTATTTTGGAATGGTTTTAGATTTATAGAATTATTGCAAAGACAATACATAAAGTACCCACAACCAGTTTCCTTGTTAGTATCTTACATTAGTAGGGCACATTTGTTATAATTAATGAACTGATAGTAACTCATTAACTAAAGTTTATACTTTATTTATTCAGATTTTCTTAGTTCTTGTTTAATGTCTTTTTATTTTTTTCTCTGTTCCAGGATCCCATCCAGGATCCAACATGGCATTTAGTCATTCCATCGCCTTAGGCTCCACTTGACTGTGACAGTCCCCTTGTTTTATGACCTTCCCAGTTTTGAGGTCAAGTCAAGTATTTTGTAGTATGTCCTTCAATGGGTATTTTTCTGATGTTTTTCTAATGGTTGAACTGGGGTTATGGGTCTGGGGGAGGAAGACCACAGAGGCAAAGTGCCATTCTCATTGCATCATATTAAGGGCATGGTCAAAATGACTTGTGAGTATTGCTATTAACCTTGAGCACCTGGCTTGAGGGGCAGTTTGTCAGATTACTTCACTGCAAAGTTACTCTTTTGTCTCTCACTCCCCATACTGTGCCCTTTAGTGAAAAAAAGTCACTAGGCCCAGCCCACACTTTAAGGAGTAGGGAGTTATGCTCCTCCAACTTGAGGGTAGAGAAGCTACATAAATCATTCATAATTCTTCTACACGGGAGGTTGCCTATTCTTTCCCATCTTTATTCAATCGTTTACTTATATCAGTATGTACTCATGCATATTTATCTTATGCTGTGGGTCATGATCCCATAGCATTTTGTGTATGTGTTGGGCTGCTCAAATTGTCCCAGCTTTGCCATTGGGAGCTCTTTCAGTGGCTCCTGGGTCCCTTTGACATACTCCCATCACTATGTAGGGATTCGGTTGACTTGTTTGAACTTCCTTCTTTCTGGCACTGCACAAAGTTCCAGGCCTTTCTGTATGTTTCCTGCCCCAGCTCTGGAAGCACTGATTTCTCCAAGGAACTTTGGGTTTTTTAATTGGAGAATGAATGGTCTTAGAAACGAAGACCTGAGTGGTCGGTGTGCTTATTGCTCCTAGCGTGTCATTGCTTCTACATGCTCTCTGCTGACAGAGCAAGGAGATATTTGTGAATATTTGCCCATGCACACACATCTATCTATAAATAGTTCTATATGTAAACATCCATATCTATATGAAGCTAAGCATTAGGTCATACCAATGTCTCTAACTCTAATCCATGGCCACATGGATCATTCTAGGCCCCTCCTCTTGCATTTGTTATGTATTTGTAGAGTTGTGCCGGGGTCCAACCCCAGCAGGTCCAGGGGTTCCCAAAGGTGTGGACGGAGTCGGCGAAGAAGGAAGGGCACGGAGACAGTGTTCAGTTGATCAGCAGCCTAGCCAGTATCTCCAGCCAGGATCTCCAGCCAAGTTCTGGTCTGGATCTCCAGAGAGGTTCTGCTGCTTATTGTCTTGTTACATCCGTATTTATACCAGTTGATTTTAATCCTGTCAATTTCTATTACAAAGGTTAGGGCGTTTCTTATCTCCATTCCAGGGAGTAAAGATTATGTAGCTTAAGTATGATTGTTTGTAGTTAAAGTGATTAACTACCCACCTGGCACTTAGTTAAGGAGTTTCATCCCCTCCCTAACTTCAGGGAAAAATCCCTACCTGGGGAAACAACCTTTCTCAGAGAGGTGACCTTGGTTAAAACACACAGCACTAAGGGGAGCAAACATATTAAGAACAGTATGCTATATACGCCAGGTCCCTTGAAACATATGCTGTGCAGATGTTTCTATCCTGCAGCAACTGTGTCAAGCAGCAAGGATGGACCGGCTTCCGGCAGAGTTGCTTTACCAATGAAGACATTTTGGAATGGGAGGTGTGAGAGAAAACAAAGGGATAAAAAGAGCCGGGGCGCCAGGGACTAAGGTGAATTGAACACTCAAGAACCTGTGCTCTGTGAGTGGCCACAGTTGTTAAATGCCCAGCGGAAAAGGCCATGTAGTGGAGTTCGTTTGCCTCTTGGCTTCACTGGTTATAGCTGCACTGTGACTTAGGTTTCTGTGGGCAAGTATATTACGTCCATGTCCCTTAGTTTTGTTTTTTATCTTTGAAGGAGGAAACTCTAGCACTTTACTCACAGGAGGGTGAGGATTCAACGAGTTAACACAAACTTAGGTTTCTGTGGGCAAGTATATTACGTCCATGTCCCTTAGTTTTGTTTTTTATCTTTGAAGGAGGAAACTCTAGCACTTTACTCACAGGAGGGTGAGGATTCAACGAGTTAACACAAACAGCACATTCAGAACGGTGCCGGCTCAGGATTTGTTCTGAGCTGTTGGTACTTTGTTTCCTGAGGGATAAAGCTATTATTATTTCAGTTTTACAGATGAAACAGCAGGCAGGGGAGTATTATAATCTGTTCAAGGTCTCACAGCTAGTAATTTTCAGACCCCCTATCTCATAATCTGTGCCCTTTAAAAGGTTTCTGAACAGCTCTAAATATTTTTATAAAAATGAAGCTATGAAATGCTACTCTATAAATCTACAGGGAAGGCTAACTACCGAAAAGAAGCCTGGAAAACACTTGGAATGTTCTCAAGTCAGGAATATTGTGCTACTCGTTAATAGGAGCCTTTTCCACAGGATCAGCACGTTAATGCCATGAAAGGGCTCACAGAGGGAAGACTGGCCTTCTCAACGCTCCTGCTGTCACCTTAAGCCAGTCGAGGCAAAGCGCACTCCCAACGAGGAAATGGTAGGGGTTAAAGGCCAGCCCTGCCTTATCTGTGCCTATGGCTGCCTGATGCAAGAAGACTCACATCGAGTGAGATTCCTGAAAGCTTTACTATTTCTTACCTGCTGTGTGCTCTGGGGAATGTGACACCAGGTCATGATTCCTGGGATATGCTCTTGGCAGAGGAAGTAGCTCAGGAAAGTGAAAAGGGAGGACATTTGTTGGGGAGAACTAATAGACGTTTATCTACTGTAGTAAAATAAATGACGGTTTTACACTCTATATTTATGTCCTTGCTCCACTCGATAATCTACTTCCCTTTAAACACGGGCGAGTCTCACTTCTTCAGCTACCACAGGCCTGGCCGTCAGCATTTGTTGACCTTACAGCTTCCTGGTGAACCCGGGTGCCTTCACCGGGTGGATTCTGAAAGGGAAAGCAGCTTGCTTCTTCTCTCCTTTTCTGACCAGCATGTCAATTTTATTTTTCCCCCCAGTCACCTCTCCTAGCATCCACCATATGATCCGAGGGCATCGTAAGTATCTTCTAAAGTCATTCGAAAAATATGCACGCGGGACCTTACTCCATCACGAGCATCTTGCTGGTCACAAGGTGCAGGAGTGAGCCAGGGACAGGCAGTCCTATCCAGGAAGCCTGCAGGCACTGGGAAAGGACAGCAGCTGGACAGACGGAGGGCGTATTCTTGCGGGGCAGGCGCGGTGCTCTGTATGTACCAGCGCAGTTTCGTCTCACAGAAGTAGCTGCTATGACTCTCCTTTTTTTTGCCGATGAGGAAACTGAGGATTGCCCAAAGCCATACAACTACAAATGAGCAGAGCTGGGCCGTGAATGCAGGTCTGCTGAATGCCACACATGTAACTACACATGCATCCTCTCTCTCACACACATACATAACTCTCACCTCAGAGCTGGTGTGTTTGTGGATGGAAGATATCAGTTCTGTAGCTTGTACAGAATATTTTGATTTGCAAATAGAAAGAATTCTCTGAAGTACAACCTTAACCAAATTGTTGTAGACAGCTGGGGCAAGGACAGCTGCAACAAAAATGTGGCCGGATGCTCTGGGGGTGGCTGGGTCGGGTGTGCAGTGAGGTGGCTCCAAGGAGAGGAAGTGGTGATGGGCCAAGGTAACAGTGACTGACAGATTAGATCACCCAGACCCCAAACCATGGTGGAAGCAGGCCTTAAGCATTCCAGGACACACTATCTGTATCAGGTTATGCAAATGCAATTAGGACATAAAAATCTATTTCTTTGCCCATATCATTCAAGTGATTATTCAAATAAATTAAAAATCTTTTTTTTTCTCGCCCCTGAAGTATGTCTGACATTATGAGGTGGAATGTCCTTTAGGGTTAAGAATCGAGACCTGAATTCTTGTTCGGATATGCATCCACTGGTTTAGTGGTGTGGTCCTTTGCAAGTCCCTTAACCTCTCCCATTCTACATTTGCTCCTTTCTGAAACAAGGGAGTTGGGTTAGTGACCCCTGAGGACTTTTGAAGTTCCAAACGGCTCCGGTGATATGGTTTATTGAGAACCTGCACTGTGTCTAGTTCTGCATTAAGCGATTTTGAGGTTTAGAAGCAGTTAAGAGGCACATCTGTAGCCCTTTGGATCTGTGCTGCCCAATGCAGTAGCTACCAACCACCCGTGGCTATGGAGCACTTGGAATGTGGCTATTGTGACTGAATTACAACTTCATTTCATTTTAATTAAACTTAAATTAAGAAACGGGTCCTGTATTCATTTACTGAAAACGTTTATGTTTGAAACAATGTGGGGATATGAATCTTCTTTCAATGGTAAGTTTTGTGCAATCTAAATACAGATTGAAAGGCGCGCGGCCAGCCTCTCCGGGCGGTGCGGGAGGAGGAGTCTGGCCGCTGGGCTCTGAAATCCCTCCGCGCCCGCCGTAGGGCCTGGCCTCCCCGGAGCGGGTCCGAGTGCTGCGTGGTGGCCGGCGGCGGGCCGAGGGGTGGGGCCGGCGGCGACCGACCACGGGGGAGGTCATGGGAGCGGAAGGCCTCACCGCCTGGCTCTTTCCTCCCTTCCCCCGTGGTCGGCTCCCCGCTTGCCCGCGCTGGGGCCGGGGGGGTCCATGCGACCCTCGGGGCCCGGTGGGGGGGGGGGCGGGCGGGGCCTGCGTGGGCCGGCCGCCGGGCCCCATGGGGGGGAGGCATTGGCTCCCTGGCCGATGGCGGGAGCCCGGCGCAGGCTGCCACCCGCCCGCTGCCCCCCGGAACGGGCCCAGTGCAGCAGCGGCGGCAGCGGAGTGGGGCACGTGCCCTGGCTCGGGGAGGCCGCCATGCTGCAGTGCGCCGCCCCATGGGCCAGGCCTGCTCCGAGCGGATGCCGCTCCTCCAGAGCTGGGCCGCTCCGCCGGCCGCACCCCGTGTGCTGGGCCTGTGCCGCCCAGACGCGCTGGAGTCCCGGTCTGCCCACAGCCCAGCTGTGGGTGCTGTGCGGGGGGGCCATCCTGCCTTGTGGCGAGTTCGAGCGGCAGCAGCAGGAGCCGGGCAAGGACTGGGCCCTCCATCTTGCCTTGGGTCCTCCATCTTGGGACAGAGCCATGTGCGCCCTCCATCTTGCCTTGGGTCCTCCATTTTGGGATGGTGCCATGTGCTTCCTCACAGGAAGACGCCGCTGCTAGCCACACCCAGGATTTCTCTGGACTAACCAATAATAATCAAGGGAAGTGCACGCCATCACTATGACCACATCCTGTACCGACTCGCGCCTGGCCAATCAGCGGGGCCCACAGTCCCCTCTCCTGCCCTCACTCCACCCCCCTTTAAAACCCCCTGTCCCATCAGGCCTCTCTCGCTCGGCCACTGGAGCTTACCGTTGCATTGGTGAGTGTGGCAGGGGAGCCAAACCTAGGTTTGAAATAAATGACTCTTTGCTTTTGCATCGGACTGACTGGCTCCCTGGGGGTCTTGGGAACTTTGAAATCTGGGCACAACAAGATCAAGTGTTTTCGATGAAAAATTAGCATCTAAATTGGGATGTGCTGTAAATGTAAAGTACCCCATGTTTAGGACAATATTAAAAAAGGATGAAAATATCTTATTAACAACTTTCATATTGATTACACATTGAAATGACAATATTTTGGATACACTGGCTTACATAAAATATATTAAAATTCATTCATTCTGCATTGGCTTTTTTAATGTGACTATGTTATGTGCCTTTGGCACAGCTAGGAATCATTTTGGGTAAGTGAGGCAGGATGGAGGGACATGTTGAGTCCTGAATCTTCCTCAAGGCCACAGATGGTACAGTCTGCTCCTCAGCACCAGAGATTCCCTGGGACTTAACTAACCACAGTGCCTGAGTCCAAGCCAGCGCAGGCGGGTGTCCTTGGGACAGTGTGCTGAAGCCTCGCGGGCACATCTGACACCAGGTACAAGGTTTAACAGCCTACTTAGGGGCATGAATAGATCAGCACAAGGGTAAGGCCTGCACCTATGAACACAGGACAGCGGTTCTCAACCTGTGGGTCGTGACCCCTTTGGGGGTTGAACGACCCTTTCACAGGGGTCGCCTAAGACCATTGGAAAACACATATATAATTACATATTGTTTTTGTGATTAATCACTAGGCTTTAATTATGTTCAATTTGTAACAATGAAAATACATCCCGCATATCAGATATTTACATTATGATTCATAACAGCAAAATTACAGTTATGAAGTAGCAACGAAAATAACTTTATGGTTGGGGGTCACCACAACATGAGCAACTGTATTAAAGGGTCGCGGCATCAGGAAGGGTGAGAACCACTGACATAGCGCTAGGAGTGAGGAGTGAACAACAGCGCAGATTTCTGATTTCTGGAGAGCAAAACCTCTGTAAAGTTGGGAATTGATGGGGAGGATGGTGAAAAGCTGGAGCCAAGGCAGAGGCGGGAACATGCAAGATCTGAAAAGCCCCCAGGAAGCTGGCTGGTGGAGGGGAGGGCTTGTGGCCACAGGGAGGGGTGGTTGGTTTACAGCGGGATGGAAAGATCCGACGTGACCTGGGCCGACTGACAGGAGACTAAGAGCTGGCAGCTCCTCAGATGCGGGGATTGAGGATAAACCACACAGACCAGAGATCGCGACCGGACACCTGTGTCTGTAGCTACCAGGTGATCCCCAGAGGTTATGCTTCCCGCGCTGGTGCGGAGACCTCGGGGACGCCACCCACGTGTTTGCATAAAGAGATGGGAACAGTCCCACTGGTCTGGGGACTTGAAGATAACGGTACCTGAAAAGTCCATGTCAGCGTGCGACTTTGTTGTTGTTTCCATCCTAACTTTAGGCTTCTCTTGTCCCTCTAATAGTTAGCAACCATGAACTGGATAGACGGAAGCAATATTCCCAGGTGACGAGGCTTAGTTAGGGACTAGACACGTTAAACTGGAACGAGTCAGCTCAGTGGAAACAGGCGGACCTCTCTGAGTGGCACTGAGGCCTTTCATGCATTTGTCTTGGGGAGAATGCAGCATGGAGGAGCACACCGATTCGGGGAGTTCGCTTGGCTTCCTGGCACAGAGCAGGGAAAGCGGAAACCCCCTCTTTCATGGTGAGTGTGGAAGGCTTTTAGAAGGAGAGTGAGCCAATATATTTTCCCCCAATATGTTTTCCCAATAGTCTCCTACAATTATCGTAAATATCTGCAACCAATCCTACATGACAAGGAACGAGACAAAAGCGCACTGTGTCTTGCGCAGAGCTTTCAACCTCTGCATTCTCTGCAAGAGGGCGCAGAGCCCGGGTCTTGTGCCGCGGGCTGCCGTCGTTTCGGCAGCGCCCTGTCGGTCCGCAACACCCGCAATTCACCCGGTCGGGACTGGGCGCACCCGCCGCAGCCAGGCCTGGGAGGTGAGGCCGCTGGAGCCACGGGGATGCTCGCCACGTCGCAGCAACTGCGCTCCGCACTTCCGCGCGGCTTCTGGTCACGAGGGCCCGAACACGGTCCTCAGGTAGGGACCGAGGTTGGATGAGTGGGAAGCAGTGACGCTCCTGCGGCTTCTTCCCGGTCCCAAACTGCGGACACTCGCATCTCGTGGGCCGCCCCCTCTGAAGGCGGGAGGGGTGCCGCCAGGGAGAGCCACGGCCCGGCCCGCGGGCCCCCAGCGCCCGATCACCCCACCCAGGTAGCGCGGACCTCAGCGCCCCACCTGCCCCGCGGCCCCGCCCACCTCCGGCTCGCCCGCCGCCGGCCACGCCCTCTCTCTCGCTGGCCCCGCCCTTCAGCACGCGCCGCCAGCTGGCGCCCCGCCCCCCATCACGTGACAGCCCCGCCCGCCCTGCGCGCTCCGATTGGCTCTGCGGGCGGAGGGGTGGGCCTTAGCCTACAGCCCTGCCCCGCAACGCGGCTGCAGTTTTCAAACCTCAACTGTAGGCTCGGGTCGCCGTCTCTGCCGCCGCCGTCGCCGCCGCCGCCCGGAGCCACCTCGCAGGGGCCGGGAGCCACCTCACAAGGGGCCGGGTCACCGCTGGGCGCCGTGGTGCGGAGAACACCAGCGGGTCCTGCGCGCGGGGCTTCCGGACCCTCACCGGCTGGAGCTGGGACCGTCCTGCCGTGGCCGCCGGCGCGGGGCGGACGGGAGACCCTCGGAGGGGCCGCCCCGAGAGGACCCCCCACGGCCCGAGAGGTCAGTGTCCCCGCCCCGCGCGTCCGCGTCCTGCTGGGGTTGGGGGTTTCCTGGGGACGGCGACCCCTTCCCCAGAGCCAGCCCCCCTTCACCTCCGGGGCCGAGACCCCCAGGGGGGAGGAGTCCGAGGAGGGGCCCCGGCGCGTGGGCGGGCCGGTGGGCGGACCCGGAGCCCCCGACCCCCGGCCGGCGGAGGGGGGTCCAGGCAGCCGCTCCTCAGGGGGCTCCTCTGCCCGGCCGGTCGCCGCGTCTGGGGGGCGTCCCGCTTCCCCGGCCCCCGGTGTCCTGCGTGTGGTAGGGGTCCTCCCGGCACCCACTCGGCCGGGGGCTGGGGCGCGGGTGTCGGTGCCTGTGCGCGCGCCGGCCGGTCCCTCCCGGGTCGCGTCCCGTGGGGCCGCCCTCCTCCCGGCTGGTCCCGGCCCCGTCGCGCCGACGTGGCCCTTGGCGTCCCGCGAGCTCGCGGCAGCCGGGGGCTCGGGCAAGGTCACGTCGGGGCTGGTGGGCGCGCCCCGAGCGCAGCCGCCCCCCCCGTCCGGGGAGGTGCGTGCGCCTCCGGGGGCGTGTGGGGTCGCTGCGCGTGGGCCACGTCTCGAGCCCGCGGGTGGAAGGGACGATTGCCCGGCCCGGGCGGTTTCCCGGGTCTGGTTTTCCTTCGGCGCCGCGTGAACCGCCGAGGTGCCCGCGACCCAGGCGCAAACCGGGTGGGTGGCCGCGCGACGCCTTCTGGCTTCAGCGCGGGGAGAAGTCCTTCATTGGGGTTCCCCGGGAGAGTGGCGTGGAGGCCAGCTGGAGGAGGCTGCACGGCGGCTGATAGCAGTTCCTGGGGGGCGGGGAGTGGGGTGGGGGGTGGAGTTGTGATGCGATGCAGTGGTTCGCAACCTTCTGGCCCTTTAAATACAGTTCCTCATGTGGTGACCCAACCATAAAGTTATTTTCGTTGCTACTTCATAACTGTAATGTTGCTACTGTGATGAATCGTACTGTAAATATCTGATATGCAGGATGGTCTTAGGCGACCCCTGTGAAAAGGTCGTTGGACCGCCAAAGGGGTCGCGACCCACAGGTTGAGAACCGCTGGATTAGAGGCATCCGGACTTGGAGTTGCATATTGAAAGTAAGAAGTAAAAAAAGAGCTTTAAAAGTTCCTCCGCGTGGTCAAATATCAGTGTGAGGCCTGTGTATCCCGTTCCTGGCGGCCTGGCCGAGCAGATGTTGACATCTGGGCACCGGTGATCGGCTGAGCCCGCGGGGAGGCCCGCCTGGTGTGGCCCCTTTAAACTCGCCAGCCAGCGGGCGGACAGATGCCGGGATGCTGACAGCCGGCGGGACAGACTGACGATGAACCCACTTTCCCATAGACACCGCCTTTTATAGCTTCATCGCTAACTGCCCAGAAGTAGTTTTCATCAACTTCTGAGATGCTTGTTTTGTGAATATTGAACCACACGGACCTGTGTGTTTTTGAAAAGGCAGGTCCATGGGAACAGCGCCCTAGTTTGAGGACCCCCCCCTTCTTCCCCTTCGCCCTCTTCTGAGCAGATGTTACATTTACAAATTTTTTTTTCAATATTTTAATCGGAGTTCTTACCAGTAGCTGCTTTATTTTTGAGATGCATATATACATTTTAGATAATTTTTTCTAAACGATGGATTGAAGTGAAATACACTTACATGGCAGTATATTTGAATTTTAAACGTAAAATTGGTGTCATAACTTGACAGCCTTTTTGTGTGCATACAGAATGGTTGCCCTTTCTCGGGCTCATTGAATAGTGAGTTATTATTTGGTTAAGATAGAATCAGTTTTGAAGGAAAGTTGAGACTTGGCTTATTGATCACTGTCAGCACACTAATAACAAGTCTGAGGAAGATACAGGCATTTGTGGTTGTTTCCAATCAAACGATTTTATTTTAAGCTTGCACTAACAGTGTTTTACAAAACACTAAGTAAACGTATTTTAAAAGCTGTTTGATAATTATGAGAGCATTTCCTTATCAAAATTTTCCTGTTTTAATCGTTGAGCCCAATTTAAAACCCAGGACTCAAGGAAATCCATTGCTAACTAACACTTTCTCTTAATCATAAAATTGTCATGAAATTGCACATATATTGTATTGTAGAGCATATTTCCTGTGTATAAAATGGGCAGCTAACAATAGTGCTTTTAGATTTTCTGCTTTTAAAGGATTTTGATTGATTCTTAATTTTTTAAAGAATTATTTTGTATCTTAAGGGTACTGATTGTGTCAGAAACATTAACAGTCATTTATGTACTTCCTTTCCACTTGGGAAAACTTTAAATGTTTTAGTTTTCCACAGTATGGATAACAAAATTCAATGATGGAATTGTAAGTGGTATATATTCTATTGAAGACTATAATCAAGCACATTTCTTTGAATATTTTAATTAACAAATTTACTTATAAATTTAAATTACGAACACATTTTTATTTAAATATGTTGTGATAAATGCAATTTTCAAGATATATTTTGTTAATTATTTTATTTCTTTCATTTATTTACTCTTTTTTTCTCCCAAATACATTTATCCTTGAATTTTAACATCTATACCGGTCAGTTTCTTTTGATATTAATATACAACATATTTTGGTGCACCCCTGACTTTTTGCAACTTCTGCCCCAAATGAGGGCACAGTAATACTTTAATAATTTTAAAAAATTTATATTAATAGTGAGGTGGTAATTTCATCTTTAATCCTTAGATGATCATATTCCATCTTGCATTGGAATCGTTATGGAATAAATAGTACTTCAGGAATGCTATAAGTAAACAGTACTTTATTTTACAACAGAAACTTAATTTTTCATCTGATGAATGGCAAGCACTGTGTGTGTTGGCCCACTGTATTTCCGTTTTGCAACATCTTCCTATATACTGTTCCACAATTACAGGGTTTGATTTTCTGAAAGTTGAAGAGATGGCACCAGGCCTTATGTGTAGACATAGGATCCAGCCTGGGGATCTTACTGGGGACTTCAGCCCTTGGGTAGTATATATACTAGACTGCTTGGACTAGAGTCAGCTAACTGGCTTGCTTGTGACTCTCAAATGATTAAATTCTTGAATTATTCTGTATACTCAATCTTAAACAAAACAAAATATGCTAGTAGAACACATAAGGGATACAGTCTCTTCCTTGAAATTGGAAATCATCCTTATTCTTATGTCTACTGCATTACATTTACTTCTAATCAACGACTAATTAAAAATGGAGCCCTCTGCCACACCAGCAGAAAGTTCCTCGTTTATTTTGATGGATGCTAGATAAACACGTCTCCAGTTTCTCTGATTCCTAGGGAAAACTTTGTAGCTGTAAATGCCTATGTAAAAAGGAATTGTTTCCTTATAATCTTGTGCCTCACTTTGCTTTCCACTGCCTTTCAAATTTATTTCAGGAAAATCTAGATTGATCGGTTCTTAACAGGGCAGTGTCTGAATTAATTTCCTGATTGAGGCAGCTCTTAAAATGTTATCTTAGCTGAAGTAGGTATTTACATGAAACCAGGTGGCCACCTAGTCTGGAAAGGCAGGAAAATACAAAATCAGTGGTCTGTTGGTGTTACATTACAATATCTGATGAAATGATTTTATCCATATTTCCATATTTTGTGGCCATCCTGTTTAGAATTGAAATTCTCTAGTAGCAGTTTAAAATATTTTATTTAGCCAAATACCAAATTAAGCAGAGACTAGCTGCATTTAGAGCTCCAATACTATAATTTCAAGATAGACCTCAAGTTCTGCACAACCCTTGATGATTTGAGATGTACCTAAAAATGCTTCTTGCTTTATTTCATAATTCTTATAATTCAGTTCATCAAACATTTTGAAAATTCCTATCAGGTGCCAGACACCTTGCTGGGGGTTTAGCATAAAAGTAAATGGTTATTGCTCTTTAGACACTAAACATAATTGAAATCTAACATGTTAGATAGTGAGGTAAAGAGACATGTCGAGGGTCCTGTTGGAAGCATAAAGGAGAGGCACTTAACTTTTTGGTTTTTAACAATGTCAGCTTCCGTGAGTAGGGGTAGGGGGGGAGATCACATTCTATGTTGAGATGTGAAGGATGCATCAGAAACGTTAGCCATTTAAGGAAAGGTAAAAAAGCTGTTTCAGGCAGGAAAGTATAACAGAGATGTGGAGGCAAAATATGAGACATGAGTGGCAGGAAGTGAAGCCGGGGTGCACCTGCCTCAGCCTGTGTGTGTCACGTGTCAGGGCTTAATAGCTCGTAGGTACTAGGAAGCTAATGGAGAGATCAAAGCAGACCCCTTAGTTCTCTAGGTGTTTTCGTTTATTGTAGATATATTCTATTTTTGTGAAATATTTTTGCTTGATAAGTTTGGAATGAATATTATGATGAATATTTAAAAATTAGAGCTATTTAGGAATTGTCTTACTTTTGATCACATCACATTTGCTTTCTCCCTTGAAAGCAAGTGAAGGCCAGATCAAGTCTAACATTTCCTCTGTTCCTTCCTTCACTGACCCATATCTGAATGCGCATTGTAATTACTATAATGGGCGATAATGAAAAAAAACCTTTGGAAATAGGTTTGAGAAATGCAGAGAAAACACTGAGGCCTTAAAAAACCTGAGTGGTAATGGCTCTTGAACTTCTAGCCAAGTAAACCCTTAATGTGTAAAGAGTTATGTTTTGCTGTTGCAAATGTGTTTCTGCACTTAGAGTCCGATCATATATATTTATTTACATCCATCTTTTTTACCCAAAGGTACTTATTAAATTTTTATTGATTGTTAAAGTAGAATCTGCTTAGTATAGATAACTTAAACACCAGAAAGTATAAATACTGCCATAATCCCACCACCCAAAGATAACCACTGTTAACATTTTGCATTGTTCTCAGTCTTCTGCTATTTGCTTTTTTATTTTCCCACAAAATTATCATATTGTTTATAAAGTTTTATGTCTTCCTTTTTTCACTTTATAATTTGAGTTTAAAAGATTCTTTAAAGCACAATTTTTGAGTATATAATATCCTATTATTTAGGTGTATTTAACCATTTCCTATTGTTTGACTTTGGGGTTCATTCATTCCACAAGTTTCTTTTTTTCCACAATTATAAAGCTTCATCAAACATAAATTTTTGACTACCTGTAAGATCCATATTGACATTTTTTAAACTTGAGAGCAGAGAATACTTATTTGTCAATATATCTTAATTCAACCAGATTTCTTATGAATAGATTACTTTGTAGTTGATACATTACAGCATGAAATAGACATCTTAGATTCTAGAATTTAGATGAGGTGCACACTCCTGTATTCTATCTCTATGGTTGAATGTGGTATGTTCTTGTCCTCATATTTCCCAAGTCCTGATTGTGGGGAATGTAGCCAGTTTGTATCCATGATAAAGGTACATGCTTTCTTTCTGTGTGTGTGCGTGTATATCTATATATCTATGTAGATATATAGATATATCAGTACAATGAAGTGAATTAGTTATGCAAATAATAATAAAACCTTGAGAGTATTTTCTTAGGAAGTTTTCAATATTCAGTATTTTTGGAAGTGTCAATGAAGTACTGATGGGGTGGTCATAATAATCTGGCCACTCAGTGTGTGTGTATGGCATAAATGTGATCATTAAGTATGCATATTCATAGACTTTTTAAAATTATTTTTTAATTTTAAACTAAAGTTTACATTCAATATAATTTTGTATTAGTTTCAGGTGTATAGCATAGTGGTTAGACAATCATACTTTACAGAGTACTTCCCCAATATTTCCAGTGCCCACCTGGTTCCATACATAGTTATTACAGTATTATTGACTGTTATTCTCTATGCTGTACTTTACTTCCTCATGACTGTTTTGTAACTACCAATTAGTACTTTTTCATCTCTTCACTTTTCTCACCCAGTTCCGCAACCCCCTTCCTCTCTGTCAATCATCAGTCTGTTCTCTATATCTTTGAATCTGTTTTATTTTTTTTTTGTTCTTTAGATTTCACATAGACTTTTTTTTTAAAAAAAAAATACATTTTTATTAATTTCAGAGGGGAAGGGAGAGGGAGAGAGAGATAGAGACATCAATGATGAGAGAGAAGCACTGATCGACTGCCTCCTGCATGTCCCCAACTGGGGATCAAAGCACGCAACCCGGGCATGTGCCCTTGGACCTGGCACCCTTCAGTCCACAGGCCGACGCTCTAGCCACTGAGCCAAACTGGCTAGGGCCCACATAGACTTTCAAATTTAGAAAAATTTTTGTAAAAATACAAAGATGACCTAAAAGAAATAGCTTGAGCATAGGAATTGATAATTATTGACTTTTTAAGAGAGGAATATGTACCTGTGAAACTCAGTGTCATCAGAGCTAAAAAAAAATACACAAATAGGTCATTAAAACAGAATAAAAAAGACAGAATTATAAGAATCAAGTTTAAGCTAACTTGGGTTGAGAGTTTTGTATATGGAAACGGTACTCAGCAATGGCAGAGACTGCATAGAGACTCCCTTTGGCTAGAATATTAACAATATATATGTATTGGACAGTCATGATACAGTCTCAGGATTAGCACTGTACCGGTGTCATTCTACGTGAGTTCATCGTATTTTAATTTTTAATCTTCAGAGCTCTGTAAGAGAGGTTCTGTTATCATCCACACTGTACCGGTGTCATTCTGTGTGAGTTCATCGTATTTTAATTTTTAATCTTTAGAGCTCTGTAAGATAGGTTCTGTCCTCATCCACACTGTACCGGTGTCATTCTATGCTGGGGTCCAACCCCAGCAGGTCCAGGGGTCCCCAAAGGTGTGGACGGAGTCGGCGAAGAAGGAATGACACGGAGACAGCGTTCAGTTGATCAGCAGCCTAGCCAGGATCTCTAGCCAGGATCTCCAGCCAAGTTCTGGTCTGGATCTCCAGCGAAGTTCTGGTTAGGATCTCCAGCCAGGTTCTGTGTCCATGTTCTCTTGCTAGGTTCTCCAGGCAGGTTCTCCAGCCAGGTTCTGTTCTGGTTCTCCAGCGAAGTTCTGGTTTGGACCTCCAGCCAGGTTCTGTCCAGGTTCTCCAGCCAGATTCAGTCCAGGTTCTCCAGCCAGGTTCAGTCACCAGGTTCTAGTCAGGTTCTCTTGCCAATTTCTGTAGTCAGGTTCAGTCCAGGATCTTTTGCCATGTTCTCTCGCTAGGTTCTGTCTCTAGGTTCTGAGGCCAGTTTCTGTCCAGGATCTTTTGCCATGTTCTCTCCAGCGAAGTTCTTCTGTCTCTAGAGAACGTTCTGTGTAGGTTCTGTGCCTAGGTTCTGTCTCTCTTGGTTCTGTCTTCTAAGTTCTGTGTTGTTACATCTGTATTTATACCAGTTGATTCCAATCCTATCAATCCCAAAGGTTAGGGCGTTTCTTATCTCCATTCCAGGGAGTAAAGATTATGTAGCTTAAGCATGATTGTTCGTAGTTAAAGTGATTAATTACCCGCCTGGCACTTAGTTAAGAGGTTTTATTCCCTCCCTAACTTCAGGGGAAAATCCCTACCTGGGGAAACAACCTTTCTCAGAGACCTTGGTTAAAACACATAGTGCCAAGAAGGTGAGGAAACATATTAAGAACAGTATGCCATATATGCCAGGTCCCTTGAAACAGCAAGCATCGACCGGCTCCCGGCAATTCTACGTGAGTTCATCGTATTTTAATTTTTAATCTTTAGAGCTCTGTAAGAGAGGTTCTGTTATCATCCACACTTCAGAAGCAGCAGGACCGAAGCATTCCTCACGAGTAATCAGAAATCCAAAGCAAATTACAAAGTTCCATTTCACCCTCATTACACTAGAATAGCCAAAATTAAAACTCCAAATAGGGCAAATGTTGGCAATGAAATGGTAAGCCCTCCCACCCAGTGGTAGTGGGAATGTAAACTAGGGATGCAAAGAAGAGATGGGCTTCAACTGGGTCTATGATGTCTCATTTATCAATTTAAACACAATACGGCAAAATAGTCATGTTGAAAGGCAAGTGTTGTGATATTTATTGGAAATATTCATTTCTTATTTTTAAAAGAAGCTGTATTAAAATAGTTTCCTAGGCTGCCATAATAAAGTCTGCAGGTTGAGCGATTTAAGCAACATAACTGTATTGTCTCACAATTCTGGAGAGAAGCAGCTTGAGATCAGTGTCGGGGTCCCTGTCTGCTGAGGCCTTTCTGTTAGGTTTTCCATGGCATCTCCCTGTGTCTGCACAGGGTCTTCCCCCGGTGTATCTGTGTGTCTGTGTCCTGATCTCTTTTCATTGGGACACCAGTCCTATTGGATGGGGGCCCACTCGAATGATCTCGTTTTAGCTTAGCCACCTCTTTAAAGGCCCTGTCTCCAAGTGCAGTTGCTTTCTGAGGTACTGGGGGTTAGGAGCTCCACATTTGAATTTTGAGGGGAGCATAATTCAGCCCATAAGAGTAACAAAGTTAAATTATTTAGTTAGGAGCTCATAGCTGGTGTGATGGATAAATGGGATTTAGACTCAGATGTGATTCAGTCCAAATGTTATTTCAGAATGCTACGCTGCTACCCTTAGACTACTAGAGGTGTACCCCCAAACCAGCTAGGGCTTTGTTTTCCCAAAGACCAAGAGTGAGAGGAAAAAATTGTCTGACTTAAGAATAAAACCGAGAAGAAAGACATAGAAGCTGAAAACACTGACCTCAATCACACTGCTTATTTGCTAAGCTGATATAGCTGGCATTTGGATCGGGGAAGGTAAAGAAACAGTTTGTGTCAAATAGGAAATAAGGAGGGGAAATTGTGGCAGAGAAACCACAAAAGCCTGGGGGGTATTACAGAGGGTGTTCGGAGAATAATACTGCGTCTCTTATTAGATAGGCATAGCAGAAAGTGAGACATAGCTTAAAATATATAGTCTGCTGTTGTATGAACTCCATTACTAGGAAATAGTAGCTGTGATGTTAAAACTGAATACATATAAATATCACAAAGTTTGAGGTAAATATGAGCTTCAGATGTAGATGAGAACTCTGGTATGGTCAGCCACTCATCCAACAAAATTATAGAGCTCTTCATCCACGGCAGGCTTTGTGCTTGATGCTGCCAAAAAAAAGACACTCCTAAGACCTATGAAAGTTTCTGAATTTAGTATTGAATTGTAGAGTCTGTGAAACAAATTCTGCTTCTTGTAGTCATTCAGATGTCAGTAATATAACTCATAAAGGGTGAATTCACCACAAAGTTTGTTTGGCCATGTGAAATTATATTTAAAAACAATAATCCTTACTTTGCTATGATAAATTATCTTGTTTTAGAAGATGGAACTTTAGTTTCAAAATGAAATTGAGTGATTGTATTAAATTATAACTTTTTCAAAATAATTGTACAGGTTTTTTCTTAATATATATATTTCAGAGAGGAAGGGTGAGGGAGAGGGAGAGAGACAGAAACATTAATGATGAGAGAGAATCATTGATCACCTGCCTCCTGCACACCCCCTTACTGGGGATTGAGCCCAAAACCCAGGCATGTGCCCTTGACCAGAATCAAACCCAGGACCCTTCAGTCTGCAGGCCGACACTCTATCCACTGAGCCAAACCAGCTAGGGCAGGGGTGGGCAAACTTTTTGACTCGAGGGCCACAATGGGTTCTTAAACTGGACCGGAGGGCCGGAACAAAAGCATGGATGGAGTGTTTGTGTGAACTAATATAATTCAAAGTAAATATCATTACATAAAAGGGTACGGTCTTTTTTTTTTTTTTAGTTTTATTCATTTCAAACGGGCCGGATCCGGCCCGCGGGCCGTAGTTTGCCCATGGCTGAGCTAGGGCTACAGGTTTTTTTTGTTTGTGTTTTTTTTAACAGCAGTTTTATTCTGAATGAAGTCAGTAACATAGTTCAAATACCATACCAGTTTATGTGTGTGAATCTTTTTCCTGGTGGGGAGAATGTGCTCTTTAAATCTTCTTTTTGGATGTCTTATAGCTATATTTGGAGCTGATAATGTAATGCACATCCTGTCTGAGATATCTTTTTTTTGTCCCTGAGCTACGTTGAAGTTATATCCTGTCTCTTCTCTTTTTTAAAAAATAGGTAAAAAGAAGTGACTGAAAAGCATATCTGGACGCCATCTAACATGTCGAGGAGAAGATTTGATTGCCGAAGCATTTCAGGCTTGCTAACTACAGCTCCTCAAACTCCAATGAAAATGGAAAACTTTAATAATTTTTACACACTGACATCTAAAGAGCTAGGAAGGTAAGGAAATTGTATGATCTGTATGCTGTTTAAATTCACATTTTGGATTTGTGTGTCTTTAGTTATATGAAACTCAGTCGTTATTTAACAGTGATTAGAAAGAAAAGTCATCATCTGTTACTATTCAGGCCCAGTCTTAACTGACGGGAGGGTTAGTGAGCTGTTAGGATGTCTGCTCTGTCCCCTAACTTCGGGTTGTCTGAGGTGGACCTGGGGAGAGGCAGCTTAGCCTAGTGACCTCAGGTAAAAGACTGTCCCTCTTGAAGATGTAGTTTCATCTGAGAAATGGGGTGAAGATAATTGTATAACTCTTACATGGTGGTCGTGAGGATTACATTAGTTAATATTTATAAAACACTTAGTAGAGTGCTTTATAAGTTTTTGTCAAATAAAAAAATCCTGGATATTGTGTTTGGGCTTAAAAAAATAATGTTTAGATTCTCCCCTTCTTTCCTAAATTAAACAAAAAAATTAACTCATATTTGATATTAGAATTCTGTATATAAAAAAGGAATGTATGTTCTATCAGTAAAACCTGTACTTACACTAATACTAATCTGTTTTGACTTAACCAAGGTGTAAATTCCTTAATGACCTGAGATTATAAGACCATTTAGTGCTATCATTTTAATACTTATCAAAGTTATAAAAGATAAACCAACGTATTTAAGTTATTTATTTAGCATCTGTTGAGCTTTAAAGACAGTTATCAGAGGATTAGAAAATGGTGATCGGCCTCTGTCTTCAGTTTGATTTTAGTTCTGGAGGCAGTGTTTTGGCTTCTGTTAAAATGCTTTACTAAGTCTGTATTTGCATTGATAAATTTACAGTAAAATAGTATAATTGGTTTTTACCTTAATTTCAATGTGAAAACAAAAATGGACCGAATCATGGAAAGTAATTGTGTTGCTAAGCTGAATGTAGTTGTTGCACCCAACATCTTGATATAGATACAGTCTTTATTTTGCAAAATGAGGATGATACCTGCCTCACCAGCTAAGAACTAAATGTTTCATATTTCACATTTCTGGCATATTTATTATGTGTTAAAAACATGAGTACTTTAGTGGTGTATTAAAAGATACAGTTTTTAAAACCTTTCAGAATGTTTTAAAAAATCATTTTGCTCTAAATCTTTAATGATTTCTCTGCATTGTCACAGGAAAGCATACGTTTCCTTCTAGTTACTTTTATCTCACATGGTGTAGTCACGGAACCTTGGCATGGGAAGGACTTTGGTGGTCAGTGATCTCCTAATACAATTTTTTATGCAGTGCAGCAGTCTTTTCTATGATTTTCTTGGCAAGCTGTTTACCCAGCCTCAATTTGACTGCTTCAGTGATGGGGAACTCACGGCCTGAGAACGCCTGTTCCTTTCTGTGAGCACTTCCTAGGCACACTAAGTTCTGCTTTCTCTCTGTTCGCATCTGCAGGAGGCACGGTTCTCCTTTTGTAGCTGCTTATAATGTCCCGGTGAAAATCCTTCTGAGATTTGACTCTGGCTAAGCATTGCCGGTTTCCTTAAACGCTCATCTTATGACCTCATCTCCAGTAGCCTTCTTCTGAACCACTTTGTTTTTTCACTGTTAGTCTGAGAATAAGGAGACTTGGGATGGATAGGATTGTCAGTGTCTTACCATCTACAGTAGAAAACAACTTTATTTGAGGAGGCCTAAGATTCCATTGGGAGTTTTTTTTCTTTCTTTTTTTGGCAGCCATGTCAGATATGTGTCCTGTGGCATCCGTTAGTATATTTTGTAAAAACAGGTTAAACTGCAAGTCAGTTGACCTATTTTTACTCTGAACCTAAAGTTGTGTGATCTACTTAGTTGTGTGATTTCCTTTTCTTGAAGATGAGAGGGTGGATTAGATGTCTCCAATTTTCCTTCTGCTGCAAAAATGTTTGGAAACTGCTTTGAGCAGGTAACTGACTATGCCCTGAACAGTACATACAATAAAGGGCATTCTTTTCTGCTTTTCTAAGTCACTATTTTAATGAGTAAATGTACAAACATTTATTAACTTTGCAAAATAGGGCATTTGGGAGCTAGAAAGTCTATAAAATTTCTTTGAGGAAAAGTTAAACTTTGTAGAGAACGGTATTAATACTTCTCAATTGTTTTACAAATAAGATGCCAACATAAAAAGCATAAATTGAATCAGATATACTCTAACATTTCAGAGCAAAGACTCTCGGTAGAATCTGATGAAACACATTCAGATTTCTAATATCTTTATGAAAGAGACCTAGCATTTTTTAAAATTGTTACGGTAAATATTGATATATCTAGTAAACCTTGATAAATTGGAAATCACATTTCCTCTGCCAAGAACTTGCCTTAATTCTTTTGTTGTTGTTGTTGTTAATCCTCACCTGAGGATATTTTTTCCATTGATTGTGAACATTTTTTAAAAAAGACTGGGGGGGGGGGGCGGGCTAAGGGGAGAGAGAGATAGAGATAGATAGATATATCAATGTGAGAGAGACACCTAGATTGGTTGCCTTCTTCAGGTACCTCTATGAGGCCTGAGGGTGGAACCTGCAACCTAGGTATGTGCCCTTGACTGGAAATTGAACCGTGACCCTTCAGGGAGCAGGCCAATGCTCTAGCAACTGAGAAACACAGGCCAGGACTAAGTTCTTTTAAAATCATTACCAATTTTAATTACGAATATAACCCTAATTAATAGAAATTAGCACTATAGTCTGATTTATCCTGAGGCGTGTACGTTTTGAAATATCTGAATGCCTAATTCTGGCATGTGGTGAACTACAAAGTTACCTTTCTAAATCAGTTGCTTTTTATTAATCTTAAGATGTTAGTGTTTTAGAATTTATTTTCTTCAACAAACTAAAGTAACATGCAAATGTTAGTAGTTCAATTTTGACTATTCTCAAAGCTCTTTGTGTTGTTCCTGTTTTTTAACATGTTGGTTAAGTTTTTTTTCTACCCTCCCCCCAACTGAGGCAAGTTTCATAGGCCTCTGTGGTCAGGGTGAGGCTGATGCCGAAATAAACGTCAGCTTCCTTTGTGGTTGCCCTCCCCCTTCTCTCACATTTTATTGTCTATTCTAGAATGCACAGGGTAACTACTAGACCTTTTCACTGCTGGGAAATCTTTTCAGATTTGCCTTTTTGGGGTATGAATTAATTATATATACTTGGTATGGGTTTTAAATTTTCTTAGTTTTTGTTATAGTTGATGTAGGAACATTATGTATTGAAGTTTATTTTGATAATTCTAAACCACAATTAGCATTTTAGAATAGAAATCAAATACTTGGTTTTTTTTCCTAAGTCATTTGATAATTATGATAAAAATACTTAACCTTATTTAATGGTATGTAAATAAGGTAGTGAATATATAAGTAACATTTTATTGGAATCACAAGCTTTAAAAATATAAATGCTTTAAGTACAGGATTCAAAATAGCACAATATATGGTATTATAGTAGTGGCTTAACTTTTGCTTTATTCAACAGATATTTTAGTTTCTGTTATGTGTTAGTTAGCTGATGGAGATTTTATAATTACTGTAGTAACTAGGACACATAGGGTCTCTGCCTTCATTGGGCTTTTACTTAGTGGTGAACATTGGCAAATAAATAATTATCAATATTTGGTCACCTTTGCTCTAGACCAGTGGTCAGCAAACTCATTAGTCAACAGAGCCAAATATCAACAGTACAACGATTGAAATTTCTTTTGAGAGCCAAATTTTTTAAACTTAAACTATATAGGTAGGTACATTGTTATTAACTTAATTAGGGTACTCCTAAGGCTTAGGAAGAGCCACACTCAAGGGGCCAAAGAGCCACATGTGGCTCGTGAGCTGCAGTTTGCTGACCACGGCTTCTAGACTAATGAGAACTAAACTTGCTTAAGAAAGCATATTTAGAATACCTGAAACAATTTGATAAAAAGTATTTAGTTTTACTGTTTGTTTCTGAGAAAATCCTGGCTTATTGATACATTCATAAAATTATAGTTGAACTGAATTGTTACAATTAGTGCTATAAAATATGTGGACAATTTTCTTGGCCTACTATTTCTGATTCCTAAGTTTTACAGAGTGGATTTCTTCATAAAACTTAAAATTTCCTTTCTGTTTTAGATAAATTTTGTTTCTAAATCTAAGAAAGAATTGGCAGAAGTGCGTGAGTTGCACTTATTAAAAAACAGCTGTCTTAAAAGGAGGAATTGTTTTGTGGTGGTTAGAGCAGAAAGCCAGGGATTCACATTCCACAGTGTAACTCTTGGCACTCCAATCCCATATATGACCTTTCATGAGTCATTTAATCTTAGTCCGACTCAGTTTATTTGGTATAAAATACCAGTGGTTTGAAAGAAAGCTAAGGAAATGTTAACTTTTTTGTGTGTTCATTGAAATGCATCAATTTGTATTTCTTTGCATACAGTAAGAAAATATCTTGTAGTTAAAATTAAGCATCCTCAAATAATAAATGAAAAGTTCTTTCAAAGAATCAGGTTTGTCCATGCAGATTTATTGAGTTGATTTATATCTTGATAAATGTGGAGGAGGCAAATTATAGCTTGGTTACTTTTCTGGCATTAGTAGCTATAGTTTTTCAGTGTGATTTCCAGTGTATTTCATTGGCATCAATTTGGAGGAAATTTGGGAAATAAAGAATAGGAATCTTTGTCATCCTGGTCCTTGAGAACAGTAAGTAAAATAGAATCAAACAATATATTTTGGCCCCACCCCAAACCCAAATACCAAATGAATTAAAAAATTTTCCTTGCGAAGCACCTGGTATGCCATGTTAGAAGTATATGGAAGGGACATTGGGGCAAGAGGAGTGGTGGGACAGAGGTTACTCTCTGCAGATCCTTTATTTAGACTTGATCTGTTGGTATCTAGAGAGTAATTTGAACCTTAGGATAGAGTTCCTTAATTTTGGATTTGTTGTCCTCAGGCTTAGAAGTTGTATGAATGGGCTTGGAATTCTGAAATCCCTCTGAAACTGTATGTAAAACGTACTATTTATGGGCACATGTACATTTTTCTGGATAGGCAGTTTGTAGCTTTTATTAGTCTCCTCAAGTAGTATTACTCAAAATAACATCAGGTCTTTGGGAAACTAGATTTTGAGCAACTATAGGCTGAGAATATGCAATTTGCCTCTGTCTTTAAATTTTGGCTGAGATGCTGAGCATTTATTGGAGAGAGCTAAACACATACTTACTCCTAAAATGACATACGTGACGATAATGGGTGTATTTGTACATAGCTGTTGATAACCATTAATTTCTTAGTAGAAGGTGAACTGTGTTTAGTTCTCTCCAAAGGACATATATGCATACCTTTGACATCTGTTACAGGCTTCATAGACTACTGAGCAATACTAAGAGATTTACTGGTAATACAACTGACAAATTGTGATAGGAAGCTTCAAAGCTTGTTAAAAGTGGTGTTGAAAGGCAAAGCGATTACACTAATAAAATTAAGTCTCAGGTACGAATTTTTGCGTTCGTCTTAATTTTTTGTATTTGAAGGAAAGCCTTTTTGATAGAGTTAAAGTTATTAAGGGCATGGTCTTTGGAAATAGATCAAGATACATAGCCTCTCTGGAGTCTGCAAAACAAGAGTAGCATTTACTAAAGGATTGTGTGATATTAAACAGTAATTTTTTAAAATATATATTTTTATTGCTTTCAGAGAGGATGGGAGAGGGAGAGAGAGATAGAAACATTAACGATGAGTGAGAATCATTGATTGGCTGCCTCCTGCACAGCCCCTACTGGGGATCGAGCCAACAACCCAGGCATGTGCCCCTGACCGGGAATTGAACCTGGGACCCTTCAGTCCGCAGGCTGACGCTCTATCCACTGAACCAAACCGGCTAGGGCTAAACAGTAATTTATGTGGAGAGTATGGCATGGAGTTGGTGTACAATGATCATGTATATATTAATAGGGAAGAACAAATGTAGTTCCATCATCCTATTGTGACATTTGCCCTTCTTGTTTTTATGTGGTAATACTGTACATTTTATAAATGTACATGCAGCAGTTTAAGAGAAAAATGATAAATTTCATGGCATGATTTTTTGAAAAGGTTGATTCTGAGTTGGAGGTATAGCAGTATTTGTGTTGTACTAATACTGTTCTTTATGGAAAAGTTAGAATTGCTTGTCATTTCTTCCCAGAGGGAAATTTGCTGTGGTTAGACAGTGCATATCAAAATCAACTGGCCAAGAATATGCCGCAAAATTCCTAAAAAAGCGCAGAAGAGGACAGGATTGCCGCGCGGAGATCCTGCACGAGATTGCTGTGCTTGAGTTGGCAAGGTCCTGTCCCCATGTGATCAATCTCCATGAAGTCTATGAAAACACAAGTGAAATCATTTTGGTATTGGAATAGTAAGTATACACTCTAGTAAATTTATAGTACCTCCTTCATTGGTGGGATAGGGTGACTTAAAATGTCAAGTCAAGAATGATAAAGGTATGACAAGATCTTGTGAGCATTCCTGTTGATGAGATGTGACAGGAATGTAGGTACTCTATATTCATCTACTTTGACCAGGCTAAGAGTACAGCCCCGCAGACACTAAAACTAAGTAGCAGAAGAGCCTGGGATACTACCAATATGATTTCATTGTTCATGCATTTTTGTGAGTACTACATGTGTCAGATTCTTCAGCTGACCTTTAAAAAGTTATCTACTTACATGGCATCTGCATGTTTGACTATGTGAAAAGTAGCTGACATTTTTCCAAAACAGTGATGGAATTCTAGGTTTGGAGGATGAATATACAAAGGAGCATCGTCAGCTTTCATAAAATCCTCTTTTTTCAATCATCTAAATCAGTGGTCGCCAACCTTTCGGACCCCACGGACCACCAGTTGGCGACCGCTGATCTAAATGGCAACAATAAAATGCTTCAAAAGTTTTGACATATTAGGACTTAAACTTCAAATCTACAAAGAAGTTGAAAGAATAACACTACTTTTCAGCTTGATTCACCGATTGTTGACATCTTGCCATTTTAACTGAACCATTTAAAATTGGTGGATGTCTTGATAGTTTCCTTTACATGCCAAAGTATTTATACAGTTTCTGCGAACTTCTGTAATCTGCTTCTTAAGTTATGTTTTTTTTCTTTCCTCTTAACGCTGGCTCACTTTCTATTTCTGTAGCTCCACCTGTGTATCTCTTTTGTGGGGAAAATGGTAGTCCTACAACAGACATTGGTCAGCTTGCCAAACTGAAAGGAAGAGACAGTCTGATAGGCTGACAGTCATAGTATTTGTTTGACCTTGTTACTGAAATAAGCAAACAAAAAACTGGTAGGATAGTTTCCATGGTTACAAAAGTAATAGCCTATTGTGTTAAATTTAGAAGATATAGAAAATGGATATCATATGTAAAGTATGTTTACTTTTATGGCATATTCCTATATTTAAAAATCATTCTTATTTTCCAGTCTATGCACATTTACCTTTAGAAACAAATTGTGATCTATTGGGCATACTCTATTGTAACCTTTTTGTTCACTTAAGAATATATTACATATACTTCTATATGTATGATGCAGTGTTTCTAAAACTGAATTTTAATTTAGTGAAGACTTTTGAAAATTGCCTTCATAATCATCAAGAAGCCCCACATCCAGAAATGCTGGGTGTTGGTTAGGTGTGGAACTGGTATTTGTTGCTTATTATAATAAATAGTGATTATTTATTTAGTATTTATCATGTGTCAGACACTGTGATGATCTGTGTTGATCCTTATAACATCTGTTGTATTCGGTACTTTACATGGCTCATCTAACTTCATGCAGCAACCCACTGGAGTCGGGGCGATGCTTTTCAGTGTGTGGCATTATGTTACAGTAGGAAAAACAGGCGCATGCACTTACCATCACATTCGAGTTATGTGCAGTGTCTTTACAGGAGTGCACAGGGTGGAGTTCACTGCTAGACATTTTAAAGCAAACTAAATGTCTCCTACTCAGATTGTTTTTACCATGATAAAGTTAAGACAGATATCAAAGTTACTTTCTCATCAATATGCTGAGAGATGCAGAGGGTTGGGAGCTGAGGTATGAGGTACACGTGATCAGAGCTTCACATGTGCTCCCTACCAGCTGCCCCACGGGGTTCTTTGGACTCTCAAACAAAATGCAAAGCAGCGTGGCTCTGCGGCTTCTGCCCGCGGGCACCTGGTTGCTGGCACACTAGGTGTGGACGGCTCGACTGTGAGTTACATCAGCAGTGTGAAGGGTCAGTCCCCTGACTTTCAGTGTGAGACTCAAATTTGTGACAACCATTGATTTTTTTTTCTTATGGCTCCTAATACATTATGACTTGCTCTTCTTCTTGGCAGTCACTGAGATTTCTGAATTTCAGTTTCAGCTGCTCTGAAGCATGACTGCCTATTCCATCATCCATCCATCCATCCATTCATTCATTCAAAAACACTTCTACATGTCAGACACTGTTCTCAATGCTATGGATATAGCAGTGAGCCAAAGAAATAAAAATAGTGGTTCCTAGAGTGAGTGAGTTCCTGTTTTATTACATAGAATGTGCTTTACTTTAGATATTCCCAAACATACCTTTTAAATTTGATGACTAACCATCTAGATTTTTTTTGCATGATGTTCTGACTGAGACCTTTTTATCTTATTATTTAGAGTTAGTCCTCAAAAAATAAAATCTGTTTTGTTGTGATAGCTCTATATTTTACGGATGGGAAGCTCAAATAAGTGACTGGCCCTAAATTATATTGCTTTAAATAGCAGATTTAGGATTTTAGTTGTTTGACACCAGACGTAGGGATTTTTCACTATGCCTTTGGCAACAGTCTTTGGCTGTTCAGTACTTTAAAAATAAATACATACATACATATAAATAAAAGACCTGGGTTCTAGCCCCAAATATTCTTTGTGAAGCTGCCAAACAGGATGTTGGTGAAGAACATTGATTCTCACCCATTTTATACAGATTGAGATTCTGGTTCCTCCATTTACTATGTGACCATGTACAAGTTGCTCTACCCTCGTTGAACTTGGTTCTTCATCTGTAAAATGGAAGTAATAGCCACCTACCTCACAAGGTTGTCATGAAGATCATGATATTTGTAGTTAAATAAAAATGAGTAAAATGGAGGGGCAGCAGAACTGAGCTGCTAGTGTCAGCTATTCTTTTCATTGCAGTTAAGGCAGTTATTATTGAATTATAATGCAATTTAATTTTATTTGTTAAATATTCAAATATTAGCATCCATAATTTGAAATATTCTTGTCATCTACTTTATTCCTTAAAGATCCCTCCCACGCCCTTCTTCTACTCTAAATGTGTATTTGGAGACTAAAATGTAGATGGCTGTGTGTCTTTTACTTAACAGGGATACAGTATTTAAAAGCGTCATATTAGGTCAATGATTTTTCAAGTTTCTATTATCTGAATTTTATGTCAGTGCTGCAGGTGGAGAAATTTTCAACTTGTGTTTACCTGAGCTGGCGGAAATGGTCTCTGAAAGTGACATTATCAGACTCATCAAACAAATACTTGAAGGAGTTTATTATCTGCATCAGAATAACATTGTGCACCTTGATTTAAAGGTAACGTAAGATGCAATTGTAAGCACCGCTACACTCGTTCCTTCTTTGCTCTGGGTTTGCACAGTGGCAGGCTGGGTTGGCAGGAAGCAGCAGTCAGATCTGCGGTCCAGGCGGCACTGGTGTGCTCTCCATTTCCCTTGTGTGGCATGGACTTAAGCTTGTGTTGGCCGAGAGGAGAGGCCTGCATGTGTGAGCAGCTCACGGTAGTCACTTGGCTCTTAAACCATCAGTTCTCCATGTTCTCAGCCTTAAAGCACCCCACGCCATCTTACTCTTTTGTCTTGGATCTTCCTGTTTATAAACCGCCTCCCTCTAAAATACTCAGTTCTGACCCATCCCTGAAGGTAACTTCCTCCTTGTCCTCATTCCTTTGCTCCCTCACGCTCATCTTTCTCTTGCGGTTTTCAGTCTTTTGCTCCTCTGCCCTCTCTCCCCCAGATCATCCAGGCCCCTTTCCCAAGCCCTGTCATCACTTCAGCCTCTCATGGTACTATTCTTTCTCCTTATCCTTCCGCCCCAGCTACTGAAGAACCTTAACATTGGAATCCATCTGCATCTTATTTTTTGATATTGTACTCTTCCCTTTCTGTATAATTTCCCTTCCGTAGACTTTCCCATGCAGCTTACTGTCTAACCTACAGTCAGACCCAGGACCGTCACACTGTACTGAACCGTTTTCTGTTTCTGGAAATGGATGTACTTCATTCCCGCAAGCCTTCGCTCATGCGATTCCCCAGGGCACCTCTCTAACTGGCATGTCCTGTGTGTCCGTTAGGATTCAGCTTAAGCGTCTTCTCTGCTGCAGAGTCTTCTTGGGTTTATTATGAGCAGAATTAAGGAGCCGTTATTACTGAGTACTCTCTAGCTCGTAATCAGTTAATCAATCTATGTACCCATCTTTTTCCCCAAACCAAGAATCCTCTGAGTGAATTTTTTACTTTATTTATCATTGAATCTACAGCTCTTTCTAAATAGTTTAGCAAATGTTTCATGTATGACTCATATGAAATATATAAGTAGTACGTTCCACTTAATTTACCTCTGATCAGAGACTAGTAGTGTTTTATTGCTGTATATTACTGATCATATTTTGTTGTGCTTTATTAGCCACAGAATATATTATTGAGCAGCATATACCCTCTTGGGGACATAAAAATTGTAGATTTTGGAATGTCTCGAAAACTAGGAAATGCATGTGAACTTCGGGAAATCATGGGGACACCTGAATACTTAGGTAAGAATTTTCTCTTATTTTCTACACCATTTTGAAATTTATTAACTAAATGACGCCTCTACGTTATATACTTTAGAGCATCTAATTTCAGGATATATTTGGTTCAGGTATTTTGGTTATGACACAGTTGAATGAACTGTAATGAATATAAGATTATTGGGACATTCATAACAATTCACAGCATATTAGGCATATAAGTTTAAAAGTTTAATGTGTGGGTGAAAAGAAAGTTAGGGAGCAGGAAATAGAGGAAAACAGATCAAGTCGGCCGTCACTGCCCTTGAGGCCAGGCTGTTGGGTGGACATCACTTCTCCTTCTGTCCTGTCTCAGCATTAATGCTGTTGACAATACAGATATCTTCAGTTCGCAGGAATTGGTTGGTTGTTGGTGCTGCTTTAAAATGTGAGATTTTGCCTCAGTTTGTAAAAGGATTTTAAAGAAGTGTGACAAAAAAATTTATGACTAGATAATCTGATAACATTGTACTAAATCAACTGATTAGACTATGAAGGTTTTTAAGGCATATGAGGCAGCATGTAAATGTGAAGTTTTAAATTTATAGTAGTAATCTGTCTGTACGCTTTCGTTTCTGCGTGTATTGCTGTCCCTATGCAGGCATTGAACTAAGCAGAGCAGGTGCTGCTCACAGCAGGCAGCTGACGTTCCCTCAGTGAGAAACGCAGCACATGACTAACTTAGTAGAGGCCATAGTGCCCTAGAATGAGTTATTGTAATTCTAGATAACACAGCTCCAGACGTATACGAAGAGGTTGTAGGAGCTGCAGTGACAGATGACAATATGTAGGTCTCAAAGGCTCCATTACCAACACTGCTAGGCTTTAGAAACAATTTTTCTTGGAGAAGTTAGGAAATCATACAGTGAAACCAAGCAGTTATTATTCAAGCATAAATCTGAGTTTTTACTCTACTAATTTGAAATTTATGGTAATGTTTAGAAAGTATAGATAATTTATTTCACATTTTAAAAAGCACTTTGGCAGGGAAAGAGACAGTGGGAAATTAATTGCACAGGAAATTAGGGATATGCGATCTACTTGTAAATCTAGAGCACATCCAGGAAGCACAATTTGCTCCCCGTGTCATTGTACGATGCATGTGATGCTATTACCCTGAAAAGGCAAACTTAAATTAGTCTAATGAAATAACCCAAACTAATTCCCAAGAGTAGTAAAATAAGATTTTAAGAAGATTCTAACTTCTAACTCTTCACTTCTTCATAATTATTTTTTTCTGGGATTAATCTAAATGATTAAAAAATATATATATAGCTACCAGTTACACCAAAGAACATTATTGGAGCTTTTGAATCATGTGGTTACCTAATTTGCTTAACATTAGATATGTTTAAATGTCCAGTCACAGGATAATTAATGTGATGTTAAATTTCGATTGATCTTATATTAGTAGTTCTTAAAAATTAAATCCAGTTTAACTTGATGTAAAGTAATTGTCATGATTTTAAATTTGTCAGTATTGAATTTTGAATTATATTTTCCCTTTCAGCTCCAGAAATCCTGAATTATGATCCTATTACCACAGCTACAGATATGTGGTAAGATTTTGTTAGTTACCTAAATGCCTTTATTAAAAGTTGGGTAGTGTATATTCTAGAGTTCTTTGATTCTAAATGTAAATAATAAGGCTTTTTTGAAAAGGTTTTACTCAAGTGTCATTATTATGCCACAGGAAAGTGTTTATCTGTTCTTTTTAAGTAGCACTTCGGCTCTGAACCAGAGGTACAGAAATAAACAGGAGGAAGACGAGATGTAGTAAAGGAACATGCTCCATGTTCTGTCATAAAGGTGAAATGCTGTTTACTGAGCGTGAGGAAGCAGCAGACAAGCAGGACCTGATCTAGGCCTAGAACTGAGCACAAGAGGGGGGTCAGGTCAATGCAGAAGGGTAGTGTTCTGGGGGCATATCATAAAAGATATGCTCTCCTGAACAAGGGTGCACCGAGCTCTGTGGCTAGCCCAGAGGACCGGGGAGCAGACCTGGAGTTGATTATGCGGCTGTAGTTGGGACCGCTGTTGGCTCTGACTACAGGCCACGTGGAAGAGCTGAGGAAAGATTTGGGTTCACGGAGCTGTAATGGGTTTGCCGAGGAAAAAGGGTCCTGTAACTGAATGAGTGAGTGAAACATACTGTCCGTATTCTCTTTTTTTTTACTCCTGAGCACAAGACTTGTCATTAACTTATTTTAGGCTCTGAAAAGTTTTGTAGTAAAAACAAATCTACCCGCCCAACTTCATGCTTTGCCAAACTTGCAGACTCTATTTGCACAAAAGCCCTGTTTATGTCTCACAGATCATTACTGTGTCATTGGACACCATTTGGAAATTGCTGCTCTTTGCATGGCTTTGTGTACTTGGTAACAAGTGTTTGTGTGAAGGACAGACTGGAGGTATAATGATATATATTTAATATATTTATAACTACATAACACATGTGCACTTCCCCCATATTCTTTTTCTGTGAGGCAGACTCTGAGATTATTATTTTAGTTTTAATAATATAGGAACTTAGGAAAACAATTTAAGTCTGTAGTTTAACTGTAAAGTTGAGAACAGGAATATATATGTTGAGTATCAATATTATTTTATATAAATGTTTTAATATTAACACATTTAAAATTCCTCTTCTCCCTTTTTTGTTTTTCAGGAATATTGGTATCATAGCCTATATGTTAGTAACTCATACATCCCCATTTGTGGGAGAAGATAATCAAGAAACATACCTCAATATATCTCAAGTTAATGTAGATTATTCAGAGGAAACTTTCTCATCAGTTTCACAACTGGCCACAGACTTTATCCAGAGTCTTTTAGTAAAAAATCCAGAGTAAGTAAGAACATTAATCTGTTTACTATTATGAAATAAATAATTTATGTTGATTAAGAAACATACATTCTAAAACTATAACACTATTAAAAGTAAGCTCTTGGGTAAAATGGGGAAAGAGGTGGTATGAGAGATCGTTAAATAACAAATTCATAATTTCAAACATGGAAAATATAAAATACAGAACAGGAAATTTTGGAGTGAAGGGAAGATATGTGTTCTTTTTCTCTCAACCTGCCATTAATTCCTGAAATTCCCTAAAATAATTAGAAATAGAAGGTTTACAATACACACAGCTGGTTGATTTGTAGTTAAATGATCACAGTTATGTAGCAAGTGCAAATGCCTGATGGTCAGATCTTTAAGGATCATCGGGTGCTCTTTGACCGCCTACCAAAGAAGGGACTTGAAACTGTGGCTTAGGACTCTGACCTCACTCATTGGCAACTTCAAGGCAGGAAAAGAAAAAGCCGACCTCCCTTTTGTCTGCCAGGGTCAGCAGTGTTTATGTGGAAAGGGCCTGGCTGGCCTTAATGCAGAGGCCGTGGCCTAGTGCCCTGGTGTTATTACTTGTCAGGACGTTTATCTCGGATCATTATTTACTCTCAGGAGGACTCAGTCTCCTATCTGTTTAAGAAAAAAACCTCGTAGGTTTGTTAATTATTTTATTGGCCCAAACAGGCTCTCACTGGCTGTATTTTGGACGTGACAGTTGAAATAGTACCACTATATTTGTTTCTGGTTATAGGCAGTTTTTATTTGCTTCAATATTCTTTTACCGAGGTTCTAAAATTTCTATAATGAGCACATTAATTTTTTTATAGTTAGAAAAAAATGAACATGAAGGCAAAGAAAGGAAACAGGTTTTAAGGGTAATGTGGTTGTGTGAAGGTTGAAGCTCTGGGCTAGGTAGGTGTTTTTCTTACTTTTGAAATATTGTGATATTTGACTATGTTACTTTTGTAATAGAAAACAAAGTTTAAAAACTCAAAATGCTAGGTAAGCATCATTGAAGAGTAGCTTTTGTTTTTAAGACTTAGCAGTGACTGCTTTTAATAACAAAGTAATATTAGATATTATAAATCACGTACATATATTTTCCTTCAAAGGGTCTATAAACCCAAGAGACTTTATAATTTCACTAATTTTCATTTGTGAGGATAACATCCATTCTCAAGCTTTTTAACTAGTTTCATCTCTAAGCTCCATGATAAATTGAATTTTTGGCACATGTCAGAATGAAAGAGATTACTAGGTTCTCCAGGGTTCCTATTCTTACTCCCTTCTGTGCTGTGGGTATGTGTTATTTTCATATTTATGACACGTAACTTAATGATAACTGAACTGCAGACATTTCCAAACTGCTATTTAGTTCTCAGTTTTTCCTTGGTGTTTCCTCTCAAAGGAAGAGACCAACAGCAGAGATCTGCCTCACTCATTCTTGGCTACAGCAGTGGGATTTTGGAAACCTGTTTCTCCCCGAGGAAATGTCCAGTCCCCCTCAAGGTCAGGATCACACGACAAGGTCCTCTGAAGACAAGACTCTGAAATCCTCCTGTAATGGCACCTGTGAGGATCGAGAAGACAAAGAGAACATCCCAGAGGATAGCAGTGTGGTTTCCAAAAGATTCCGCTTTGATGACTCGTTGCCCAGCCCCCATGAACTTGTTTCAGATGTGCTCTGTTAGCACTCTTCTCTCTGACTCCTGTGGACTGAACTTGGGCATTTGAAATCCACTCCAGTGTGTGACTGGTCTGTAGCTTTATATATGGCTTGTTTATATTGTACATGCACTTTTGCATAGAAGGATTTAGGAAATTGTTTAAAATGTCATTAGTTACTAGCATAATTTCATTTCCTATCCTGAGATACCACTATGCAGAGAAGAAAAGACAAATATATAACCAAAAATAAAAGTGTGCATTGGAATAATTTAAGTTCATATGGATTTATCAAAATGTTTTATATATCAGGGGAAAAAAGTGATTTGAGTTATATTATGGTTGATGTAAACTGAAAATAATGAAGAGATATTTTATATTTGAAGATGTTTTGATGGCTATTTTGAAATTACATAAGCTTCTCATTGTATGTAGTGTGCTCTATGAGAGAGGTCCTTCCCCCAGAGCACAGGGGGATTACACCCCAGAGCGGGGATGTTATGTACAAGTTAGAGCAGAGGAAAGGGTAGCATGGCATTTTAACTCTGTCTTCTTCAGATGTGATTGGATCTGACAAATGGAAAATACGGTTTACAAGGGTAGAGGATTCCATCTTCCAGAATTTCTAGAGTAGAAGATACTTCGGGAAAACTGAGTGCGCTCCAATTTTAGTCGGCTAACCACCTTTATTAATTGAGTTAGGAGAAAATGCTGGCAGACTTAGGTGCCTTAGAGAATTCTAGATGTCTTCTAAGTCTTGAGATACGAGACAGGCATTCAGAGTTCTAAAAGTGAGCATTCAAAAAGTCACAGCACCAGTAGGACTACGAACACAGTGCCAGAGTCACAAGGTAGATGTGGTCATAAAACACATGCCATTAGGCGCTCCTGAAGTTCCCGCGTCAATTCCTCGTGGTGGCGCGGCTCCTGGAAGGCCCCTGCAGAGGGGCCCTCGCGGTCTTCTGGTGGGACCAGTGCCAGCGAGTCCCTGGGACAGCAGGACCTGTGCTCAGGGCTGGGACTATGTGCGGTCCCAGCGGGGCACGTTCACTCCTGGGGCGATCTTCGATGACTTTGCACCTGGTGACTAGTCAAAAGTCTATTATACTGTCATGTTAAGGTCATTGTAGTCTTTATATCCCCAGCATTTCCTGAAGGAAAGTTGTTTCTATTTGTGTGTGTATATTTGTACAGGTATATGTATATATGTATATAGAGAGAAAATATAGTCTTTAGACAACTTTGTCTAGGCATTCTTCACTCTGATATGCTCAACTCAGGTGCCAAAGGAGCTCTTGTCTTATGACATATGAATATACATATAAATTCTTTAAGGAGCAGTTTGTTGGGTCAATAAACTAGTCATTGTGGAAGCTAAACTGGGTTCTTGTATATGTAAAACTGATGAGTTTTTTTCTGAATTGTTGATTGTCCATTTATTTGCCTTCAGTATTAAGGTAATACAGGTAAAGCTTAGTAAGCCATTGGAAAAAGAGAAAGTGATTACTTTTACAAAAAAGACCATATTATATATTTAATTTCTAGAGAAATTGTGCCATACTAAAAAAAAAAAATCTAGAAATGTTAGAATTTTGAATTATAAGCTAGTTCTTAAAATATATTTTATACTAGCTTTCTTTAACTCTTAGGAATATTAAAATACTTTATATACTTCCTCTTAGTTAATAGAATACACAGAGTTGTAAATTTTCAGACCTTTTTTCCTAACAATTTCTATTAAAAAAAAAACAAAAACAGCCAGTGGTTGCACATAAACAGTATTCAATTTTTTTCATAAGGATGAATTTAAATATTTTTACTAATTGAAATGTAAAAATAAAGTAAAACAATCTTTAGAGAGAAGTTATTAACAAATGACTCAATTCTCATTTTTTTCTTCTCCCAAGATTGAAAGTATATGAAAAGCAGATGATGTATCTGACTGAAGCAGGAATCTAGAGTCCCTGTGAGGTGAACGGATGCCTGAAAACACATCTGAAGAGTAGTGTGAAACTGTGATGAATTTATAGAACTTAATTTTCCTCTTGGATCAGATCCCTAGAGAGGTGGGATTAAAAAGTAGTAGAATAGATGACAGTTATAATTGCCATTTAACTTTTTCCCCCCCACACAAAGTTAACCCAACTCTGAGGACGGAAAGTTGTCATGGCCCTTTAAAGAAGCCCAGCAGGGCCTGTTCGTAGATGGTGATGAGAGAAGGTGCCTGTGCCGGAGGCTAAATCAACACTTAGCTTCCTTCATCAAGGAAGTCTCGCTGTAGCAGCTGGTTAGTGCTAGAACTGGTTTTCATCTAGCACGAGCTCGGTCTTTTTGGATTGGTTGCAGATAGTTCATGGGCCATACTTTGAATAGCCTGCTCTAAGCAACAGTAGTAAATGTTGGTATTTTATAACTGTTTACATTTCCTCTGTTTTGAATTTTCAGTTTGATATCTGACTTGGGAACCTCCTTATTCAATGTTGTGTAAACAATTATTCTTTAATTTCAAATTGTATTAAAATTAAGTTATTCAACTTCCAGTTTGGGAAATTACCAGTTTATACTGTTATGAAAGTTTAAAAAACTTTAATTGTAAATTTCACACCAATTACAACTGCCCTCCAACTTAGCTTTCATTAAATATTCATGTTGCTTGAGGCATATTGAATGACATTGTTATGAAACCTTCAGTAACAAAACTTGTTACATCAGCTTAATGATCCTTTTGGTTAAAAATTATAAGGCACTTTTGTTTACATTTGTGGTTGTCTGTTGTTCTAAAGTATTTCTAAATGTATTATTCATAAAAGCAGACCTTGCCTGGAGGCTCTAGCCTTTGACCCACATCATCTTTGAACTTCTTTCCCAATGCAGACGTGTTTATTAGATCTTGTCTTTTGAAAAAGTCACACGTTTTTGTGAACAAGGTCTATTCTGTAGTAATAATAGATATTTTAAGGAAATGTCAGTGAACGGCAGAGTATTACATTACTATAAAGACAAATAAGGAATTCTGAGTCGCCACAAATGGTTGAACTGTTTAAAATTTTTTTAATGAATAAAGGAATTTTCAAGAAGTTTATAACCTGGTTGTCAGTTCCCTTTATTTACAGTAGTTATATTCTATGAATTCCCCATAAACAGTGAATCCCGAAACACTGCTTCTAGGAGAAATACAGGGTTAGGTTCCTGAAAGCTCTTCATAACATTTTTGTTCACTGAGCAATATATAACCTTGTTTTATGTGCATTTCTGTTTACAGAGACCTTATTTAATAGTTGGTCATTAACATTGAACCCATAGCTAACAGCACTAGAACTCATGCCTGAATGAAGCTAATCTGATACATGTATTTTTTTCCATAAGCCCTTGTGCATAGGAACACTACATGTATAACAGTTCTGAACTACGAAGTGTTTTAAACAGTAAAATCACCAACAAAAACGCAGAGAACATGACATGAATTAGACCACAAAGAGGACACTTGTCTTCCAGTACGAGAACTAAGAAGGCAGGGTCACCTTGTTCAGCCTTAGCTGGGAACAAGTGTATCGGGCAACTCCACTTTTTCACCATGTGAATGTGTTAGCAAATGACTGAGTGCACCATGCATGTTGATTTTGGGGTTACACACAAGTTTTAGCAAGCAGGTGAGTTTGCAAATAAGGAATCTGAATAAGGAGGGTCAATTGTATATGCTAAATCATGTAAGAAGTATGAAGTATAATGAGAAAAACGGTGTGCAGAGCTTCACAATTGAGAATTTGATGCCTTGGAACTTCCTAATTGTGGACATTTTCTGTTCTATATCTTTTTTTCTTCTGGAACATACACATTCCCAAGTTTTCTCTTCAGCCCCAGTTTTTCTCTTGGGCACTGAAATGCTACATATTCTCTTCTTTTGGGAAATAATGGCGTACCCTCAAATGTAAAATAGCTCTAAAATCATAATCATATTTTCCCTTTCTGTATCACCTCCTCACCCAAACTTCCGTAGTTAACACATCATGTTCCCTCCCTTAGTTAACACATCACAACTGGAATTGAGGTGTCAGTCTAAAAATTGTGTTTCCTACCGCACCTCTTCCAGTTAGTCATTAATTTTCATCAGTGATAGCTCCTAATATCTTACAGTCATTTCCTCTTGATTCTTATATTGTGGAAATACAGTTGGGTCCACATTCTTTTACTTGGTAGATTGTCTAGATCAGGGGTGGGCAAACTTTTTGACTCGAGGGCCACAATGGGTTCTTAAACTGGACCAGAGGGCCGGAACAAAAGCATGGATGGAGTGTTTGTGTGAACTAATATAAATTCAAAGTAAACATCATTACATAAAAGGGTACGGTCTTTTTTTTTTTAGTTTTATTCATTTCAAACGGGCTGGATCCGGCCCGCGGGCCGTAGTTTGCCCACGGCTGGTCTAGATCATCTAGTAGTGAGGGGTCAGCAAATTTTTTCTATAAAGGGCCAATTATTAAATAGTTTAGGCTTTGCAGGCCAGAAAGCTTCTTATCACTACTCAATTCTGCTGCTGGAGCATGAAAAAGCCATAGGCAATATGCAAAAATGAATGGGTGTGCCAATAAAACTTTATAAAAACAGACAATGGGCTGCATTTTTGTTTCCTGACTCTGGTCTAGATCATCAGGATGATACTCTAACTGGTTCTCCTAGTTCTAGCATGACTGAGATGGGAGGAGAGGCCAGGAAGGGACAGGGCAGTGAGCCTCATCTGACTAACAAGCAGACCTTCAAAAGGCAGAGGGCTGAGAGATGGTTGTTGGATACAGCGATTTCTCTGTCATCATGAGTTTGTAAGTAGCTGAGAAAATAGTGAGAAAGTAGAGGCCACAGGTATATTTCCAAGAAATGTACGGGGAGTGGGGGAAGGGAGAGGAGAACAATAGTTTGTAGAGTGTTTTGGAAAATGTTTTAGTAGGCAAAGAGGAGGAGTCCACATGGCAGCAGCAATTGAAAGGCACAAGCGTGCAAAATGACTAATGGTTAAAAATGCCAGAGAGAGTGATGAGATCACAAGCACAATTGGAGGAGGCAACCTCGATTAGAATAAGTAAAACCATTTTTTCCTGACAGACAAGAGAAGATTTCATGTAGTTGTCTGCTGAGAGTAATGGGTGTGGAGGTGGGTGTGCCTTGAAGAGTGAAAATTTGGCAAAAAGTGAGGAACAGAAGAGTCCTTGAATAGTGTTGGTCAAATAAGTGTAGCTTATCTGACAATCTATCAGGCGAAACAGATATTAACTACCAAACATCTCCATTTGCGATTGAAGAGCCTCTTTTGTAAAGTGTGCAGCCAAATAATTTTTGTACTAATTTACAGTCTCTGCCTGTATTTTTTTCCCTTTTAGAGCAGGAGACTGCTTCTTTGCATCAGGGGAAGTAGAGTAGCACTCAAAAGAATTTTAAAAAATTCCACTGGGGCCTTAATTTGCAAATACTTAAATCTATTGAGAAACACAGAGTTTGGAAAGAATGGAAAAGTCTCAGGAGATAACAAGGAGAAAGAGATCTTATACGTCTTACAACAACAAGAACTTTGCTCACTTCCCCAGTATACATATGTGGAGAATTGCTGGACCTTGTAAATAATGGTTCAATGCTGTGAATGTGGCTTCTAGGACTAAGGTAGAAGCAAAATTGTTATGTGGGGCAAACTTTGCCTCTGGAAGGAGCATGGCATCAGAGGGAGAAATAGCATTGAGTCTGAGAAGACTCATATGGGCCTTATTAGATCTTTTTTTTTTTTTTTTACTTTGGACAACATCCTCATGAACAGAAATGTTCTCACTAGAAAAACAACCCTGGAATTCATAGACCTGGTTCTCACAGAGAAGGGGGTTGGCTATCGTTAGCGGGTTGGCCACTCTCCAGTGTCTCCACCAATGGGAGACTTACTTTCAGAGACTTGCACTGTAGTTGTCTGCTTTCAGCTTCTTCCCCAGGGATATAGGTGAAGTTATTCTATGAGAACCAGCTCTTGTACCTGAGAAGGGACTGGGGAGATCAGGCTCCCCAAATAAAGGATCAGTAGTCCTCTTTGTAGCCCTGTAAGCTTCATACCTTTATTAGAAATCGCCATTCGATTCGAATACGACACACTCTGATGCTCATGGGCCATCACTGTCTTGAAGATGTTTCCTTGATCAAACATCACTGGCATGGCTTTCTGCAGGGATCTCTGAGCCTGACCAGGCGTTGGGCTCCAGAACCAGCTGACGGCACTGTCACCACATCCTCATCTTCAGGGCAGGAGAAGATAGAAGTCCCAGCTCAAGCAAAGAGAGCACATTTCCCCTTCTTCTGCCTTTTTGTTCTGTGGACCTCAACGAATTGGATGTGCCCACCGGCGTTGGTGAGCTTGATCTACTTTATTTGGTCTACCAGCTCTAACACTAATCTCTTCCAGACTCACCTAGAACTGTTTCACCAGCTATTGGGCATCTTTTAACCCTGTCAAGTTCACACAAAGTATTAACCACCACAGCCCTTTCCATATTTTCTGATACCTTCCCTACTTACCAAAATTTTTTCCGTAAGAATAGAAAAGTTCCAATATTTTCCATATACATGGTTTCCTCACTACAGAGAGAGAAGGGGGGGGGGGGCGGAAGGGATTGGGGAAGAGCGGAAAAGAGAGAAAGAGAAAGAGAGAGAGAGAGAGAGATTCTATCTTCTTACTTTATGGAAAAGTAAAAGTTTTACTTATGGTAAACATCGATCTCTGAACTTATAGAAATCAATTAAGTACTTTCCTTTAATATATATTATTACTGAGAAAACTGTTGAAGAATCTCTAATGGGGAGGGTGGTACAAGATCTTATTCAGAATCATATGAATAATCTCTCACCTGTGGGTCCTATGCCAACCCGATGCTGTGGTCGTCCAACTTTCAGAGTAAACAAAAAAAAGAGAGGATTATTTTATAATTAGTCAAAAGGATTTCCACCCTCTGTGGTTCACCACTAGAATTTAAATTTACTGATTGTAATACCCCTTTGAAAGGCCAAAAGAAAGATATATGCTAATTATACCAATATTTCTAACCAGATGGTAAAATGTAACTAGGTCACCAATTACAGGCAGAACTTGAAGTCCACAGTCACTCTAGCTATACTGAATAGTGAGCGCATGAGTACAAAATGTTATGTGAAGCAAATTATAAGCTATAAACTTGAACAAATAGAACAACCGTTTCTCCATGTTATATAAGGCATGTCATAGCCCTTCTTTCCCCTGTAAATCATCATCATGACTAAATCCATGTGGCTTCATGACGTTCCCGGGTTATGATTGAATTAACTGCCTATATGCTCACACAGAGTCAAATTCTATGGCTGAGACACTCTGATTTATTTGTTTCTTCCTCTGAAAGAAGCTGTTAGCCCAATTTATTAACAACGTGATTGGCTTTTTAATTGGGACTCGCACAAAAAGGCTTCTGAAGGAACTGAATATGTAAGCCCTCACAGACTGAAGACCATTGAAAACAAATTAAAAGGGGAGAAAAAGAGTGGGGCCCTTTAGTTAGAGGCCTTTTTGGCTGCTTTAACCTGTGTGAACATCAATTACTTCTTTCTTTTACAAAACAGCGGTAATCAGCTGTTTGCTTCTTTGATTAGTTCTGGTCCTAACTCATTTAATACCAATGATTAAGCCTGGGATCCTGCAAATAAACCTGTCTCCTTTCCCCCCAGAAATAGAATGATTGCAGTGGCCAATGGCTGGGGTCTTTTCTGTAACTACATTTGTAAAAGATTTAATGACCTTGGCTCTGCTCCAGTGGCCCAAACAACACGCTCAACAGTCCCCCCCAACATCGTGTCTACGTTTCAGTTTCATTTGGGAAGGTCTTGACAGTCTGTGTTTATAAAATGGGTGTTTGTGTGTCGATATAAAAAATATTGCCTGTGGGTGTGTCTGTATTCAGAGATATAGAAGGTATAAATGAAAGGGGGAAGAATAAAGTTTGCTAAAGGCCCGTTATGGATTAGGAATTAGACTTGATTCTTTCATTCATGCGATTCCATCTCATCTTCACAAGGACCCTGCAAGTCAAAGGTGAGCTTCATTGTGTCGGTGAGGAAGCGATGTCTCCTCGAGGTGAAGGACTTGTTCAGCGCTCCCTCACGCCGGGACCTGCGCACCAGCCCACCTGGCTTCAATCGCCTTCCCTCTCCTTCCCATCCCACCAGATTTGAATTACATTTTCCAGGATTAATTTAAAAACCAGAAGAGAGTGATTGGAAGCGGTAGCATTAAAAAAAATGTTTGGGTAAAATGTTAACATAAATGTTGGATTAAAAACTAAACGTATCGTAAAGTCAGCGAGGTGAGGATAGAATGATCTAACTCAGTGTTCACAGCATCTCGGGTGTAGAGTTTGCTGAGTAGGAAAGAGAAAGGTGAACGGTCGCTGGTGTTTCCTACTCGGTCCGTTGTGCTCTGCAAGTAGGTATTGAACAGAGACCTGGACTCACGCCCAACGTGCTCCATGTGACGGAGAAGCTGGTATGAAGGAGGCGTCCATGGTCCTTTACCTCCCATGTCTGAGAACAGGCCTCCTCAGAGACCTCCTCCCGGCAGAATCGCTCCGGGGCAGGAAGTGCCTGGCTCCTTCAGAGAAGAGGAGGATCTCGGAGGGAGCTGAGCCCGGAGGCTGGAAAGGTGGGCCGGGGCCATGCGAACCAGCTTGGTTTTTACTTCCAGGTCATGGGGTACCACTGGAGAGGCCCATGGAAGCCTATTTTGTGTTTTAGAAAGGTCATTGGACACAGTGGGGAGGACACATCGAAAGGGGGTACACCACAAAGGGTTATTTTGGGTGTCCTGCCATGAGATGGTGGTGGCTGAGGAAGCTGAGGGAAGCAGACAGTGCAAGCGAGGCCAGGGGGTGGGAACTTGGAGGGCGCGGGAAGGATTCGCAGCTCTCTCTTGAGCGCCGTTAGAAGACTGTCTGCTTAGCAGCATGGGGAGCACGGAGGAGAAGCACTCCTGCGGGGAAGGTGCGTTTCGCTTTGGCTGTGTTGACTGTGGTGCTGGCTTTTGATCATGTGGCTTTGGAGCTCAAAGGCGTGGCCAGCCATGACATATAAGCTGAGATGCTGTTGCCCAGCCAGTGTGTCTCAGTGGGTTGAGCGTCGGCCAGGAACCAGGAAGGTCACCGGTTCGATTCCCATCAGGGAACATGCCCAGGTTGCAGGCTCAGTCCTCAGTGTGAGGCGTGCAGGAGGCAGCTGGTGGATGATTCTCTCTCTCATTGCTGTTTCTCTCTCTCATTGCTGTCTCTCTCTCATTGCTGTCTCTCTCTCTCTCTCTCTCTCTCTCTCTCTCTCTCTCTCTCTCTCTCTCTCTCCCTTCCTGTCTCTGAAATCAATAAAAACATTTTTTAATTGAGGTGTTGTCACTGCATAGGCGATTGAGTGAGGTGACTAGCTGGGAGTAGGCCAGTGAAATTGAACCGTGCACTACTAGGCCTTCCACAGTTTTGGTTTCGATGTTAGAAACATGTTAACTTGCCTTGAAGCCATGTTTTGGGAGAGGATGGGAAGAGAGAAGTGATTGGATGAAAAATGGAAGAAATTCAGAATGTTTTTTAATAGAATACCCACTACTCATATCAGTAGAGAGGAACAATTAAAACGGTGTTGGGGGGTAAGGCACTTACATGTTCGTGGGTAGCACTGCAGGCCGGGTGGGAGGAAAACCCATCTCCACTGTGAGCACCCCATTTCCTTCTCTTCCCTCTGTCTCCTTCCCGACTCCTTTAATTTTGTGCTCAGGTTCTCATTCTCTTAGGAGAATCTCTTCTCAGAAAGGGTCTGAAATATATTCATGCAAAAGTGAAAATGCCTCGCTGGTGGGCTCAGTGGGTAGAGAATCAGCCTGGGGACCGAAGGGTCTCGGGTTCAATTCCCAGTCAAGGGCATGTACCTGGGTTGGCCTGGCATGCTGGAGGCAACCAATCAATGTGTCTTTCTCCTCTCTCTCTCTCTCTCCTCCCTTCCACTCTCTCTAAAAAATCCATGGAAAACATATCCTTGAGTGGGGATTAACAACAAGGTGAAAATGACTAAGGTAAGCTTTAAAAGTTACCCTTAGTGACAGATTGTATTTTCTGAAAAACAACCACAGAAATATTTATAATCCCTCATGTTCTTCCACAACATTATGACTCCCCTACCCCACCCCCGTCTGTGTGACTGCATGTGTGGTATCATTTGTAAACTCTCAAAAGGCTTGTGAAAAATTAAACAAATAAACAAATGCCAACTAAATCAAACCGGTCAGGCTACATTTATTCTTGGGAAGGTTAGAAATGGAAACAACCTCACTGTGATCTAGCTAGAGTTTTTGTCACCATTTCAAAATGTCTGAGCTTCAAATGTAAATAAATCTTATTCCAGCCCTTGGATGGAAAAAGCTTACATTTGCCTTGAGCTTAGAGTAAAAGCCTATATATTAGATTAATTTCTCTCAAAAATAATTCTGTAGTTTATTCAGGAAGCCTTGTCCAAAATCCATTCTTTAAAAGGGCAAGCCTTTATTAGTCAACCGTCTGAAACCTGCCCAGAAGCTTTGATGCTCTCTTGTGGCTACAAGGTCATCGCAAACACACAGGAATCAATTTGACACCAAAGTGTGCTTAGTCCCCAGGGAACCCAGACCCCCAAGAATATGGTGGGTTCGTTATTGGTACCTTTTAGACTGTGAACAACGAGCCACAGTCTAGACATGTTCTATCATGTACTAAGAGTCCTCTTTTTAAATAACATTTTTATTGAACTATCACTTACACACCATACAATTCACCCATCTAAAGTGTGCGATTCAATGGTTTTTAGGATATTCACATAATTGTGCAACCATCACCACTAATGAATTCCAGAACATTTCCATCTCCCCACAATGAAACCCTGTACCTGTTAGCAGTCACGCCCTATTTTCACACACCATTCTCAGCCCTAGGCAACCACTCAGCTACTCTCGGTCTCTCTGGCTTTGCCTAGTCTGTACATTTCATACAGATGGAATCATAAAATAAACAATATTTCATGACTGGCTTCTCTCACTTAGCATAATGTTTTCAAGGTTCTTCCATGTTGTAGCACACACCGATCGGAACCGCATTCCTTTTCATTGCTGATATTCCATTGTATGGATAGATCATATTTGTTTAGCCATTCATCAGCTGATGGACCTTTGGGCTGTTTGTACTCTTTGGTCATTAAGAATAGTGCTGCTATGGGCAAGTTTTTGTGTTAGACATATGTTCTCATTCCTCTTGGATATATATATAGGGTGTCCCCCTAATTACTTGCAATAGAAAAACCTACTCCAAGAACGTACAAATGTGCAAAAGAGCGTGTGGAGTGTGCGGCAGGAAACAATTAAGCAAATTATGGCCCATCGGTGTGATAAACCAGTGTGCTGCCCTTACAGTGGTAATTGTGATGTGTTCTCTGTGACCTTGGAAAAATTTCTATGATGCATTAAGTGGAAAGACACACAGACACACTCACACACACACAGACACACACACAGACACACACACACACACAGAGAGACACACACACTCACACACACACACACACATACACACTCACACACACACAGACTCACACACACTCACACACACAGACACACTCACACACACACAGACACACTCACACACAGAGACACACGTACACACACACAGACACACACACAGACACACACACTCAGACACACGTACACACACACACTCACTCACACAGTCACACACACAGACACACACACAGAGAGACACACACACACTCACACACACTCACACACAGACACACACACACTCACACACACAGACACACGTACACACACACACACACACACACACACATCTCAACGAGGCTTTAAAACGTAGGAAAAAGCCAAGGGGGCAATCTGTTGGTGTGCTGACCGCCAGCCCCGGCAGGGGAATGGCAGGCGGTACTCTCCGCATGCTCCCCGGTAGCTGCTAGGACAATAAGCGCGCTTTTCTGTATAACCAAGTGTGTAACAGGAAGGGGGCGAAGCAGACCGAGCCGTGGCCCCCAAATGTGAAATGAAAATAGCACCCTGTTCCTAAGAGACTGTGATGATGGGGAAGCGTGTGGGTTTTCAGGGAACTTGCCCGGATCGTTGTGAGCTGTGCCCAAAGCCAGAGGCACCTTCCTGCCAGTCCCAGGGGCGCTTCGCTGCGATTTATTTCTCCAAGGGGTTCGGGGGCGTCTCGGAGGGCAGCTTGGCCCGCGGAAACCTGTGCCCTTGTTCTGCAACAACCTTCCCAGTGCTCGTGCCCCCTCGGCTGTGAAATACCCACAGAATCCCGATCCAGGCCCGTTTCTCTGGGCTTAGAGTTTGTCTGTCTGCCCCATAGATGACCAGGGCGAGGCCCAGGGAGCTCCGACCAGCACGGCCTGAGCCACCCCGCTGGCCGCTCCTTTGGCCGCGCGTCCCCGGGGGTGGGAGGCAGGCGCTCTGGCCGCAGCTCTGCCACGGCTGTCATTTCCAGACAAACCACTAACTGCCAGGAATTCACCGGGAGCTGAGGCGGGCTTTTCTCCCCGGACGCTCCTGAGATGCCGGCAGATGCCTCTCGCCCTGGGCCTGCGCCTGCCCAGCACCCAGTGCTCCTGCCGGCTTCCCAGTGGGCGCCCGGCAGCCCCGCCCGGAAGCACCATGTCCTGGTGGGTTCGGCCCCACAGCCGCGCGGCGATGCTGGCACCGGCTCTGGACACATGCTCCGAGCAGCTGATGGCAAATGTGATAGCAATTTTGCTAAATATAGGGCCTCTCTGCCATTTGCAGAGGGATGGAGAGGAGGCAGCGTGGTCCCTTCTTGGCGATGCCCTCTCATTGCCCGCGGCCGCTGTCCCCACCTCCCCGCCATTACAGTCCCCGCGGCTTCCGGGGACGCCCATACCTTCGCCTTCGGTCTTTGTTCTCGCAGAGAGTGTGGCTTGTGATCATCCCGGCCCTAAATTACATCTCTCCTGGGATCAGAGAAAAGCGGCTTTGTGTCGCTCCCGCCCGCTCAGGACGGGGCCTGTGCTGGGTGCTGGCTGCGCACCCAGGCCCGCCGCTCCGGGGTAAGGAGAGTCTCCCGTGCTCCCCGCGGGACCCTTGTCTCGGCAGGTGGGTGACTGCCCCCCACGGCGCTCAGGGTCCCCGCGCAGTGTCCGGGACGCCAGCCCTGCCCTGTGTGTGTGTGGGGGGACACCCATCTGGGGCTCCAGCGACACTCACCACCCCTCGGGGACTGCGCAGTTGGGCGGCGTGTAGACAGCTGCATGGAGGAGGAAAGAGCCGTGCAGTTCACACAGGATCCCGGAGCAGAGCCGCTGCGGGCCTCTGGGTCACCAGCACCGCAGGGGTCTCTCCCCCGGACGGGCAGTCGGAACCGGGGAGCTGTGCCTCTTCTGCCTTCCTTCCCCCCCAACAGAAGGGTTCCATGAAGGCGAACACACACACACACACACACACACACACACACACACACACACACAGAAACATACACACACAGAGATGCACACACATGCACACAGAGACGCACACAAACACACACGCACAGAAACACAGACACACACAAACACACACATGCACAGACACACATACAGACACACACGCACAGAAACACAGACACATGCACACAGACACACATACACACAGAGAGATGCACACAGAGACACACAAACGCACACGCACAGAAACACAGACACATGCACACAGACACACATACACACAGAGAGATGCACACAGAGACACACAAACGCACACGCACAGAAACACACACACACACAAACACACATATGCACACAGACACACAGACACACACATGCATACACACAGACACGCACACAGACACACACAGAGACACACATATGCACACACAGAGAGACACACATGCGCGCACACACAGACACGCACAGACACACAGATACACACACGCACGCACACACACACACCCATAGAGACACAGACACATACACACAGACACAGACACACACACATAGACACACACACACATGCACAGACACACACACACACACATGCACAAGGGATGCAAGGACATTTCCAAGTTCAAGTCCTCTCCTTGGATTGCACTCCCCATCTCCTTGGGAACATTGAGGAATGTGGGGGTGAGGGGCTGACCTTGGTCTTTGACCTCCCTCCTCAGCTTTGGCCACAGAGAACTGAGCGGGAGGCTTCTGATGAACCAACCCCAGGATGAAGCCACTGATGGGAGTGATGCATTATAGCAAGAGTTATTGAGTCCTTGTTTACCACGGATAATGCAATTCTACGTTTATCGCCCACCTCTAATATCGGCCCCTAGTGGAAGGGGCAGATATGACATTATTCTGGTTTTGATGGTGTTAAGTGAGCTGGCCAAGGCATCACAGCCAATAGGGGCGGAGGCAGGAACCTAGCGCAGGCCGCCCCTGTACCAGTGAGTGCTGGCTCTCTCCCCCTTGGATTGTGAATTTGACTGCAGAGGGACCCACATCTGTCAGGTCTCCTGTTATTTCCACCCGCTTCCCACCTGCAGGAGTGCGAGGGTGCAGATCCCCTCCGTCCAGGGAGCTAACGCACAGCCACAGCATGCACTACACAAAGTGTCCAGCAGGGGCAGGAGAGGCTCCTGTGGTTACAGTTCCTCCACAAACGCTAGAGTCTGCACTGTTTGCACTTCAATTGATAAAAACTGGCAAAATATAAATTTTAATAAAGCTACTATCACAGGCATTATACGGTGATTGCCAATATCGCTTTGCTTTAATAGCATTTAGAAGTTTATACAATTTAAGAAGTGTTACATTATATTTTATATATTTTTATTAAAGTAGTGCATGCAGTCACCATAAAAAGTACAAAGAAACAAAAATTTAAATCAGCTTAGACCCCTATTTTTAGGAATAACCTTGCCAGCACGGCAGTGACTCTTGCTTAATGTACCATAAATACATTCTTGCCACAAAATACTACAGCACAATGTTTAATGATTACATATGATATCATCGTATGGGGATAGCGTTTTTTTAACCAATCTCTATTTTTGAACATTCAATTTTTAAAAACTATTTCCTATGAAAACAATGCAGCCATTATCTTTGAAGGCATATCTTTATGTACATTCATAATTATGTTCTTAAGATAATTTCTTACAAGTAGAATTTCAAGGTCAAAGAATGTGTAAAATATTAGTTCATTTCTTTTCCTTCTGGAAAAATTGTACTAATATTTTAAGGCCTAACAGTTCCTGGGAGTGCCTGCTACTCCACCCTGGCTGCCATTGGGTATTATTAATTTTCAATTAGTTCCCAATTTTATAGAAGAGAAACAATATTTTGTTTTCTTTTCTATTTCGCTTATCACTTTGAGGCCAAGCATCTTTTCGCGGTTTATCAGCCATTTTTATTTCTCCTTTTATTACATTTGAGAAGCAAGATTTCAAAAAAGAAGTGATTCCGTCTAAGCAATACCAAATACCCTAACAATAGATTAACAACAAAAGGAGCTTTAGATTATTTTTTTCTGGGGTTGTCCTCCTCTATTTAGATGCCTCGGCTATAGGATTTGGGGGTTGAAGGGCACCCTCATGCTTGACAGCTAGGCATGGCGTTGGTCAGCTCTGAATGGACGTGGACATGGTGAGCACTAAATGACCATTTGCAGAAATGTGCCCACGAAGGACTAATCAGGCTCAAAGCAGACCTTATTCTGACCTGACTCCAAAGTAAAATGCTGAGTCACCAGGGTATTTGTGGCTACAAAAGCATCATTGGCAAGTGGTCTGGGGCTCTCCAGTTCAGTCCTACATGTAATTGAATTAGAGACCCACGCTCTTTCTCCAAGGAAACTGGTGTTCCAAATCCTGCCTTTGATATTGGATAGTATTAAACAGGATTTCAGCTAGTGAACCAAGTTTCTATCGGTAAAAAAAAAGTCAAGGAAAAAATGTCAAGTGATAAGCATGAAAGAGGAATAATATCGTCATTCTCTATCTAACTAACTTAATAATTGGACACAAACAGCGAGAATAGCTCTGCGAATCAAATACAAATGTTCTGTCCTGAGAAGTTAAAGGTTCGTGCATTTTGCACATTTGCAAAATGCACATTTCAGATGGGGACAAGAATAGGCAGAAAGCCCTGTGGAAACGTGCAGATGTCTTATGTCAAAAAGGGAAGAACCTGGCCAAACTGGCGTGGCTCAATGGTTGAGCGTCGACCTATGAACCAAGAGGTTACGGTTCGATTCCCGGTCAGGGCACATGCCCGGGTTGTGGGCTTGATCCCCGGTGGGGGGCTTGCAGGAGGCAGTCGATCCATGATTCTCTCTCATCAGTGATGTTTCTCTCTCTCTCCCCATCTCCCTTCTTCTCTGAAATCAATAAGAATATTTTTTTAAAGAAAGAACCTATTTCTGAAAGGCCAGGATAGTGCCAGCTGTTACTCCCCTGTGCGCAGTTGGTATATTTTCCAGAATTTGAAAATTGCCATTTGCAATGGGAACATGCACTTCCAGTCCCATTTTGAAATAACTACCTAACTTCATTGAAACCTTTGTGAGATCGAATAGGGTTCCGATGAGGGAGTTTTTGTTCCCTGGGTATAGAAATTCCTGCTGTAGATATTTAAAAAGCATCTCAATCTCCACAGCAGTGCCAGCCAGCATGAGCGTCGCCGTGGCAGTACTCACAGGCCTCGTTCTCTCTCCTGGCGGGAATCACAGTGAAGTGAACATGCCGTGTATCACTGTCTCTCTCTGTATGTAAGAGCTGATGAAATCATTTGGTTCCATTATATCTAAACCCAATAACAAGAAGGTAGATAAGTAGTGGTTAGAAAGCCCAGTAGTTAAAACATAATATAGACCTTCTTTTGAGCAGGTAGGAAGGGGTCTGGAATGGTTATAGCACAATACCCCATACCCACTTTAAAAAGAAGATGCTAGTTCAGAGAAAGGTCAAAGTAATTCTACAGACATATAGAAGCCATTAAAATATTGGTCTCTAGTGAGTAGATCTTCATTCCAAATCAACTCTTTGAGATCTGATGGCTTTTCTACAGTCATGAATGTTGGATCACAACTTAGGTTTATTGTTTTTCTCTTAGTGCCTTTCCCTTAGACACCGAGAGAAACTTTTCATTTGCATCCCGCCCTCGGTTTAGGTGAGAATGCTCCTTAGGCTGTTTAATTTTACATCAAAAAGAATTTCTTTGAAATATAGTGTAAAATTCTCCTATCGTTTATATCAGGTATTAGGCCATTTTTCCTAAATTGTTTTTACTTCCTTTTCAAATATCATCAGAGAGCCACTCCTTGCCATTTGCATAACCTTTTCCGAGGAGGAGTTTATGGATTAGCAATGGTTTATGTATAAAATGGGCATTAAAAACAGCAGCTCTTCACATAGCTAAGGTAAAAAGAGTTACGTAAGGCCCTCAGTACAATGGCAGGCCCAATGCTATTAAGAGTTAGTGTTTTTATTTTTATTCAATATACTGTAAAAATCTATGCTAATGAAATCTCCAATAGATTCTAAGTATCTGCCCAGCTGTTGAGAATTGAATAATAAAAAAATAAAACCATTGGAGGCACAAAATAACAATTACTGACCCTTGATTTGGTATTTACTTAGGGGTTATTCTAAGCAAAGGACAATGTTAAATGAATGACTGTACTTCTAGGGCAGAAGATTTTGAGCAAAAAGAGTGTGGGGTGCAGACATTTACCCACGTCACCAGAAGGCAGACCCCCTTAGCTGTGGGAGGGTCTCCTGATATCATTGTCTGTTCAAGGCCCTGGAGGAGGGGGTGTAGGAAGTGTGTGTGTGCCATAAACACTGTCGACCACTCCTCTTCTTCCTACTAATGCAGCCTGGCGAGCAGGCTGCCAGTCCTTCCGCAGGGCCAGCCCTCCATGTCCCAGGAGGTGAATCAAGGCTCCACTCCCCTTCTCAGACTGGCTTAGAAAGAGTGAGTCATCCAGTTCTTGCTGATGCCACCACAGCCAAAGGCCGCTGTGGCTTTCTGGGGAAATCTATCTGGGACTTAAAAAGTGACACAAGAAAGAGTGCTTGTCCTCAACCTTCGGACATTAATGTGTAAAGATGTCACGATTAGAGCCATAACAACCGCGTTTGAACATGAGTGAACGAACCCTTCCCGCTGAGGATGTCTGAGCAGGAGTTTTGGGGGAAAACCTGCCTTTCTGAGCATGTCTCTGAGCTGCTGAAATAGCCAACCCACATCACGTTGACTCTGTGACTGTGTCTTTCCTATGTGAGACCATAGATCCTTTACGCATTCAAGCCAGTTGGAGTTGAAGCTTGTTACCTGTGGCAGAAACATCCAAAGAGCACACGGAGGTTGGGGACGTATCTCACCTGATTTGCCAAAAGTGCTAGTTTCTCATTGCTGGTGTGACCAACTCCCACAGACCCTGGCTCGAAATAACACACATTTATCCTCTTGCAGCTCTGGAGGTCAGAAGTCTAAATCCAAGCTGTTGGCGGGGCAGGGCCCGTCTGCAGGTTTAGGAGAGACTCCTGTCCTCACCTTTTTCAGCTTCTATAGACGCCTGCATTCCTTGGGTTATGGCCCCTCTGACCTTCGTCTGTGCGTCTCCCACCACTGACGCAGGCCTCCTCCTGTCCTCTTAGAAGGACAGCGGCCCCCTGGAGGGCCCAGAATAATCCCCCCTCCAGGCTCCTGTCTTGGTAGCAAAGCCCCTTTTACCACCTGAGGTGTGACGTGGTCCCAGGGGCCAGGGCTTAGCAATGCGCATCGTTGGTGTGTGGAGGCTGCTATTCCGCCCACCGTGTCCGGAGAACTGAGCCACAGGGCTGAGAGCTGCTGTCCCAGGCAGCTCACCCACGTGCACTCGTGGAGGGAGCGAGGATGCTGAAGACATGTTAAACTGTGGTTTCTGCCTCCTTCCTGTTACCCGTCTCATTGCCAGTGACTGTCTCTTGGTTCCTAGCTGGTAGCCCTGACTTTGCCCAGAGTGATCAATGCTTCTTGCCTCATCTCCATAATTACATTGGACACTGACATGGAGCCTTTGTGTGCTGTTTTGAGCTTCGTCTGTACTAACCACTTAGTGATCGCAAACCCCTGGAATTGTTACGGCTGCTCTGCCCGTTTCACAAATGCAACTGCAATCGCCTCAGTGGACACAGCTTACCGTGAGGGCTGCTTTCCTCTGCTTCTAGAGGCGCTAAGAGCCCGTGGCTGGAGACACCCATTCAGAAACGGAAAGTAAATTCAGGTTCTCACCACCGAGGACCCATGGGGATGCTTTTAGTTGCATTTCCACCATACCCGAGGGGGTGTAAGCAACAGGAATGGATCCTCCCAAACAGGAAGCCCAGGAGTAGGGTTGCTGGGTGGATTCCTTCAGCTGCTCAGTCATGTCGAGGCGCCTTTAATTAGCGAGGAGAGCCGTTTCCCAAAGCCCCTGTGCAGTGCTTCTTTTTTGGGTTGATCCCTACACCAATCCCTGGCCTCGGGGAATGGCCAGCCATGACTCATCCCGGGGCCTGAGCTCACTGCTCTGTGCACATTGCTGTCCGATCCCTGAACCGGGCCAGGGGTCCATGTGCAAAAGGGAGAGAGCAGGAACCCGGGGGGCTGCCCTCCCAGGGACACGCACACCCACAGAGCGGGGAAGGGGAGCTGGGACTGGCCCCAAGGCACCTCCTGCACATGGAGCCACTCAGCCCTGGGATGTCCATTGCTGGAGCCAGACTGCGCAGCTGCTCCTGCTGGGATGGGGTGGCAGCTCATAGGCGGGGAGGACTTCGCCGAGACTGAGCAGAGCATCCTGGGAAGTGGCTTGGGACTCCCTCCTTATCAGTGCCACCCAGAGGCTCCATGTGGTAAACAGCTCTAGACAACCGTGAAGGTGATATTTTTCATAAAGAAGGGAGAAGTCATCGTCATGGGCCAACCAGGTCCCTTCTCAGATAGGGGCCTGTCATAGACCCTGCAATTTGTTTTTTGGAAATTACTTTCTACATTTTCTCCAAAATAAACCACTTCACCCAAAGCACATGGAACATCTTATCTTTCCTGAGCAGAGCAGAGCTGAGTCACCGACACGGGGACACCAACCTTCGCCGCTGCGTGGCCTCCAGAACCAGGGCCCGCCCTCAGATGGCTCGGTCCTCCCGCTCCTGTCCGTCAAACGTGGACACGTGACTGGCATGTCCTGATCATCACTGTTCTCATTGCCATGGGCCCATGTCCACTTCTTCAGAAAAGCAGACGTTCAGCCTGGAGGCTCCATGAAGAGGTGTGCAACTTGGAGCCAAGTGTCCTCCCTGAACACCCAAAGCTAAGAGCAGCGTCCTGACCATCAGTCAGGACCCGGATGGAGAGCATCTCTGAGACTCTCCTCTCCAGAGGCCGCCCACGCCGCTGGCAGGGGGGACAGACAGTGGGGAGTTAGGTGCATGTTCACAATACTCAGGAGGCAGGTGCAGGGAACACCTCTTGTGTTTTCATTTTATTTTGTTTTTTATTGAATTTATGGAGGTGACATTGGTTCATAACATACAGGTTTCAGGTGCACTCAATACATCATCTGTGTATTGTATTGTGTGCTCACCACCCCCAGCCAAGTCCCCTTCCATCATCATTTATGCCCCCTTGGCCCTCATCTACCTCCCTCTACCGCCCGCCCCCCCCTTCCTTCTGGCATCCGCCATACTGTTTGTTGTCCATGCCCATGAGTCTGTCTTTGTTCTCTCTGCTCAGTCCCTTCTTGCTTTGGCTTCGGCTGGGCCTCTTCTCCACAGCCACCACGCTTTCCCGTGCGGATCAGTCAGTCCCGGAGTCACTGCCCCTCAGCAAGGCCGAGGTGCCCTTTGCACAGGCGAGGCCTCCTTGTGGATGGAGCCAGAGGGCGTTTTACATGTAGCTACAACACCACAAAGTGTCCAGAATGTTTCTGACGCGGCCCACTGAGTGGCCTGGTGGGTCAGCAGTCAGGGTGAGGTTGGATGGGGCAGCGCTGTTTGGAGAAGTATTCAGAACTCCTCGGCCCGTTGGGTTGCATGGGTGGCCCCGCAGGTCACCGCTCTGGGCTGCGGAGCGGTGGGAGGACACGGTGCCGCCCACCTCGGGGCACCTTCACTCTCTGGTCGCTTTCCCAGGACTTGGCGGGAAGGCTCAGGTGCCAGGACCCCTGAGAAAGCCTGTGTGTGCTGGTCATCCAGGTAGACAAGATGGAAACTGTCCATTTCTCTCCCTCGCTGACATGTGCCCCCGCCCTGCCCCTGAGAGCATGGCTTTGAGATGGTCCTGGCCGCCTTGTAAATCACACGGTGCCTGCCGGCAGCTCTAAGATAATTTCTCTCATTGGAAGCGAGAGCTTATCTGATTCGCGCAGTTAGCGTGAGTCACTTGTGTGCCTGGGAAATGGAGCCCCGGCCTCTGGTGTTGACACTGGGAACTGTGCCCACGGAATGGGCCTCTGGGGTGGAGAGCACACATCATGGATCTCACACCCGAGACGAGATGCAAGACCCCGGGGTGGAGGTGAGGGCGAAAACCCGCCTTCGGCTAGAGAGGTGTGCTGAGTGCGTGACACACTGAACTTGAGTACCGCGGGCTGGAAGGGAAATATTTCCCCCTTTGTAGTAGGAAGCCTCTGTTATGCTTTGGAGAAATTTTCCCGTAAATCATTTAACAGCTGCTTTACTGTACGGCCTTGAAACTTTACCCTGTCGCTGGTGACACACGTTCTTGCTTTTGGAAGAACTTCACATGCTTCTCTTGACCAGTAATATTTTGTTCCCAAAATATCAGCTCCTGGGGAGGATTGAGTAAAGGCTGACCCAACAAGAATTGTTTCTGAGCAAACCTTCTGCCTCTTTGGCTACAATGCCTGATGTAAGGTTATTCCTAAACACCAGCTGGCTCTCATACTAAAGAGCCAGCCTAGCGAGATAATGATTTTGTGACAAAAGAAAATGTTAACCATCTCTTAGCCTAAAAGCATCTTTTATCTGTGAGCGTGAAAAGAGGTGATGACAGTGGGTGCTAGTAGTGGTATAAAGTGTGTGAGTGAGTGTGTGTGTGTGTGTGTGCATGTGTGTGCGTGTGTTCCCTAGAGGGTTGCAGGGTGGAAAAGCATGATGGGACAGAGCCTTGGCAGAATTTCAGTGGAAATTCTCTTCTTTAGGTGGAAGATTCCCGTGACAGAGGCGGGCCACTAAAGAAACACCTGCAAAAGGGGGTAGAAAGAGAATAGCTTGCTCAGGGCCACGTTACGGACATGAGCCTGCAATTCTCAAAGTTTGTTCCACGTGAGGGTCACCTGGAAGGTACACGTGCCAGATCAGAGTCACGAGGTGTTGATTTTTGGAAGGAGCTCTTGGCCAAGGAGAATTTAAAAATAGAAGTAAAAGTGAGGCTGGAAATTCACCAAGCATGACTTGAGTTCAGGGGCAGTTACTGCAGTCCCTTCAGAAAGGAAGATTCCCACAGATCGGGCAAGAAGGAAGCGGAAGCAGAGAGGGAAGTGCAAAAAGCTGTGCTCTAAAACAGGCCCATCTGACCCTGGTCACAGAGTCTCATTGGGCAGGAATCCAGGAAGGCACGTGGCCGGCTTAGAGTAGAGTCAATCAATGAAGGGGTTTTCAATGCCAATTCAGAGAGAATAAGAGCAGGAGAGGGGCCATTTACCGAAACTTTTGCAGTAGGTGCAAAGTTTGCAAGTCATTTGGGGAGCCTGGTTTCAATTTTGGTTAATCAGTTTATTTTGATTCAGAAGAGCTCCTCATTTTAGAAATCATATGTATTGTGTATTAAAAGGTCAATAAAAAATGGTTCCTTCCCACTTAAGTTCTGAACCACTCTGACCAATGGAGATAAAAAACATCAGCTTGAGCACTGAAAACAGTTACATTAAGAGGACATGAGTAAATAGGCTTGCTAACACTCTTCCTGCCATCTTCTCTTTGATTCACCCTGCCCCCAGGCTCCATAATTCCATAGAATGGCACACGGAACTCAGACAAGCTCTACAGAGCACAGTTTTACTATAAAGGGCACAACTGAGGGACAGCCAAATGGAAGAGGTGCATAAGGCCAGGTGATGGGGTGGAGGAGTGCAAGCACAGAGCCCCCGTGCACTCACCAGATGTGCCAGTGCCTTCCCAGCACATTGATGTGCTCACCCACTGGAAACTTCCCGAAACTCACTGCTCAAGAACGTTTTATCAAGGTTTTATTACGTGGTCATGATTGATTCATTCATTGACCATTGGTGATTGAACCATCTCCAGTCTTCTCCCTCCCCCATCCCGCCCCTGCTCAGAGGTGTGGCAGGGGGACTGAGAGTTTGAAGCACACTCCTATGTGGTCTTTCTGGTGACCAGCTCCCATCCTGAAGGTAGAGTAGGAAGGGGCTCACTGTGAATAAGAAAGACATTCCTATCCCTCAGGAAATTCCAAGGATTTTATGAGCTCTGTGCCAAGAATATGGGACAAAGACCAAATATATTGTTATTGTACCACAATGGGGTGAATTATATTAATAGATTTTTCTCATGTTAAACAATTCTTGCATTTTGTATATGGCATGCAGTTTGGCCTACTAATATTTTGTTTTAGGCTTTTTCCATAGTGAGAATGGCCTATAATTTTCTTTGTTCATATTGTCTTTTGCCTAATTCTATGAGCAAGGTTCCATTGGACTTACTCAATTAGTTGGGATATTACCCTCTTTTTCCAGTCTTAGGAAAAGTTTAAGATTAGAATATGTTCCTTGAATGTTCCATTGAATTCACATATGGAACTTTCTGAGCTGGTGTTTAGCTTTTGAGAACTCTTTTAATTACTGATTCAATTACAATAATGATTACACAATTATTCAGATTTTCTATTTCTTCTTGAGTCTGTTTTGGTAAGTTATGATTTTTTAGGAATTTGTCCCTATCATTTAAGTTTCAAACAAACTATCCATAATGCTTTCTTCTTATCCTATATAATAAAAGCCTATATGCTAAGTGTCTAGTCTTCCGGTTGGCCATTCAACCAATCAAAGTGTAATATGCTAATGATATGCTAAGGCTGCTCAACTACTCACTATGACATGCACTGACCACCAGGGGGCAGATGCTCCAACTGGTAGGTTAGCTTGCTGCTGGGGTCTGGCAGACTGGGACTGAGTGAGACAGGTGGACATGCCTGGAGCCCTCCCGCGGTTCCTCCCCAGCTGGTCAACCTCCCGCATCCCTCTCTGGTCCCGCTCGTGCACTGATGGGATCCCTCAGCCAGGCCTGTGCCCTCTCGCAATGCTGGACCCCTCAGGAGATGTCGGAGAGCCGGTTTTGGCCCAATTTCACAGGCCAGGCCGAGGGACCCCACTGGTGCACGCATCGTGCACTGGGCCTCTAATATTTTAATATTTGCTGCAATTGTAGCGAAGTCCTTCTTTTCCAATGTTCTAATTAATCATCACTGTGCTAATGATCTGATGTATTTAGAAATGTTACTATAAGAAAAAGGATAGATGGTTCTGTGTAAAGAGACTATTACTTAAGAAATTGGAAAACATAAATAAATCACTTAAAAACATCCTGAGAAAGAAATATCAAGAACTCAGATATGACTACCGAGAAGAAAGCAATAATGTCGATTTAGAAAACAGTAAAGGATATGAGTTTATCGAGGCTGCAAGGTTAAAGCTGAGGGAAAATTTAGAAAAGTTGCTTCAAGATAAAGAGATTTATAACACATGGTTATTAAATATTTTATTGTAGGAGAATATTGAATGACAGGGAAAATGCTTATGATATATGATTAAACAGTTTTAAAAACTAGTCACATAATACTAATGGGTAAACTATCACCCAGTGATGACAGAGGTATTGATTGATCAATCAATAGATAGGTGGATATAGAACAATAGATAGCCTGAAGGGATACCAAAATATTGGCAGTGTTAGAGTGGTAGGTTTAAAGATGTTTTAAATTTTCTTCCTTGTGCTTTTTTACATGGCATTATACAATTTCTATAATAAACATGGATCCACAGTTTTGGACAGTAAGACAATTAAAGGGAAAAATCATGTAGATAATTGGGCACAAGAGGCAGGTAGGTATTCAAGTGAGACAAAAGATAGAAAGGAACATAGACTCAGGAGCCATAAGCATCCAGGTGATTAATGAGGCTTTAAAAGTAGACAAGCCGTTGGCATGAGACCTGAGGGGAACGGGCACCAGCGGGCACCAGCAGAGCCATCTAGACACGGATAGGGAAGGAATAAGAGCCAGAAAATTGTGAGAGAACTAGAGCGATGAGGCGAGGCAGTCACGCAAGGATGTAACCCTAAGGAGGAAGTAATAACAGCGTCACATTATGGAGCGTAGAAAAAAAATGAGAAGTGGGCCAAGGTCATGGTGATATTAAGGCTCCTTCAATGGACTGGGGCAGTCGAGCCAGATAAGAGAGGATTCCCAAGGAGATCAAGTGGCAAGGAAGTGGAAAGTGGGTTAAATGGGTAAAGGTCACCCACTTGAGGACTTGGGATATGAAAGGGAGGAGAAATGATATAAACCTTAGAAGAAAGTGCCAATTAAACATTTAATTTAGCAGCTAAGAGATTTTTAAATGATTAGAAACAGAAGGGAAGGAGGCCTCTTCCATTTTTTTCACATCGACTTCTTAAAAACGATTACTATTACTTCAATATTCATTTAAAAACACATTACCACGCAACTCCTGAAAATAACGTTGCTTCAATTAGAATGATTAGTGTTCGGCAGTGCATTCCTGTGCTGTCCTCTTGAGGAGCAGGTGGCCTTGCCTCGGTGCTCCTTAGAGGGAAGCGGGGCTGCCCTACAGCTCAGTCACATCACAGAGCGGGGCGGCAGTCCACACCTGGGACCCTGACTTTTCTGTGTGATGGGCTGACACGTGGGGAACAGGTGATCCTTTTCAAGTGTCTTTGCACGTTATGACCTTGATGAGCATTCTAGTTCCAGCTCTAGCACCCTTCTATTCTGCAGCTTAAATATAAATAATAAGACTTCGTTACCCGTTTCCGTTCCATGTAGGTAAAAATGGGGTTACTGTCTGGCCATCTGAGAATTTTAAAGGTGTCAAATCATCATGCATGCCTGTTGTGACCAATAAGAAGAGGTGACTAAGGGTTTGAAAAGAAACAAAGCACTGGCTTGCTGGCGCTGGAAATGTTGATCGTACACCCTCTCTGCTCTCGTGCCTCTAAGTCATTACATCCCGGTAATGACTCCGTTCCAACCGAGAGTGAATGCTCAGCGAAAATCATGGTGCCAGCACAGATGTGAGCATAATATGCACACTTTCGCTTCTTTCTTTTTAAGACGCTACCGTTTAAATAAAGGAGATACTTCTCAGAGGCGGTCGGCAGAATTATTTAAACCTACCTGCACACTTACCCTCGATGAGATCTATTGTCAAAGTGTATGCGGCAAAGGAAGTTGAAGGGAAGCCGACATGGGAACACGCCCACGCAGGCGCTGATGTCTGCTTCACGTCGTGAGATACGGCACAGGAGCAACCATGCCTCCACCCTAAGAACCAACCTGGTTGGGGAGATGCGGATGAGGGACTTGCTTACACAGCCATGACAGGCATGAATCGCCAGGGCACTGACCTGGACAAGTATTAGCGGTGTTTGTTGAGATGGGTTTATTTAGGCTGGGAAGGTGTCCTGGAGAAAGGAGGATTTGAACTGGACCTTTATTGGGGTGGGGAGGTGGAACTTACATTTGTGGAGAGAACGGGGGTTATTCCTTTCAGGGATAATAGTTGTCACCCTGTTCAGTGCTTTCCCCCTTTCTGCCCCTGCTCCCAAGCCCCTCTCTGGGAGCAGTTGGTCCCTGCGAGGTCCTCTGTCCCACCTGGTCGTGCAGAGCACAGGGCAATGCAGCTCTGACCACACGCTGTACGCCAGGTCCCACATGGTCCGGGTCACCTTCTGTACATAACACCGGCACTGGACAAATACTTGAGAGCACGTAATCTATGAACATGTGATTCACAGCGTCACTGTATCACGCGGAAGGAGAGAGGAAGGCCCAGTGAACTTGGAATGCGTGCTTTTTCCTAGGAGCTGAGCTGGATGCTTCTTATACATTGTCTGTGCCAGTCCCCACAGCAATTTTAAAAGGTTGTGATTCTAATTTGGAGAAAAGAAAATGGTAGTTCAAAGGTGCAAAGGAACCTGTTTACCTCCCCCAACCAGTAGAGTCAGAGTCAGGATTTTATTATTATTATTATTATCATTATTATTATTATTATTATTTTGCGACATCTTTGACATATAACATCGTATTTGTTTACTAGTACAACATAATGACTTAGTATATGTCTATATTGTGAAATGATGATCACAATACATTTAGTTAACATCCACCGAAAGCCAGGATTCCTACCAGCTCTGACTCCAGAAAATAGCCTCTCCCCTACACCATACTCGTCCCTACAGACAGAAAACACATGTTCCCCTTTTAATTACAGAAGCATCTCAGGATTGAAGTTATGGAGAAGAGGATTTACTACGTTAGCTACAAGGTCAAACAAAGTATTTAGTAGGCGAAGCCTTGCTGGAGAGAGTGCACGCTCAACCTTTGATCAGGAGAGGGGACGGCCTTACAGCAGTTCTTTGGAAAGATTACCAAAGTAAATAAAGAGAAAGTTTTCAGCTGCTCCGGGCAATCATGAAAACACGACATATCTATGTGATTACCTAGCAGAGTCGAAGAGCATTTTATGGGGCAAATAAAAAGCCCAGAGTGAAGTCAGTGCCCATGGCCTTTAAGCCACCTGAACGCGATGAAGAACATTCCCAGTGTCCTTCAACATAAGGTCGAGAATGAGAGCTTTCGAGACTTTGGCTTACAATGAGCACACTCCCAGAATTTCTGGGGTCATTGGGATATCTCTTCAAATAAAAATTAATCAATTTTTATGTTATTGCTTTACCTTGTGCGAGAGAAAAATGGCGAAGCTACCAACTGAAAACATGGCATACAGAATAGCCTTTTAGTAAAACCGGGTTTCACAAAGAAACTGGGTTACTTTCCAAGCATGTGTAATTTATTTAAGCTTTAATACATGAATAAATTATTGTTCGTTGCAAAAATATCAAAATTTAGGATATTCTATGGTGAAAGAACAGTTCTATAGGGGGAGAAGAATGAAGTTTTCTCTCTGATTTGCAGGTGAATATATCTCCCTCTAGTGTTCAAAGTGACCAATGCAATCATTGTGTTTTTCCAGATCTGGTTGTGATTAGTCAAAGGTCAGTGTGTGGTAATAAAGCAGCGCTGTTATTTGCTTTTATGGGACTTGGTCCACATATAGCTCAGTATTTTCACAAACAAATACCACATGCATGAACTGTCAGCCGCGTTTTGTAAGGTTCTTTTGTGTCTAAGGTATCTGTTGCAACTCTAGCTTTGTACTTGCATAACTCTTTGTTAAAAGGTTGACAAAATACGTCTTTTTTTTAATATGTAATTTTTAACTTTTAAGTTTCCAGGAAGAGGAAGCGAGAGCCTGGGGCTCGGTCCTGAGACCACCTTTGTGTTTGTTTCTCTTTGCTCTTTCTGTCCCTTGGGTGTTCCATCTAAGCTCATGGCTTCAATGACCATCTGTCTACGGATAAACTTCTAAAACTACACCTTCACCAGAGCTGCCCCCAAGCTGTGGAGCTTCCTACCTCCTCAACATCCCACTTGTATGTCGAATAGGCATCTCAAACTAGGAATCTGGAAATCAATTAAAAAAACAACAACACACTTTCAGCACGTGTCCTCCTACCCCTCCCTGCTTTTCCCATCCTAAAAGTTCTAGCATTTACCAAGCAGCTCAGACAAGACACCCTAACAATCATTTCACCTTATTCTCATTCCTTCCCTCTAGTCCAGTGGTTCCCAACCTTCTGGCCCTTTAAATACAGTTCCTCATGTTGTGACCCAACCATAAAATTATTTTCATTGCTACTTCGTAACTGTAATGTTGCTACTGTTATGAATCGTCATGTAAATATCTGATATGCAGGATGGTCTTAGGCGACCCCTGTGAAAGGGTCGTTCGACCGCCAGAGGGGTTGCGACCCACAGGTCGAGAACTGCTGCTCTAGTCCATCAGCAAGTCCTATCAGGTTTTCCTCCAAAATACACCCCGATTTGTCCCCTTCTTTTCATACCCATTACTTCCCCCAAGTTCAAGCCCCACTCTTACTTCCCTGACCTACTCCTGTAGGCTCTTTTTTTTTTTTGAAGCATGAGTAGGAAGTTTATTTTATTTTATTTTTAAATATATTTTTATTGATTTCAGGGAGAGGGAGAGGGAGATAGAAACATCAATGATGAGATAGGATCATTGATCGGCTGCCTCCTGCACGCCCCCTACTGGAGATCAAGCCTGCAACCCAGGCATGTGCGCTGCCTGGGGATAGAGCCATGACCTCTTGGTTCATAGATTGATGCTCAACCACTGAACCACACTGGTTTGGCTTATTTTACTCTTTTACCGAATTTATTGGGGTGACATTGGTTCGCAAAATCATACAGGTTTCAAGTATACAACTCAATAAAACATCCACACACTGCATTGTGCACCCATCACCCCGAGCAAAGTCTCTTTCTGTCCCTGTTCCCCCCGACTTTGTGCGCCCCCCTCCCCCCACTCTCCTTTCCCTCTGCTGTCTGGTTGGAGATATATATGATTTTATTTGCTTACTCCCTTCACCTTCTTTCATCCTGTTCCTCAAACCACCATCCCTTTGACAGCTGTCTGTCTGTCCCATGTATCCATGCCTCTGTTTCTATTTTGTTCATCAGTTTATTTTGTTCATTAGATTTGTCAAGATCTAGAAACAGCCTGAGTGCCCATCAGTAGATGAGTGGATTAAAAAGCTGTGGTAGCCCTAGCTGGTTTGGCTCAGTGGATAGAGCGTCGGCCTGCGGACTGAGGGGTCCCAGGTTCAATTCCAGTCAAGGGCATATACCTTGGTTGCGGACACATCCTTGGTGGGGAGTGCAGGAGGCAGCTGAATTGATGTTTCTCTCTTATCAATGTTTCTAACTCTCTATCCCTCTCCCTTTCTCTCTGTAAAAAATCAATAAAATATATTTAAGATAAAAAGCTGTGGTACATCTACACCATGGAATAGTACTCAACTATTAAAAAAAGGGGGGGGGGATATTTCCTTTTGAGACTGCATGGGTGGCCCTGGAGATGATTAAGCAGTAAGCAATGGGCTCTTCATTGGCCTTCCTGCTGCCCCTCCTGCTCCTTCCAAGTCATGGTTTCTCCACCTTATTACAATAAGATCCTTCCTCCCTGTGTTCCTGGCTTCCTTCAGGCCCTGAATGCATCAGGCTCCTGCCCATATCCAGGCTGCCCCCCAACACCCCCCCCCACCGCCCCCCCCCCCCACACACACACTGACTGGAAACCCCATCCTGGCATCTCTGAAGGGCCGGCTCCTTTGTTGTTATTGGAGTCTCAGCTCATATGCCTCCTCTTTGAAGAGATCTCCCCGTGCGATTCCCTTGCAATCTCTCCCAGTACCTGTTTTCTTTTCTCCTTACGTTTTTTACCACCTGAAATAATAACACATAAATAATTTAGGAGTGTCCTTACTGTTTTCTGGCTAATTGTGTTTCTCTGTGCCAGACCTGGAGCAGGGATCTTGGCTGCCCCTGTATCTCCCATCGCAGGTACTCAAGAAACATTTGTCAGCTGAGCAAAATGAGGAAGATGAGGACCAGTGTTTGCCTCATCTCTGGAGTATTATTTCCCGAAGAGAGAATGGCATGGGCAGAGGAAAACATTCCAGGTTCTGGACCCTGCTGTAGGTTGATGTTCTCAGCCTCATACCCCACAAGAATGAAAAGGAGCACCTTTAACTCACACACACTTCCTCCTTCCACGCATGCTCCCGTTGCAAAAGCAGGAGACCCTGGCTGGTTTGCTCAGTGGATAGAGCATCGGCCTGCGGACTGAAGGGTCCTGGGTTTGATTCCGGTCAAGGGCAATATGCCCAGGTTGCAGGCTCGATCCCCAGTAAGGGACATGCAGGAGGCAGCCAATCAATAATTCTGTCTCATCATTGATGTTTCTATCTCTCTCTCCCTCTCCCTTCCTCTCTGAAATCCATAAAAAATATTTTTTTAATAGCAGAAGGTAAAAATTAAGTAGTAACAAATTATGTAAGTCAGAGCTCAGCAGCTGCACAAGCTTACACGTTGTAAAGGAACATAAAATATCTTCTCATAAAAGTTTCCCAAAGAATCAGCACAAATTTGGGCCTACAATGCTCAGGCAAGCATTTGGTTCCTGTCTCATAAAATCATTTTAGCAAAAAAACACCCGAACCACGAGAGAAAACACACGACCATAAATGCAATGGAACCTGACCCCCGGGGAACCAAAATATCAGCCCGTCAATTTCTGTTCTCCATTCGGTCTCTCGTGTTCGGTTCACTGAGGTACCCGGTTTCTGTTCCCAAACACCTTCCCCCAGATCCCCAGATCGGACTTCCCCGTTTGTAGATTTGCAAGTCAAAAGCATACAGATGGGGCCCCGCCCAAATAAAACACAGCGCGTAAGGGAGCCTTTCAAGGAGACAAGCAGCAGGGGTGACACGGCGCCTTTCTTTAATGTGAGGGACCCAGGGGTCTAACACAGAGGACCGAAAATTCATTTCTATTGTTTAAAAAAGTGTATTGATTCTTGTCGGGGTTTTGAGCTGACCTTACCCGGAGTGGCGAGGACAGGAATTCCATCTCGGCCTGGGTCTGGCTGGCGACCTTGAGGCTCACTGTGAGAGTCACCATGGGGATTCAGTCCCATGGGGGCCCGTTTCTCTTGCCCACAGGGACCACAATAACCGACAAATACAAAAGAAGTGCCTTCGCCAATTTTCATGAAATTGTTTTACATTCCCAAGTTCTGGCCAGGGGCCCTGCAGCAGAGGCACTTAGAGGCAGGGTTCTGGGAATGAGGACGAGGCCCAGGGGAGCTTGCCAGGGAGCCTTAGCAGAGACTACGGAGAAAGTGGGACTACCCCACCCTTGTTTGTCTCAGCCAGTGACCCCGCAGAGGACGAGGGAGGGGAGGCTGCCCGTGGGGGAGGGTGGGAGGTGCGCGCTGGCTTTTCAGGCTCCTGTCTGTGGAGCTGTTGCTGAGATCAGTCTATGGTGGGCCTGCTCCTATGGACAGTGCCCTCGGTGAAGCGACCCACAGGGCGTTGGGTGCCTGCCAAGAACCCAGAATTCCTCCTAAATACCTGGGAACTGCTGGGACTCGCTCTGTGGCCTCACTGACAGTCACTTAACCAGCCACACCTCCCATCTCTTGGTCGCTGCCTGTGGTGTGAGCCCTGGAGGGGATTTTTCTGCCTCTCATTCTTCCTAAGGGCTGTTTGCTGCTTCTTGGCTGACTCCACCTTCCAGTCCTCTGCTGGCTCTCAGATCTTGTCAAGGTGCCCATGAGAGCACTCTATGTCTTCCCCTCAGCTTCTGACCTGACCCCTGCCTCCAGGTTTTCACTCAATGTTGTCTCTCCCTGAAGGCTCTGGTTCTTGGGCGGGGCCGGGGGGTGGGGGCTGGAGGGGGAAAGTTCAGTTCTTCCAGCTTCAAGAGACGGGGCCTGCAACATTTATCCTCTGTTTTCCAGTAAAAAAAAAAAAAAAAATTCTTACTAGTGTTAAGCTTGCAGCATCTCCTCTCTTTGTCTCCTGTTGGCTCACAGTTTTCTTCACTCTCCTACTTCCACATCCATGGGGCAGCCATCGCCTTAGACCAGTGATGGTCACCTCTGACACGCGAGCTCATTTTTTTGGTTGATTTTTCTTTGTTAAATGGCATTTAAATATATAAAATAAATATCAACAATCTAAGTCTTTGTTTTACTATGGTTGCAAATATCAAAAAATTTCTATATGTGACACGGCACCAGAGTTAAGTTAGGGTTTTTCAAAATGCTGGCACGCCGAGCTCAAAAGGTTCGCCATCACTGCCTTAGACATTAATTCCTTGAACTTCCAAGGCCAAAAGCCTTCCCTTGGCCGCCCTTATCAATGCCTGGAATTGCGTCCCTTCTGAAATCAGAGTCAAGACCCTCACTCCTCTCCTCTCTGTTGTGACACATGTCACTATTACTGAGATCCCCACCCACGCCATTTAACAGGTCTTTCCTTCTCTATTGCTGTTACGTTCTAAAATTCTTTTTCTTTTTTAAAATGTTTTTATTGATTTCAGAGGGAGAAAAGGAGAGAGACAGAAACATCAATGATGAGAGAATCATAGATCAGCTGCCTCCAGCATGCCCCCTACTGGGAATCAAGCCCACAACCCAGGCATGTGCCCTGACCGGGAATCGAACTGTGACCAGGTTCATAGGTTGATGCTCAACCATTGAGCCATACCAGCCTGGGTGAGATTCTTTATTTTAACTTCACTCTTACAAATTCTCCCTCCCCTGGCTCTATTGTTGTTGAAGGAGGTCATCGAGAGGATGTGACCACCAGTTGACCTGTCACTTGGACCTGGACAATTGGAGGCTCCTCACCACTCACCCCCTCTGCTTAGAGTGTACAGCCTGCCCACTGTTCCCACAGCGGGAGCCGCTTTCAAGGACGTGACCTTGAGGGAGCAGCGTGTTGTTGAGACCATCTGGATGGAACATGTGCCTAAAACCCATTGAAGCCTCTGTAAGTTTGAAGACTCTGGCGGGCAGGTGCAGAGATCTCATCTTTCTGCCACCCAAGACACGCCTCATGTGTAAGTTCCCTTGTTCATGAAAGCTGCCCCTTTCCCAATCCGGAGCGATCTGCCTCTTTCTTCTGCTCTCCCTGTCTTCTGTGTCCAGGGACCAGTTTTCGAGCCAACAATTGGCATCAGTCAGGACACCAAGGAAATGGGTCTTGGGAAAGAGGCATCCACAGGAGAAATCCTGTGTCATCCACTGGCCTTCATGTGGGGAGGGGTTGTTAGATGTTTGTGGACCACCATGTGAGTACGGGGACTCCCCTAAAACACCAGCTGGTTTGATGAGCTTAGTTTGAGGAACTGTGCAGAGCACCCCGAGACAAAGAAACCCAAATTCATGGGGTCTACTGTGGGCTCTTCAGTAGTTGGCCACTGATGGCCAATTAGAGGTTGACTCTTGAGTTAGAAAGTTAGGAGAAGAGCTGCCATTAGAGAAGAGAGGGCGGTTGTCTACGACTCCGCTAGCTTCGGGGCTGGCAGCCAAGGGGAGAGAGCAGGATCACTGAAGACCTTCATGTACCGTCTTGCAAAGCTAGAAACAAAAATCATTCCCCCCGACTCCCCCCCCCAAAACCAACCCAATTATACTAGAAACATGGGATTGATATTAATAGGCCTGGATAGTCATTCTGTCACATTAAAAAATAGCAGCTGGTTTGGCACTGACGGGTTGCACTGCCCAGGTATTTATTGTTGCCCCAGACGGACCCTATGGTTGTGCGGCACAGATCTTTGGCATGGTTTCCACCTAGATGGTTTGCTGCACCTTGGGTTTTCCCTGGACAGAGGGAGGCTCCTCCCCACGGTGACAAAAATTACCAACCGTCCTCACCTCAAGGCCAGGTGGGCATGTTCCGTGTTCCACTGTACAGTCATTTATCCACCTGCTTGTCCCTTCCATGGGCCTGGAGGATGTTATAGCAGCACCCCCAGAAGTCCCTACTAAATGCACCCAGCAAACCTGACACGAGAGCCCGCAAAGCCCGTCTTGACTGAGCACTACATGACCTCTGATGACAACGCTGTCCTCCAAGCGAGACGGCCTCGGCCATTATTACCGGCTCACAGGGGGCCCCTGTCCACCACCCAACAGAATGTTATGTGTTCACACCTGAGAAGCCTGTTCATGTGTCATCTCTATGAAATCACACGAGGACACAAGTGAATGCCCGGGTGATCCCACCCCCCCCCCAGGGGACCGGTGACTTGGGTGTGAGTGCACCCTGCAGCGGAAGGCTGTCCGTCCCGTGTCCCCCAGCGCCCCAGCTGCTCCAGCCGCCTGAGACTCGGAATTGGAACAGGTGGGTTGGAAAGTCATTGTCTTACTTGTTTGCACGAATCTTTCTCACATGTATGCACAGCTCACATTCGCTTCAATGCCTAACATCAGAAGGAGTTCAGGTTGTAGTTTAGAAGAGTCTGGTGGTGGTTTTGTGACCAGAAAGATGCTGTAGGAACGTCAGTTGGCCACGGGTAGCATCGATTTCATTGTGCATCACTTTGTGTCGAGCTCCAGTCTCCAAGTCCCCTACCCGCTGGGCGAAAGGACTCGCTGTGCTCAGGTCCCAGCGACTCTGGCCACCTCCAGTCAGCTCTCTCCGCAGGCTCCCTCGTGTCCAGCTCTTAAATGCTGTTATTTTCAAACCAGGCTTTCCTCTCTTCTACTTCCACACCCTCCCAGGGCGTCTCCTCGGTGCTTCCGGGATTTCAGTGTCATTTGTATGTTAATGAGCCTCCCAGGCCAGTTCCCAGCCAGCTTCCGGCTCTCCTGGCAGCCACAGGGGACCGGAAGTGGAACCAGCCGGCCTGTTGCTTAGCAACCAAGCTGCCGGGACGCTAGGCAGCCGGGCGCTGAGAGCGGAGACTGCAGGCCCCCTGCAGGAGGGTTTCCTTTCTGGTCTGAGGGTCCCGGGCAGCCGTCCGATCGATCGGGGAGCCCCTGGTGCCCCTGGTGCCACACGCGTCCGGCAGCCATGAGCCGCGAGCAGGTGAGCAGGCCCCTCGCCGTTCAAACGTGATGAAAGCCGCGTCCTTTAGACTTCCCTGTTGTGCCCCGCGGGGTGCAGCCTCCCTCACCCCAGCCGTGTGGTAGGCGCTGAGGGCCTCCCTGAACGCTCTTATGTGTCCTTATCAACCGTTGGTCCTGGATGTTGTCGTAACAGCTGTGGGTGGAAAGGGGCCGCGCGCTTCCCTGACAAGCTCAGGGCAGGCCGCCTGGCAGCCTTGCAAACGCAGAGACTTTAACCACAGAGGGTGGTCTGGTGTTAAAACGATTTTAACTGCCCCGCGGAGTGGCTCAGTGGTGGAGACTGCCCATGAACCAGGAGGTAATGGTTCAATTCCAGGTCAGGGCACATGCCCAGGTTGCAGGCTCAGTCCCCAGGGTAGGGCGTGCAGGAGGCAGCTGATCAATGATTCTCTCTCATCGTTGATGTTTTTCTCTCTCTCCCCCACTCTCTTCCTCTCTGAAATCAATAAAAACTTAACACACACACACAACTATTTTAACTAAAATGCATTTATGGTGGGTAGTCATGTCGTAGGCCGATATCTTCCCTGTCAAAGTTCACTCTTTACCATAGCTGAGCCCATCTATTGTCTTTTTACATTATGATAACATAAGGCTGGAATGTCAAAGTAATTTTCCATGTTCCAGACCCCTCAAAGCACAGGCCCACCTCTGCGAGACCACAGATCCCCTCCTTGTCATTGAGCTAATTGTTGGCTGTAACTATCCTGCACCCGCCTAAGTTAAAGAAGTATGTGTCTATCATTTTACTCTTCATCCAATCCCAGAGGTTCCCCTCCCCTTTGCTTCTCCCGCCTCCCTAATCTACCACCAGTGGATTTCATGTCACCCACCTACGTCTCCTCTTTGGTTGGCAGTTTGCACCTTATTGTATACATGACATTCTCCGGAGGACTCTCTCAATTCGCTGAGATTCTGCTTCCCGGCATTTGTCCATAGTTTGGCTCAAATAAGCTCACAAAACTTCGTCACAAGTTTGAATGTGCTTGATGTTAACACAACCAAACTATGAGCAGAGCAGTTTAATCTATAGCCCAGAGTGTTCCCAGTGCTAATGGGGGTGTATGTTTGGGTTACGGGAAACTCAGTGGGGAGTTGGAGTGGGTTAGAATCCAAGCCCCTTCCTAGCTGTGCAACTTCGGGCAAATCCTTTCACCTTTCTAAACCTGCTCTGCAGAGGGGAAAATCAGAGTAACGTCTCCTCCTTTCTAAGGCTGTTGTGAAGTTCAAATAAGACGCTATACCAGTGGTTCCCCCCCTTTTTTTGGCCATGCCCCACTTAAGCATTCCTAAAATCCCCCTCCCCCCGTGACATATAATTCTTATTATTCCTTCTATTCATGTGGAGAAAGCCTAAAAGGCCATTAAATTGGTCTAAACAAGCTTCCAAAGAACATGGCACCATGAAAGAGAAAAATAAAAGAACGAAAGGACAGTTGAAGTACTGAGGAAGAAATCACTAAGGAATTGTTAAAAATAATAATAATATAAATTGATATGAAAGTAGCAAATAAAGTTTCAAAACATATAATAGAGAACTGAAATGCATAAATATGCCACAATATATATTTATATGCTGTATATAAGGCTCCGAAAATCATAAGAAATGCAAAAAAATCACTGTTAATATCTCATGCTTCAATTGCCCACCTTAAAAATCAAATTGCCCCCCTGTGGGGCATGTGCCCCATGTTGGTAACCACTGTACATACCATACCACACCACACGTGCAAGGGTTTGGTAAGTGGTAAGTGGAAATTTATTTTCTTAGGAAAACATCCCCATGGCAGAGTGATAGAAGATGCATGTTGCAATGGGTACATTTCAGAACTCTATTGAATTTAAGAGTGACAGTAAACAAAAGAAAGGAGCAACAATGAGCACCTTTCTAATGCCAGAACAGAATGGAAAGGCGTTTAGCCTGGGCATTGCTCTGGCTAAAAACAACTCCAACTCTCTAAGGTGACTATGGAAAAGGCCCCTTAAGCACCCTGCATAGGAAACAGTTGCTTTAAAGCCTCCAGCTTTTGCTGAGCTTCTTGGTTTTGACACCAAACTATAATTCTTTTCAATGCCTCATCATTTTTTATTGTCTTGGAGTTTATTGTGGAGATGGTGTTAAAAGGCGATTTATTCCCCTCTCCACTGGGTTGTAGATTACTAACCAGAAATGTCATTAATCGATCAAATGAGTAGTTAATGCCTAACTGATGAAGAAAAGTTGTTTTCATTTATTGAAACGTGTGATACATCAAGAACTAAGAAACAGACTCACTTACCATTTGCCATGACTAGTAAAAGAATAAACGAACAAACAAAAAACCTGAGATACAGGTTATTTGGAAACGGAGCAATTAGAGGAATAGGCTGTGCTGAGTTTTTCCATGTGGTATTGCAGCTAAAGCCCCTTCGAGAATTTGTCACCATCACCACCAATACACACTCAGCAACTTATTTGCTTGGTGCCCATTTCAGTCTTGGGCCTGATCTTGAATCATATTCTACGTTGTTAAAATTCACAACACATGTTTACCACATTTGCAATGGTATTTCTGAATAGCTATTATTTCACAAAGCCCGTAACTGACCCATTTACAATGAAAAAAGAAAAATCCGCTATAAGCCTGTTGGCAGCTAATTTTTAAGTTTTGCTTTATTTTAATAGAAGTAATGTTTAGAAATGACTATCACCCCTTCCCCCTCCTCCCAAATGACCTGCATTTCTCTGAGAGGCGGTGGGATCCTGAAAGAATAGGCCTGAGCCATGGAGGATCCTCTCTGTCTTCAGAATATTATCCTCAAACAGCAGAGGGCCCCCTCTCACTGCTTTGGTTGATCTGCAATTCTAAAACTCTTTGGCTCTCATTTATGCTAATTTTGAGCATAGTTGTCCTTTTGAAAGAATGGGAGTTTTTATATTTTAACCTAAAAACAAATGGAATGGATGAAACTTTGGAAATGCCATTTTATGTGGCGGTTACTTACGTGTTCATTTAGTTTGCAGAAGGGCGCAGGTGCTAATTCGTTTTTGCTGAGGGAGATCTGAGCATATTCATCTCACGCGTGGAAGGTGGAGAGTGATGAGGCGTTTCTCAGAAATAACAGCCTGAGTTCTTAGGAATTTAAAATAAATATGTCTTTTACAACTGCTCGTCTCATTTTTAAAATTAGTTATAAAATAAGGCGTTTTTGAGTTTCAGTTGAAGACAGATTCTGCTCATTTGATGAGAGTGGTCAAATCTGGATTATATGAGGTTTGCAATGTCCCTTCCTATAGGCAAGTAGTTCAAAATAAGCAAAAAAATAAAATAAAATAAAATAAAATAAAATAAAATAAAATGAAATAAATGCAAAACCAGACTACTTAAGGAACACCTGGATTCCTCAGCTAGTTTGATGTTGGTAACGTCAACTCACACCAGTGAGGATCCAAGCAGGAACGATGCGTACTCAGAAGGACTCACCTGAAGAAGACCTGCAAGGAGACCATTTGCTGAGGTGTGGGCAAGGCCAAGGCAGGAACCAGCAAGCATGAGGAGGCATTGAAGGACCCATAGCAACTGCAAGCCATTGCCACGCCTAGGACTCACCGGCCAAAGACAATGAACGCCACCCCTCTCCTGAATCAGGGCTGGGGCTTGGGATGGGGGCTCCCTGGCGGGGGCTGAGCGCTGGAGGAATTCTGCCACTGTCAGGAAGATGGGGAACCCGGAGTACTAGGAAAGAAGCAGCCTAGACTCTTACGCCTCCTGCTCTCTCACTCTCGCTCTCTGGCCTCCTCCTCCTGGTGCCTCTCCTTGCTTAGTCCCTGCCAGAAGCCAGGGGGCTGGAACGCATTTGATGCCCAAACATAGCATGCGCCTTCCAGTCACAGAGCAGGAAGAAAAGCGTGCAGGTGTGACTGCGACAAACAGGAAACACCGTGGACGTTACTACAAGTAGATGTGGCCTTCAGAGACATCTCCGCATTGAAACATCTAAAGAACAAAACAAACGGATGAACAAAAGAGAGCCAGAGACACAGACACATGGGACAGACCCTGAATCTCAGAGGGAAGGCGGGGGTGGGTGGGGAGAGATTAACCAAAGAATTTATGTGCGTATATGCTTAACCCATGGACACAATAGTGTGGTGAAGGCCTGGGGGGTAGGGGTTGGGGGGTGGGGAAGGGCAGGTGCAGGCTGGAAGGGGTCAGTGGGGAGAGAAGGGGACATCTGTAATACTTTCAACAGTAAAGATAAATTTACTAAATAAAGTAAATAAAATACATAATGCACCAAAAATATCCATTGGGATTAAAAGTTTTTAAGTCAGTTGTTTGGATTCTATAATGCATTTTCCATCCAAACTCTTTGTTAGAATAAGTGTAACCAAAGAGGTATAAGGCACTCATAAAGACTATTATAAAATGTTCTTGAAGGGTTTACTTTAGGATCTGAATAAATAAAGAAATGTACTCATGAAGGATAAGAGTCAACACTATTATAATGTCAGTTTTCTCCAAATTCTTCTAGAAAGTCAATATGTTTCTATTAAAATTCCAAAAACTCTCATGCAATAAAATTCACACGGTAGACTAAAGGTCAAGATTATGCGTAATTTTTTTTAGAAAGCAGAGAGAGAGAATTGCCTTATAGATTTCAGGAGTTATTGTGAAATCATAGTAAGTTAGACAACATGATACAGTTTGTTTACAGGTAGACAAAGATGCCAATGGAATTACATAAAAGCACAAAAACAGATAGGCACGCATGCATTTTTATTATATGCATATACCTTCACACACTGTATGGGTGTGTGTGATCCAGTAATTATGTGGGTATGCCAAAAGACATGTATGGAACCATCTTTTGTAATGGAGAAACCTGACAAGAGAATGGAGTGGATAAATTGCATTATATTCCTAAGGTAGAGCGTATTCTACAGCGATGAAAACCAGTGAGGGAAGAATTGATGGGGGCGGAGAAAACCACCTGCTTGCCTGCAGAAAAATTTAAAAGGAGGTTCCCTGCGTGATGCCAGGGAGACCTGCTGGAAAGCTGTCCTGATGGGTAACAGTGACACCTGCTGGAGGGGGCCTGCCACTGGGTCTGCCACACGCCACAGGATGGGAAGGTGCCCACGGGCAAGGCAGCCACACCCTGGAAGCCAGGAGGAAAGCACTGTGCCCAGGAAGAAAATTCCCTTCCTCCTACAGTCTCTCTTTGAACCCTCTCTAAACATTGTGCTGGCTGGAGAAATGTTTATGGAGTCCTCGTCCAGGATCACCAAGGAGGGCAAAGGCATAGATTTGATGATGAGCTGCAAGAAACTGCCAAGTGGCCAAAGCACAATTCATGTGATCTGTTTTCGAAGTCGAAACACCATTCTCAACAGGGCTGCTTCTTACCGAGGTGGGATTCCTACCAGAGAAGCATCATCTCTACCGCAAAGAAGGGAAAGGCACTCTTCTCTATTCTTACTCTAAAAGTACAAACGTCACTCACAGTAATCTGAGAGTGTGTTGACGTGAATGCATGGTCACCTTGGGAGGTGGAGGGCTGTGGGGGGAAGTTTTACCAAGGAGAGGGGCGGTGGGGCTGAGTCCACTCTGGGTGCTAATCAGGTTCAGATAAATTCTCAGGAGATATGACCAACTCCCTACAGACTCGTCTTGGCACCCTTGTCAAAAATCCGTTGCCCATAAATGCCTGTGTTTCTGAACTCCCAATTCTATTCCTTTGATCTATACGTTTATTCTTATGCACTAAGAGTCGTGCATAATACGTTTATTACTACAGCTTTGTATTAAGTTGTGAAATGTAAAAGTGCGAGTCTGCCAGTTTGTTCTCCTTTTCCAAGATTGTTGGGCTGTTCTGGGTTTCTTTCATTTTCATGTGAATTTCATGATCAACCTGTTAATTTCCAAAATAATAAAAAAAAAAGTCATTTGGATTTTGATAGGGAGTGTGTTGAATCTGTAGATTATGGGAGAACTATTGCATCTTAATATTAGTCTTCCAATCCATGAACAAGGGATGGCTTTTCATTTATTAAGGCCTTTTTAAGTTTCTCTCAGTAATATCTTACAGCTGTCATTGTATAAGCCTTGCACTTCTTTTGTCCTTTCCAATGCCGTCATAAATGAATTTGTTTCCCACAAGTGTTGTATTGTTCATTGCTAGTGTATAGAACTACAAATAATTTTTGTGTCTCAATCTTACATCCTGCAGCCTTGCTGAACTCATTCATTAGCGCTAATATTTTCTGTGGGTTCCTTTTGCTCTTCTGTACACAGTGTCATACCATCTGTGAATATGGTGTGTTGTAGAATATTTTGGATGGTATGTTTTTCACTTCATATTAGACGCTGTAGAATTTCATTGAGTTCATCAATTTTAGCATTAGCAGAGTGAACAGTTTTGTTTTTTATGTTTTTCACGCAGGATAAACCACCCAGCAAAGAAAAATCCAAGACACCACTAAGATTTTTGCCACAGTCATCTACGGTAATTTACCAATTATCACCACACTTTCTTGCTTTTATAATCATGTTGTGTACCAGTTTTCAAACTTGCAAATATTTTTCTGGTAGAGAGCAACTAGGAAGTACATATCTTAGGAAAAATGATAACCTTAATAAGTGAAGTATAAGCTACGGTGTCCTAGGATGTACAGAACAGTGGCGTATCCTGAATAAGCGAATTCTGAAGAGGGAGCAATGTTGGAGTCAGGAAACGACTTGGGGTACAGTCTTGTCACGAATGGCTCTGGGACTGTTGGGGAGCCACTGGGTGCTCTGAGCCCTCGTGTCTGGTCTGAGAAGGACAGGTGTGGATTTGGTGATCTCTGAGACGTCTCTCCCAGCACTGAAATGCTGGGGTGCAGCCTTTCCATTATTTTGACTTTGAATTATTGTTGTCTCGTGGAAGCGACCGTTAAGCACTTTCAGTTGGTAAAGTGCTGGAAAAGTAAGGTTTTACTGCAATAAAAATGACTGTTTAACAATTATGTTGAGTTTAATGCCATTGAGCCACACGCTGATGGTTCCTGGAAGTTGAGCTTAAGTGGACGTTCAATGCAATTTGTTTTGCGACGTATTTTAAAAGCACGGAATGAGCTATACCATGGAATCTGCCTTGCTTCCTGCAGAAACTATTTCTAATCATTTGAAATGTAAGATTCTTTCAGCTTAAAAAATCTTGACTGAAAAATGTTCAGGTGAATGTCCCTCAACATCAAAGTACGTGTTTTAACTGTGAACCTGTTTGTATTGCTACTGCCAAGATTATTGCACCCCGTTCTATAAAATAAAGTGATATAATCCTTTTTGTTATTTCTGCAAAGATCTATTTTAAGTTTTCTAACTTAAAAGACAAAGACCTGATAGCCGATCAATGATTCTCTCTCATCATTGATGTTCTATCTTCCTCTCCCTCTCCCTTCCTCTCTGAAGTCATTAAAAAAATATATATATATATTTTAAAATTTTTTAAAAGAGGCAAAGACCTGAAACGGGACAGACTTTTTCTCTTTAAGAACTTAACACATTTTAAAACTGAAAAAAAGTCACTGTTAGTTTCTTTTTTTTAATGTTACTAGGATATAGGTGTAGAAATGTCATCTAAATTTAAATTTACTGAGTAAAATATTCAGTGGCTGAGATGAATACTCTTTTCTAGCCAATGAGGCATATAATTATCTAAAATGTTTTTGTCGGCTGATTTAAACCTTATGCTGTGTTCATATTTAACTGTATCTAGCAATTTTCCTTCCATATCCTTTGGGTTTTATGTCTTTTAAGATAAATCATATTTTTAAATTATTAAAAAATAACCTAGTGAATAACAATTTTCCATTTGAATATGAAGGTTTGTACTTGAGTAAAAGTTCCCCATAGTGGTTAAGGCCTGAGTGACCTTCATCGCAGACCTCATGCTGCTGCAGGTCATCCCTGACCTTGAAACCAAGGCGGCCAGCTCACGCTTCCTGCCGCTGTGGGCCGGTGGCCCCCCTCGCAGCCCCTGTGCACCCTCCTCACGGCCTTCCCCCACCCGGACTCCTTCCTGGAGAAGGAGGGAGCGGGAAGACATGGGCAGGCTGCCGAGTTTTAAGTTGCCTCTGCTTGTTTCTGAGTGGGAGGGGGGCCTGGACAGGGCTGTGAGCTCCCTGTTTGGGGGGTGGCCAGGAGCAGGGGCCTGGGCTGGGGGAGAGTGAGCCAGGAAGAAGGGAAGCCGGTACCGGGGTGTGGCCAGGTTGGTGGTCACTCTGGGCAGCTGGCCTGGTCCTGCCATGGCCTCTGAGGAGCTAGAGCAGTGATGGCGAACCTCTGACATGCGAACTCATTTTTTTGGTTGATTTTTCTTTGTTAAATGGCATTTAAATATATAAAATAAATATCAAAAATATATGTCTTTGTTTTACTATGGTTGCAAAGATCAAAAAATTTCTCTATGTGACACGGCACCAGAGTTAAATTAGGGTTTTTCAAAATGCTGACTCGCTGAGCTCAAAAGGTTCGCCATCATTGAGCTAGAGAGCACTTTCTGGAATGTCCACGTGGCGGTGACCGGGGTAGCATCCACCCATCAGCGCTCATGCCACACGGGGGCAGGGGGTGGGGTTGCCCCAGAGATCCCCCCCCCCCCCGGCAGCTCCTGTGAGCGGCTGGGCCACCCTGCGCCCCGGGTCCTGGGGAAGCCCCGCGGGGAGCAGAGCCCTCTCCTGGGGGAGCACCGGCCCCTCCAGGACTGAGCAGGAGAGCTGTCCACGCGGGGAGGCCAGGGGGCGGGAGGGTGTGGCAGGCACAGGTGCCGAGCTCAGCTGAAATGTGCCCCAGGGGCGCTCGGGGTGGGGGCTGCCCTTTGGGGGGAGCGGGGACCAGCCGAGGCCTGAGAGCGGCGGTTACAGACGCCGAGGGGACAGGCCCTGGCAGTCCCCGCCAGGACACAGGCGACTCAGGTGAGGCCTCTTGTGTGGGAGCCACAAGGGTACACGACACCTTGCTCCCCCCCCCAGCCCCCAGCACCCCGCACCCCTGCCTGCCCGGGTCCCCCCCAGCCCCGCAGCAGCCCCTGCACCCTCACTGCCCTCCCGAGACTGTGGTGCAGCATAGCCACTCGGAGAACATCTTAGAAACCGTGGTTCTCTGGCCTGCCAGGCGCAGCCACACTCGGCCAGCGTGCCGTCTGGCTACAGTGCACTCCTTCTCAGTAACACCAGAGGGGCGGCTTGAAAGTCATACTACATCTTTTTTAATGCTGACAAGCAACCAGATTTTCTTTTCTTTTTACTAATATTTTTTTCTTATTGATTAAGGTATTACATATGTCACACAAGCAATGGCATTTCCCTCTGCACTTCTTATTCCTCATGGTGACGTAGGCCGGTGCCTCCGTGGCCCTCTCCCGGGGCTGGCTTCAGCGAAGGCCACGGCCCTTTCACCAGACGGATCCTGTGCCACTGGGTCAGCCACACCCGGGGGCCGGGAAGGTTCCAGGCAGGGATGCTGCCTGCTCGCAGCCACCTCCCGGGAGACACGAGAGAAAGCACTGGACCCAGGAGGCCAAGGCCCCTCCTCTCGCATGTCCCCTAGCCCTGCACCCCCCCTCACCCCCCCCCCCCCAGGACAGGCCGCTGAAACGCTGCAGGAGAGAGGTTGCTGGTTCCGCTCAGGAATCACAAAGGAGGGCAGGAGAGGTCGAGTCGGAGCTGAGAGGCCATACATCACAACTGGCGAAAAGCAGGACGCACGGTCCTCAGCACGCTTCCTCCCACCTGGGGCAACCTGTGGCCCAAAGTGCAGGTGCTACCTAGGGCGACCGAGGGTGTGTCACCCTGACTGGCCGGCGGCTTAGGAAGGAGGGCACTCTGGGTGCGAACAGGACAGGAGTGATGCCAGTGCTGGAGCAGGGGGGGGGGGCCCAGGGAGCGCTGGGCACCGCCTGGGCTCAGAGAAAGTCCCAGAAGGTAAAGGGATGGACGAAGGGCTCCGCGCGCGTTGTAAGGCGCTCAGGCTAGCGTTGCCGGGACCCACTGGTTTTACTCCTTTCCTTGCTGCACAGAAAGCAGTTCCAAGGCAGAGTCTGAGAATTTAAAAAGTGAGAAAGTATGTCTTCGACTATTTTAGGTAGTATGCGCTTTACTTAATAGTCGAGGGCCGAAAAGCTGGTTGAGTGAATACATGTTAGCATCCGCGGAGTAAAGTTTCCCCCCACCATCTTTTTCACGCAGGAGAAATCAGCCGGCAAAGAGAAAGAGAAAGACAAAGGCAAGCTCCCGGCAAGGGTTCTGCCGCAGCTGGCCACGGTACGTCCCTACACGCTCTCCTGGGATGTGGGCCCTTCAAAAACGCCTGTTGGCTTTCACACTCGTAAGAAACGAAGCTTCTGGTTTTGAATTCTGTGCTCCATTTGATCACTTTCTGGTGGAGGGATGCTCTGAGGTCCCCGTATTAGGAAAAACGACCACCTTAGTGAAGTAACTAGAAGAAAATGATTTCCTCCTTCTGCACGGAGCATTTGAATGACCTGGGTCAGTGGTCGGCAAACTGCGGCTCGCGAGCCACATGCGGCTCTTTGGCCCCTCGAGGGTGGCTCTTCCACAAAATACCACGTGAGGACGCGCACGTACAGTGCGATGGAAACTTCGTGGCCCGTGCGCAGAAGTCGGTATTTTGTGGGAGAGCCACACTCTAAGGGGCCAAAGAGCCGCATGTGGCTCGCGAGCCGCAGTTTGCCGACCACTGACCTGGGTGAAAGAACTTCTAAGATGGACACGCAGACAGGACATCGGCGTTGGGGGTCAGGAAATGAGGCCCCCGGTGCCCCTGGGTCATCATGGCTCTGTGACCCGAGGGGGTGCGTGGCTCCCCAGCCTCAGCTGCTGAGTGTGAGTGTGAGTGTGAGTGTGAGTGAGTGTGAGCAGGGGTGACGTGAGGAGCCTTGAGATGTGGCTTCCGCGGGCAGTGCCAGCCAGGCGTGCTCAGGTCCCCCCTCCTTTCTTTCATCGTCACTCCCCGTTGGGAGAGGCCGCTGTAGACACGTCCCGCCGATCATGCTGAAAACAGCACCGCGAATGGCCTTGACCGTAATGAGCTTTACCATCGAGGGGCCACGTTGAGGTCGATGCCATGGGGGCATGCTCTGGTGCCTCCTGGAAGCAGAACCTCAGTGGAGGCTGGATGCACACACTGTGGCTTTAGAACTGTGATGAAACGTGCACCGCGTGAAATTTACCGTCTTTTACATTGAACTGCAGTTCACTGGCATTAAGCACGTTCACATCGCTGTGCAACCACCACCACCATCCGGTCCTAGAACTCTCCCGTCTTCCCACACTGAAACGTCCCCCAGGAAACAACCCCTCCCCGTTCTCCGTCCCCAGCTCCTGGCAGCCACCATCCCCTCTCGGTCTCTGTGTATGTGACTCCTTGGAGAAAGTGCCTGTGTTTACAAACACGCGTGCATTCCACGGGAGGAGTGTCTTTTCGCCTCTGGTGTCACTGCTGCTGTCTGCCTGTCGCCTCGCAGGTGAGCACGAAGCCGCAGTGGCAGGAGGCGGCCCCGTCCTTCCATCTGAACATAAAGCAGGAGGAAATCCCCGAGCCGTTCAGTTTGAAGAATGAGCAGTCGTACGGTAAGGGCGTCAATCGTCGAACTCAGATTGAAGGGAAATTTCTAGAGAAAAAAGGCACAGGACGTTTAGCTAATAGAGTAGTGAGGTTGCAGGATTGAAATGACCTTTCAACCAAGTAGCCAAATTGATCTCAAATGTTTTCCTTCAGAGAATGATTGATCCCAGTTGTTAGCTAGTTTAGGCTGTTGTAAATGTTAGAAAAACTGATATTTTAGGAATGGAGGTGTTTATAATAAAGCTTTGACTTATTGTAGTCAGAATTTGCCTCTGCGTCAAAGACGATGACCTTTTTTCTAAGAGGGTGTTTCAATAAGTTGTAAACATTATTTCCAAATTAGTCATTCTAGTATTCTTGTTTTGATTCACCAGGTTACATTGAATACTAACATTTTTTCATCGTGGATCTTTAAGTTTTCTGAAATAGTTTTGTATTCTGTGTTTTTTTTTTATCATCATTTTAATTTTTTTTCCCTTTAAGAAGGTCCAATGGACATGCAATTGAAAATTTGAGTTTATTAGCATATTATTCAAAATATAAAAGAAATTCATTGAATAATCTTGAAATAGTCAGTGGCTTTTGTTACGGTGACATAAAACAAGAGCAGTTAACTTCCTGATAGTGAAAGAAAAATCCATTCTACTTACGGTAACGTGAGAACTTACCGCATGTAGTTTTTTTCTTGAAAGGTGCTTCAGCATTTTCACTCTAACCACTGAAATGTCTCAGCTTCCTTTTTCGATGACTAACTTATGCTTTTTAAAACTTTAGCCGAATACATGGAACACTTTGGAAGAAAGGGCACTCTGCTTGACCAGATTGATGACAGTCGCGCTGGCCCATCCACTTCCAAAGCCAAGAGCAAATTCCCACATAAGGAACGAGAGAACTTCCGCAGCACGCTGGTGAACGTCATCATGTAAGGGCTGTGCACGAACCCCTACATGTCATCCTCTGTGGAGCCCCCGGAGACTTTTAATCTAAAAATACAAGACCTGGCCGGCGTGGCTCCGTGCTTGAGCATCCACCGGTGAACCAGGAGGTCATGGTTAGACTCCCGGTCAGGGCACCTGCCTGGGTTGAGGGGCTTGATCCCCAGTGTGGGGCGTGCAGGAGGCAGCCGGTCAATGATTCTCCCTCATCTTTGGAAGGTTTTTTCCCCATCTCGTTGGCTCAGGTGGTGTGGTGACTCCTGTGCATGGCGGGTCTCCTGGTGTGGAAAGGAAGGAGGTGGGTGGCGTGAGCAGCAGCAGGAGCAGGGCCGGGGGTGGCTGCCTGGGTTCAGCTGTGCGCATGGAGAGCAGCGCAGGTGTGCGCCAGGAGCCCCTCTTGGCTGTTTCCTCACAGCTTCCTCTAGGCCAGGGGTGGGCAACCTTTTTGTAAGTGCATGCCAAAACCAGCAAAATCTCTGACTCAAAATTCTTCTGCGTGCCAACCCTAATTTTTTTAAGAACATGTTACGCCTACTTGATATCTCTTAAGGTGTACATATGTGAAGAACCTTGAAGAAATAATAAAATTCATTTGAGCGACAAATACACAGTATATGATGATGAAAAATACATTTATTTTTTAATGTATACATGTACACTGATAGTCCGACAGAAAACTTTATGACTCCGTTTGATATTATCAGTGGGACTTTTGCTGCTGCACCACTGATGACAGAGATTTTACATCAGGTTTATATTTCCTGACCTTCAGAGATATGCACGAGCTACTACTTTCATCCGTCAGGCTACTCCTATTACGAGACTTAACAAAATTTATCACTGAGAACAAAGATTCACAAGCGTATGTGGATGAAAACATGGAGAGTAACGCTGTTGCAAAGTTTTTTAAACAGAAAAAATTTCTGGAATGGCATTCCAAGTCCTCAATAGTTCGTTTTCAACACTTCTCTCTGCTACTCCTGTCTCTAATCGCTTTTTTCCAATGTTTTCCAAGTCAACTCTAAGGTCAATAAATTTCTGCTTCCAAATTGAGCTACTCTGAAATTCAGTCAACTGCATTTCAAAGTCAGCCATGTCTATCCATGAAAACATTTGTAAGTTTAGTTCCTCCAGTTTCATGCTGTCTGGAAACCTCATGAATTTTGCTGTCTCTTCCAGTTCTCTGAATTTCGCAAATCTTGAGAAGAACTGCTCAATAGTTGACTCGATGATGTTTAAAAACAGCTTTTGAAGGCTTTGACAGTCTGTTCTGTCATCTTTTGGGAGGTCTTTGATGTGCCTCTTGAGGTTTGGGAAATATCTAAATCTCTCACCATCCACATCCCTCTTAAAGACTTCCAGTTTCTTTTCAAAAGACTTTTTGTAACCAAACATAACATCAAGTGTCTTGCCAGTTCCTTGTAATTTAACATTTAAGTCATTCAAATGTTCACAAAAATTGTAAATGGAAGATTATAAGAGAGGGTTTCACGTGCCAGCAAAAGTTACTGGTGTGCCATGTTTGGCACGCATGCCAGGGTTTGCCCACCCCTGCCCTAGGCGCGCACACCCTCTTTCTTTCTTTCATCATGACTTACGGTGTGCACCCTGCCATTTGCGTCGAGTGTGCAGACACGTGGCAGTAAGTGGCTTGCCCAGACCCCGTGGCACTTCGGTGGCGGGATGCCCCTCCTGAAGGGAGGACAGGGGGCACCTTTGCTGCCAGAGGGAGGGGCTCGGTGGCGTCCTGTGGCGCAGGACTGTGGCACGTGCCTCTGGAGAGTGGCCTGGAGTCTGCGTCTGGAGGCGCCACAAGGATACTAGCAGTTCGACTTCCTCGGGGCACTTTCCTTGATGCAGCCCCCTGGGGCCTCTCAGTCCCAAGTCAGCACTTAGAACCTGGGGCAGCCCCCTGGGGTCTCTCAGTGCTAAGTCAGCACTCAAAACCCCGGGGGCAGCCCCCTGGGGTCTCTCAGTCCCAAGTCAGCGCTCAGAACCCCAGGGGCAGCCCCCTGGGGTCTCTCAGTCCCAAGTCAGTGCTCAGAACCCCGGGGGCAGCCTCTGGTTAGAACAGCTCAGCAGCAACGTTTTCTTACCCAGTGTCCCGGCCAAGACGGGTGATCTCTCTCGACACCTGTCCCGTGCCGGTCCTCTCAGGTCCTACGATGATTGAGGCTGGAACCCACCGAGGTCCAGCTTCATGCAGGGGCCTCGGCTGGCGTCTCCCATTCCCCACCGGCCCACAGAGTTCTCTCCTGATGCACCTGGGCCTTCAAGTCCAAGGCCACATGCCCACAAGGGCAGCCCTCCCCCAGGTGTTTGCCGATTGCTTAGCTTTGCCATTCCATCCTTTCTCCTCCTGAGTACTTCCTTTCTTTCTTGTGAGCTCAGCTGCTATTCGAATAAGCCTTGTGACACATTATCCAACATTTAGAGAATGGTACTTAGAGGTTTTTGGATTATCTGTGCTATTGTGTTGTAAGAAATGGAAGTCTCTTAACCACTTTATGTCATTTTTTAGTTATGCCTTTCATAAACAGGGCTTATTGAAATTTAATCTCAGAGTTTCTGTATCTCAATAGTACATTTATTTTATTTTTTATTAATTTTTACAGAGAGGAAGGGAGAGGGATAGAGAGTTAGAAACATCGATGAGAGAGAAACGTCAATCAGCTGCCTCCTGCACACCCCCTACTGGGGATGAGCCTACAACCAAGGTACATGCCCTTGACCGGAATCAACCCTGGGACCTTTCAGTCCGCAGGCCGACGCTCTATCCACTGAGCAAGACCAATCAGGGCTCAATAATACATTTAATGCCATTCACAGTGTATAGTTATTGGTATGTCTTATAGTTGTGGGCTTAACTTCTACCAATTTATTTTGTATTTTTTATTCACTATATGTTACTGCTGCTGCTTTTTTCTTTTCTTTTTTTCCTGCATTCTATTGAATTGAATTTTCTCCCTTTATTCCTATTGACTTAAAAGCTATCAAATATATTTTTGTTCTTTAAGTGGTTACCCTAACATTTAAAACCACATATTGTAATTAATTTTTTAAAGTTTAGAATTCATTTTATCTCCCCCCCCCCCACTGTGTAGTGCAAACAGACCTTGTAATGCTATAACTTACCGCTGAACATCCTCTGCATTCTCCATGTGATTATTGCTTATTTCTGCCAATTCTCCATACTTATTTTAAGTTCACACTTTCTTACATTTACTGACACGTTTTCTGATTTCTTAGAAAATTGCCTAGGCATTGCACTCTTCTCTTCTGGGGTCATGTTCCTTTTTTGCTGAAGCTTCTTCCTTAATAAATAGTTCTTCATTTTTATTGAATTTATTGGGGTGACTTTGATTAATAAAATTATATAGGTTTCAGTTGCACAATTCTCTAAGACATCATCTGTAGATTGAGGAGTGTATTCACCACCCCAAGTCAAGTCCTTCCATCACCTTCTGCCCCCCTTTACCCTCTTCTGCCTGCCTTGGTGGTTCTTTCCATGGAAGTCTGTGGGGAGTAAACTCAAGCCTTTCATCTCTGTAAAGATTTTTATTTTGCTCTTACTCTTGAATTAATTACTAAGCTGGCCACAGAATTAAAACAGAGCAGTAATTTCCCCCCTGAACATCTGGGAAACATTAGATTGAGAAATATTAACCATTATTTTTTGGCATGTATTATTTCCCCCAACTTTATGAAGGTACGCGTGACAGTTAGTGGGAAGGGATATTTTGTTACACAACATCACTGACTTGTAACCATCCCAGATGAAGCTGGGGTCCAGAGCGTGATGCATTCAGGGATGGAGAGGCTGAAGCTGTCCCAGATCAACGGAATTTTCCCCAAGATGTGAACTATGCTTTTCCGCACAGTGGAGCCCCTGGGAAGTCACAACATGTGGCTCATGTCTGGCATAGATTTTTGGATTGAATTGTGGCGAGAACATCATTGTATTATATGGACACTTAGTAATAAATGCAAAAGAGCATGAGAGCTTCTAGGTCATGCATTGTGAACTCGCACGTCTCTAGAAATCAGAAATGGGCTTTTGAAGAAGGTCTCTGTGTCTTCTACAAAACTGCATTGAAAGCCTTTTCCATCCTTGTTCCTTTAAGGTCAAATGTTCTAAAGAAACACATATAATTCAGGAGTCATGCAAGCAGAGTCCTAAACATTTCAGAAGAGAGAGAGCCTGACTTTTGAGTAATGATGAAGAATGAGAAAGCCCACAGAGCTGCATCTGGCCTCCGAGTCGGGCCTTACGAGTCACGTCCAGGATCACTGCCTCCCTCTGGATGAGGAGACCGTATCCTGGGAGGAATATGGCACCACACAAACACGTACACAATTTATAAAATGTCATAAACAATTCGTTTTTTCTTATAATTTAACAGAAGACAGTCCTGACCTTTTTCTATCTATTGATATAAAAGTAACTGTTTTCGACAGACATGTAAGCAGTGTGCTTATCCTTGTTTCAGGCAACAGGACGGCCTCTCAGACGTGCCTGCTCCCGAGGAAAGTGCGTTTCCCAAGATGACTACGTCTGCCATAGAGAAGGACATCTTGGTAATGGCTTCCTTCCATCCGCGTGACTACAAGTAACCGAAGCACCTGCAGATGCGTTCAGATTTTTTTAAAAAAATATTTTATTGATTTTTTACAGAGAGGAAGGGAGAGGGATAGAGAGTTAGAAACATTGATGAGAAACATCGACCAGCTGCCTCCTGCACACCCCCTACTGGGGATGTGCCCGCAACCCAGGTACATGCCCTTGACCGGAATCGACCCTGGGACCTTTCAGTCCACAGGCCAACACTCTATCCACTGAGCCACACCGGCCAGGGCCAGATTTTTGAGGTTGATCTGTGCTCCTCCCTGGGAAGCCCGGTGGGAGGAGGAGTGACTAGGGAGCTCCATACGCTTGCTCCATTGGGTTCACGGGGGAAATTATTCTGCCCCTGGTCCCCTGAGACAGCGGTCAAAGGGTCCCAAGTTACCTGCTCCCTTTGGTGAAAGCTGGCCTCAGTCTTGTATAGCTTGGCATGTCTTTATTCTTCCATGAGGAATTATCTTAATTACATAATTTACATTTTACAAAGACTATGAACTTACTTTAGAAATGGTAACTCTTCGAGTATGTGAAATACAGAATTTTAAAAGATAGAAATATCAAAGACTTTAACATTGCAAATTTGAAAATATTTTCGTGACATACTTTAAAAGCTAATGAAAATACATTGAAGCTAAATGTCCATGATTAGAGAAATACTATCATGTCTTAAAATGAAGATTTTATGCACATATTTAATAGCAGCTGTAAAATTATAGTGTGGAATATTAATCGGCCAGCTGGAAATTTCCTAACCCCTGTTGTGTTACATGCCTGAGATGAATGTTTAGGGATATCTATGCCACTTGCAACTTTTAAGATCTACTTCTGATCATAGGTAATAAAAGAACGAAACACACCAAATTTTCACCTATTTATACAACACAGAACTCGACTTCTGCATGGTCTCTGTTCAGTATGTCATGTATTTAGTAATAGCACTTGACGGTTTATAGTAGAATTCTGAACTAAGATAAGAGCTTTAAAGTTCATGCAACATCATGTATATTTTTTTAATTTAGGTAATCTCAAATCATGCCTACATGGGTTGTGCAAAATACTTTTTTATTACCTGTAAATAGTTTGTTTTCCTCAAACTTTAATTTTACTCAGTAGTTTTATGTCTGAAAACACACTTCTTTTATTATAGCACTAAATCCATCGCCATTTCTTCTGCTCCTTTATGTAGAGATATTACTATTATATTCACCATGGGATCGATACTGACCACATAGCCCCTATGGAAGATTCTTGGCTAGAGAACGTATTGAATCTGGTCCCCCAACATCTGAAAGTCCTCACCGACAGCATACTCACGCTATCTGATGAAATGAGAGAAGATTATCTTCTTAGTGTAAAAAAGTCCATAGGTGAGCCAATGTTCCCCTTTGCTTTCTAATTTGAATGTCTCAGTAAAGATATTTTTTTAAATTAAAAGTTAATACCTATACTTGTAACTGTTTCTTATATTTAGTATGCTGTTTCTTACATTGCTTAAGGTTATAGGTAAGTTTTATTAATAAAGTAAGGCAAACATTTTTTAAAAACATGATCTTTCTATCTGTATGAATATATCCCCTCTACAAAGAACAGAACCGAAGAAGATTATAAAATGATAATTATTTAATTAACGTGAATATTACTGATATCTTAAAGTAGAATGTGATTAATTACAAAATTGTTGCTATGGATTGAGCCGTCGAGAGTGAGGAAGAGGCACCAGGGAGCATGCTGGGCCCAGGAAAGGCTCTCCCTGGCTGGGGAGCATTTCTGGTGGCCAACGCCAAGGGGGCATTGTGGGAAGGCGGTAGAATCTGATGGGCTCTATGTGCCTTTTTAAAGCGCTGGGAGGTACGGGCGAGTCACTGAAGGGTTTTCAGCAGAGGGGTAATGACATGCTTGCATTTTAGAAAGAGCATCCTGAAACACCGGCTGGAACATTAGAGTTAACATTAAAGACCACAGAAGACAGAAGCAGAAGTAGCTCACTTTACTGATTTATAACAAGATTGTTCTATGCTCTTAAGCAATAAAAGGGAACAACAGGCAATATGTGTATTTTTTTCTGTGAAGGGAAACTACTGCTACTATTCTGTGTTGTTGACCTTCAATTCAACAAGAACTGCCTTTTGTGGAACAGCTATAAAGGAAAATGTAATATAAAAGTTATTATTTGCAAATGAAAGAACAGGGACATTGTTAAGAACCATTCTCAAAGACAAAGACATCATAGATTTTTCTCATGATGTTTATTTTCTTGTCATTATAAATGCACAAATCACTTATTTTTAAAAACGGAATATAATTTAAACAGTTTTAATTAAATTAATTTTGCAATTGCTTGTAAACATACTGTAATTATTATAAGGTTATTGATCAGAACTTTTCTATTTTCTTCCAGTTGATTTTGTTTTAAAAGATCCCAGAGAGAAAGATGATAAGAAGGCAGAAGAACTTCCACCCCATCGTGCTGAGTAAGCAATCAGGTTTATCTGCAGATATTGATTATGTGACCATTCATGTGTATGTGTAACTCTTTACACACCGGTATTATTTTCTCACAAATATGTTTATAATTGATGCATTTCATATATACAACTGGCCACTATTTTTGCTTACTTATGTATTGAAGCCCTAACATATTACTTTACAAATTGATGGATAGGTGGTTAGACAAATAGACATGTGGTCAGGTGGATGACTAGGTGGTTAAAACATGAGTGTCTGGTGAAAGAACTTGAATCAAACCTTCATACATACACAGCTCCCAGCACAGACTGCAGATATAATCCTATCTAATAATAGACAAACATGGTAATTAACCATACCTCAGCTACACTTCCCATTGGCTAATCAGGGTGATATGCAAATTAACTGCCAACCAAGATGGCGGCTGGCAGCCAGGCAGCTGAAGCGAACATGAGGCTTGGTTGCTCCAGTGATGGAGAAAGCCAAGGTTCCCCACCTGCTGCAGCCTGGCTCTGAGGTGCACTCTAAGCAACAATGTTGCAATTATAGAAGCTAAACAAACCCCAGATACCTGCTTTCAGCCAGCTGGCCTCTGAGCTGGAGCCGCAACAAAGTTTCAATTACAGAAGGTAAATAAATCCCAGAATTAAAAAAAAAGAGAGACTGGGAGCTTCAGTTGCAGGCTTGGCCTGCCTGAAAACAGCCCTTAGCCCCTCACCCAGGCTGGCCAGGCACCCCAGTGGGGACCCCCACCCTGAAGGGGGTGTGGGCAGCCTGAAAACAGCCATCAGCCCCTCACCCAGGCTGGCCAAGCACCCAAGAAGAACCCCCACCCTGATCCGGGACACCATTCAGGGCAAACCTGCCGGCCCCCACCCGTGCACCAGGCCTCTATCCTATATAGTAAAAGGGTAATATGCAAACTGACCCTAACAGCCGAAAGACTGGGAATGACTGGTCACTATGACACATACTGACCACCAGCGGGTAGACGCTCAATGTGGGAGCTGCCCTCTGGTGGTCCGGGCACTCTCACAGGGGGGAGCTCTGCTCAGCCACAAGCCAGGCTGATGGCTGCCAGTACAGCGATGGTGGTGAGAGCCTCTCCTGCCTCCTCAGCAGCGCTAAGGATGTCCGACTGCAGCTTAGGTCTGGTCCCCGCTGGCAAGTGGACATCCCCCGATGGCTGCCGGGCTGCTAGAAGGATTTCTGATTGCCAGCTTAGGCCCAATCCCCTGGGGAGCAGGCCTCAGCCAGCAGATGGTCATCCCCCGAGGGGTCTCAGACTGTGAGAGGGCACAGGCCGGGCTGAGGGACCTACCTCCCCCCCGCCCCCTGAGTGCACAAATTTTTGTGCACCGGGCCTCTAGTCCTATGTAATAAAAGCCTAATATGGTAAGTGTCTGGTTGTCTGGTCATCTGTTCAACCAATCAAAGCATAATATGCTAATGATATGCTAAGGTCGCTCAACCACTTGCTATGACATGTACTGACCACCAGGGAGCAGACGCTCTGACCGGTAGGTTAGCTTGCTTCTGGGGTATGGCTGATTGGGACTGAGTGAGATGGTCTGGACACGCCCTAGAGCCCTCCTGTGGTCCCTCCCTGGCCGGCCAACCTCCTGCATCCCTCCCCTGCCCCAATTGTGCACCGATGGGGTCCCTCAGCCTGGCTTGCACCCTCTCTCAATCCGGGACCCCCTCGGGGGATGTCGGAGAGCCAGTTTGAGCCTGATGGCAGAATGACTGGTCTCTACGATGCACACTGACCACCAGGGCAGCTCAACACAGGAGCTGCCCCCTGCCTGGTAGTCAGTGAGCTCCCATAGAGGGAGTGCCACTCAGCCAGAAGCTGGGCTCACAGCTGGTGAGTGCAGCAGGTGGTGGCGGGAGCTTCCCAAGGGCTCCCAGACTTGGAGAGGGCACAGGCTGGGCTGAGGGACACCCCCTACCCCCGAATGCACAAATTTCATGCACTGGGCCTCTAGCAGGGATCTAAAAATTTTATGGCAATTTGAATGCCCCAAACCACATTGGGAAGGTGGCAGGAAATATGCACACAAACAATATATTTAATTTTATTACATGGATTAAAATATGGAACACATAATGGGAAAATTAGCTTGTTACATATTTTCTCTAAAATAATTACCATTTAGGAATAAATTTCTTAGTTTGAAGACTAGAATTTATGCTGACATAATTAGGTAACCAATTCAGTTTTAAAGTTTCCCAAATTGTTTCCTATGATGACAAAAATAAAAAGCCTTGCAGCCATTTCCAGTGTATCTTGCATGGAGAACAGCTTTTCTCCTGGAGATAGACAAAAATCACCCTTGTAAAGGTGGTATAGCCACAACTAAAAACCTAGATTAAATTTACTACATAACAAAACAAGACTGGGTATTTAAAATCAATGTGGGTAAAAAATTATAGCATAAAATGTAAATGTTTAAATATGCTCTGAAAGATGCAGGTGGCACATCTTCAGTATGGAAAAGATGGTTATTCAGGTCATAGGACTCACAGAGCAAGTGGCTGTAAGTGAGAATATTAGTGTTTGATTTTGTAGATGCCCTTCACACGTTAACAGAGGTGAGTTTCAAGGGGATTCCCATAGGTAGGAAGGACTATATCCTTGCAATGTTTTAAAAATAAAGGAAAAGTTAAATGTTTTCTGTCTTGTTTAAGAAAATCTTTATATATATATATATATATCATAATATGTTTCTGTTTGATCATTCTAATTCATTTTTGGACTCAATAGGATACACGGTTTAGAGGGAAAAAAAACCTTATGTGATAAAAATTCAAATCCAAGTTCATATGCATTATTGTCCTGAGGTTGTAATAAATTATAAAGAGCATGACTTGTACTGTGATTACCAGGAGGGATGCATCATATTTTTAATTAAAATTAAGCCATTATTACTCAAAAAGTACATGAACTATAAAAACACTGTCTCTTGATCTTTAGAGAAGGTGACGTAGTGTTTTCTCTGTTTTCAGAATGGAAATTCTCCCCAAACCTTGGAGGAAGTCTTTCTTGGCCGCAAGCAGCTACATCAGGGACCACCTGAACGCCATGAACCCCACGATGCTGGCGGTGCTGGACCTGTGGCACAGCACCTTCAAGTGAGTGTCTGGCCGGGCTGAGTTTTGTGTTGTTTTTGAGATGGACATTATCGCATTGCATCTTCACTGTTTCCTTTCTGCTTTAACGGCAAATATTAAAAATATCACCAACTCAATGTAAGTATCTAAGCACGGTTTTAAATGAGCAATATAGAGATGTATAGAATACAAAGTAAATACTGCCTCTATCTCTAATCCAGTTCTCCCCTCCCCATCCAGTACCCTGATGTCACGCAATCTTTTTTTTTAATATATTTTTTATTGTTGATAGTATTATAGATTATCTCCCGTTTTTCCCCCTTTCCCTTCTCACACAATCTTTAAGGGGTGATTACACTGAAGGGGCTGAATTATCATGCCCTGTGTTTTCTTTTTTAATATATTTTTATTGATCTCCGAGAGGAAGGGAGAGGGAGAGAGAGAGAAAAACGTCAATGATGAGAGAGAATCATTGATGAGCTGCCTCCTGCACACCCCACATTGGGGATTGAGCCCAAAAGCCGGGCATGTGCCCTGACGAAATTGAACGCTGACCTCCAGGTTCACAGGTCGATGCTCAACCACTGAGCCACCCCGGCTGGGCATATCATGCCCTGTTTTAAATCCCGCAGAACACTGGCCGCTACCTAGACAATATTGCCCATGCGCGTGGCCTGAGTGACGGTCCGGTCCTGGGTGACTCGGGCCAGGCATCACCTCCCGGACCCTGTCCTGGCGGGGACGGGCCAGCGGGAGGAGCTCTGGGGGGCGCTGCGAGGCTGCAGAGCTGGGCCCGGGGCTGAGGCCGGTTTGCCTCGTGTTCTGGAAGCTCCAGCTTCATCATCTCCCCTTCCTCGAACCGCCACTTCCAGGGCGCTGGGGATATGTCTTTGTAAATGTGCAAAAGTAATGCATATGTGTTATTTTTCTTAAAGAAGCCTCCCAACAGCCCCCTCAAAACATGGCTGGGCCCTGCCTTATGGCAGCAGAGATGGCATCCTGGCCTAGGAGGATTTGGGGGGAGATGGGGGAGGTGGGAGATGGGGGAGGCGGGGTCTACGCGCCTTTTCTCCCGCCCCCACGTGTGTCTTCCCCTCGGCCACCTGCAGGTGGCGCTGCGGGACACACCGGGCTGGGTGGGCTCCCGGGCTCAGCTTGTCCAGAAAGGGCTAGGCGTTGTCTGTTAGCCCGGCCATTGGGCTGTTTTCAAAGCACCTGTTTAAGCCGTTCCCCTGCACCGCCCCGTGGTCAGCCCAGCCCGCCACCTTCCAAAGGCGCTCCAGCGGCGGTCCCCACTCTGCCTCGCGGGTCAGCCATGCCCCTACCGGATGCTTTATGGCCTGAGAGGTGAATTTAGCTTGTGAAAGGAGTAGCAATCAACCGATTTGAAATGTGTTTTGTTTACTAGCCAGGATTTTATATTGACCTTTAAGTAAAAATTAAATGTGATGTTTTTAATTGTGGTTACTATCTTTCAGATAATATAGAAATCACTTAATCACATGGAAAATAGGGAAGAAATCTAGAGTTAAACTGTAATAACACAATTATACCAATAGGTAATCAATGAGTAAACCACATATATTAAGTCCATAAGTTTACTACCTACATTATCTTCTACATAATTTGTTGTTTCGGGTCTTATATGTAGGTCTTTGATTCATTTTGAGTTAGTTTTTGTGTATGGGGACAAATGGAACCACAAAAGACCCCGGATAGCCAAAGCAATCCTGAGAAAAAAGAACAAAGCTGGAGGTGTCACACTCCCTGACTTCAGATTATACTACAAAGTGACAGTCATTAAAACAGCATGGCACTGGTAGAAAAATAGACACACAGACCAATGAAACAGAATTGAGAGTCCAGAAATAAACCTACATGTACATGGGCAAATACATTTTTTATAAAGGAGCCAAAAACATATAATGGATGGGGAAAAGCCTCTTCAATAAATGGTGCTGGGAAAGTTGGAAAGTCACATGCAAAAGCATATTAATTATATTTAAAATCATAATGTCTCATGTACTTGAATTTTTAATTTTATGAAACACAAATTTTAGTGATAAAACTTAGAAATATCATATTTTTTAGAAGGGATCAAATAGCAAAATACTACCTACAAAAACATCTCATACTTAAATCACTGTTCATTTGTATCTCACAGGAAATTACGTTTAATTGATGCAGAAGAATTTCACAATCGCCAGGAGGCGTTAGAGCTGTCAAATTTTCAGACCATCATCATGAGACACCTGGAAACTGCCAAAGAGGCGCTACTTAAAACGTAAAGTTTTGACAGAGGATAATGAACTTAAAGATGGGATGGGTGGGGTTCTGCATTTTTAACTGCCTTTAGAAAATTCAATTTTAACAAGTTTGTAATCATTTCTTCTTAAGAGTTAAATATGATATGGTTAACTGCTTTGGTCTGTGATGTCTACCCAAATGTTCTACGCAGCACAGATTGTACAGAAACCAAAATGATTATGATTGACGGTTACTTTTTTCTTAATGTCTGGTTTCCACCTCAGCTCTGATTTATTTCGCTTAACATAATACTCTCAAGATTCATCCTTATTGTCCCATGGGGGAATGACCATCAATTAGTTACTTGCCAGATATCTATTTGTCATCTACTGTTGACACATGCAAGTTGCTATGCTTTTTTCATTGTGCTTTTGGATGAGAGATGCAGAAGAGTTTAAAGAATGATGGGGGAAATATATTCTTTAAAGAAGTTTACAATCTCATTGGAGGTTCGATTTGCCAAATGATAATTGCACCAGGGCTTCATCTAAAAGGGTAAGGCTGTGCCAAGTTCGAACACTTAGCTCCCAAGTTCTGCAAAAGCCCTCACAGCATTTCCCCCACTTACTGCCTCCTTTTTTCTAGCCTCTCGTCTCTACTATAGGTAGTGACACGATCAGATATATTATCTTCACCAAACCCACCTGTTCTACTTACTATTCTACTCCAGATCCTTTTCTCAGGGTCTATCTATTCTTTTTAATATATATATATTTTTTTTTATTGATTTCAAAGAGGGAGGGAGAGGGAGAGAGGGAGAGAAACATCAATGGTGAGAGAGAATCATTGATCGGCTGCCTCCTGCCTCCCTCACACTGGGGCTCGAGCCCACAACCCGAGCATGTGCCCTGACCAGGAACCAAATCCTGACCTCCTGGTTCATAAGTCGGCTGGGCATCATTTCTGTCTATTCTTTGGTGAAACTGCCGTCTTCACTATAAAACCCTTCTTCACTAATAAATGGGAAATTCCATCTCTATCCTTTGACTTCAAAGCTGTTCTGCTGCCTGACACATGGCCTTCATTATTGTGAGAGAAGGGATGATGTCATAAAGTTTTATATCTCCCATGACATGTTCCCAGCACACAGCAGACACTAAACACATATTTGTTCACTAGAGGCCCGATGCACAAAATTCGTGCAAGAGTAGGCCTTCCTTTCCTCTGCTGCCGACACTGGCTTCCCTCTGGCACCCGGGACCCGGGCTTCCCTTGCAGCCCCAGCTTCATCCGGAAGGTCGTCTGAAAGGACATCTGGTCTAATTAGCATACTATGCTTTTATTATTATAGATGGGATGGATGCATATATTTAAAGCTTAGCTTGCTCTTCAAGTACTCAGGCAACTCCTGAGATTACGAATTCCCTGTTTTAAAAAATTCATTATATCTTGTGAAAGAGGTACCAGCATTCCTGAATTTTGTAGTGTTGGACAGTGGATTTGTAAACTGAAAACTTCACCTATTATCATTCTGATCTATCTATATATGAGTTTCACTGTTTTCCTTTTATCCTAAGGATACATACACATTTTAATCTCAGTCACTGTTTCAGGATTTCACATTCAAGGGAATAAAAATATAACATACTTGATTTGTACCTTGTTTTCAAGTCATTGTGAAATGGATAGAACAGCATAAAATGCCACTGGGTTGAACCCAGCAAACCCTCCCTTGGCTCAATCAGTTGTTCACATGCTCGCTTTCAGCAAATCCGTTCCCCGAAGAACATTCGGGAGCCTGGAGAGCAGGAGTACCTTGTAATAGTCAGTAAAGTTAGGTGTCATATTTTTCTAAAGGCTATGGTGAACATGTCCGTTCCTGGGAGACGTGAACTAGGCCAGCGCTTCCATTCAGGGAGCGGGCAGTGTCACTTAGCACCGTGCCTCTCTGCGAAGGCCTTCCGCTGTCCAGAAGTTACCATTAACGCTCAGTGCGAAAGGGGTAATTCGCTAAGAGCATGGGCTTTTAAGAGTCTGTTGTTCTTTCCAGGTGGTTTCCAGAAGTGCAGAACATTTATTACCAAGGCAATAAAAAGAAGCAACTGCCCACTGGCGAGAGCAGCGCCAAGCTGGAGTCCTTTTTCAACTGCGCCGCAGCGCTGATGACTCTGCAGCTGCAGGACCTCACGCTGTCCTCCATGCAAGACTTCACAGACTTAATCTCACAGCCCCCAGTGCGTGTGGTTCAGTTACACCAACGTTCATTTACTAACTTATTCATTTTCAGCCTTTTCAGGGAAGAAAGGCTAAAATGCCTTTACCAGTGGGACACAGCAGCCAGTACAGGGTGGGGCATAATTAGGTTTACACTGTTCTTTTGGAAAATAAAACAATAATTAATAAATAATAGCACAAGAATAAACAGTGTTTCGCATACTCACAACTATCAACCTGCCGGGGTCCAGCCCCAGCAGGTCCAGGGGTTCCCAAAGGCGTAGACGGAGTCGGAGAAGAAGGAAGGACACGGAGACAGCGTTCAGTTGATCAGCAGCCTAGCCAGGATCTCTAGCCCAGATCTCCAGCCAAGTTCTGGTCTGGATCTCCAGAGAGGTTCTGCTTCGGATCTCCAGCGAGGTTCTGTAGCCATGTTCCCTCGCTAGGTTCTCCAGCCAGGTTCTGTCCAGGCTCTCCAGTCAGGTTCAGTGTCCAGGTTCCAGTCAGGTTCTCCTGCCAATCTCTGTAGTCAGGTTCAGTCCAGGATCCCTTGCCATGTTCTCCCGCTAGGCTCTGTCTCTAGGCTCCGAGGCCAATCCCTCTCCAGGATCCTCCGGCATGGTCTCTCCAGCAAAGTTCTGTCTCTAGGCTCCGTGTAGATTCTGTCTTCTTGATTCTGTTCTAAGTTCTGAGTGTTTCTGTCTTGTTACAACTGTATTTATACCAGTTGATTCAATCCTATCAATCTCTATTACAAAGGTTAGGGCGTTTCTTATCTCCATTCCAGGGAGAAAAGATTATGTAGTTTAAGCATGATTGTTCGTAGTTAAAGGGATTAATTACCCGCCTGGCACTTAGTTGAGGGGTTTTATTCCCTCCCTAACTTCAGGGGAAAATCCCTACCTGGGGATTCAACCTTTCTCGGAGAGGTGACTTTGGTTAAAACACAGCGCCAAGAAGGTGAGCAAACATATTAAGAACCATATGCCATATATGCCAGGTCTCTTGAAACAGCAAGGATGGACCGGCTCCCGGCATCAACCTACTTTTGCCTCACCTTGTATGTCCTTTGACCTATTACACTTATCTGTTTAAAAAACACACACAAAGTTACCAGTCATGTGAACCTGTGTGTTTAAGATATGTGGGTATCAATCAGCACATTGGTGAGGATTAGCGGAAATGAGTGAAAATTCCCATAATTAGGAAATTTGGGTCACGATGGCCGGGGAACGTTTCCACGAGAAACTCTCTTCTTTCCGGAAGCGGTTCTATTACAGTGTGAGCCGGACCTGGAACTTTCCTTTTGTCTGGGAATTTGAATGTTCTCCTGTTGGGCTCTTTTTTTTGCAGGATTCTCCATGCACACCCTCCTTTTCCCAGAATCTGTAGGCCCCATGGCTGCTAGACACCAGCAAGTCCAGCTGGGAGTCACTTGCCCTTCTCAGTAGCTCTTCTTCGGCTTAACCGTCCAGGGCGTCAGAGGAACGGTGGGTTCCCCGTATTCCCACGGGGCCAGCACACTTCTCAGTCTAGCGCAGTTCATCTGTGCAGGGTGGGGCAGAAGCAGGTTTACAGTCGTTCATCTGGAAAGTAATACACTAATGAATAAATAATAATCCAAGGATATATGCTTTTTTGCAGGATTCTGTCAGAGCTTTTGAACATCCAGGTTTCATCATGAGGCTGCTTCTTGATAATGACACCATTAAGTTTGAACCTCAGTTCGAAGACTATATAGACATCTTTTTAAATGTTTATGATGTCATGATTAAAGCTGTCAGTTTTGTGCCGAGGGTTGAGACAAAATTGTATTCCAAGTGGGTAAGTGACAAGTATATTCTGATTGCTTGAACTGGCATGATAGTCACTTCAAAAGGGGTAGACAGGGATCCTCTGCTCTGGAGAATTTAAATAGCCTAGTAACATTGACCTATGAGGAAGTTTTGCTCCAAAAGGATACTGTTTTCCCATTAACTTCCCTAACAATACACCTAGTTTCTCAGTCCAGCCTTCCACTGGGATCTGCTGGTCAGAGAGGGACAGACCTAGGCTAGCGCACTTTCCGGGATGATCAGACAGAAATGGAAAGAGAAAGCAGAAAGAGAAATGGAACGTCTCTCTGCTCCAAGTTCATGCCCAGGGAGAAACGGAGATCTTACAAGTTACTCACCTCAGAAGGAGACAGAAGGACGCGTGGAGGAGGATGGCTTACCAAAGTCTGCGTTGTTGGAGATGGCTTTACTAGAACACCACCTAAATACCAGCTTTAGAGAGGCCTTGGCGTAAGACAATGAGCATGCTCTTAATGATCTTTGGCAGCAACTGCAGAGGTGGAATTCAGATAGATATTTCTTACGCAAATTTTGATAGAAATTAAAGGGGAAATTTAACAAATTTTAGATTAAACCTTTTCCCCCATGGAAGGCAAACCTACAAGGAACTTAAAGTGTTGTGAGTCCACGTACATCACCATCTCTTGATATGATTTGAGATGCTTTTGAACACTGAACTGTCTCATCTAATATATCATTTCCCTTCGCACTTGATAGGAACTGATTAGAAGTCACGTGAAAACAATACTTTATAATATAGTTCCCAAGTACTGGTCTCCAGTTCTCTTTAGAAAAATAAATCTATAGCCTTTAAAAATTACACAGGCTGTTAATACATTTGAGAAACATTCCGTAATGAACGTAATGAGCTTCACATTAGAGCCAATGATTTCACATGGCGTACAGTACATAGTAGAGATGGCTTTAGTCTAAAGTTCTTTCTGAGAAAAGATGACACCCTCATCCACGGAGCCAAGGGGTGAGATGGTGGTGGTGGTGGGATTCACTCAAGTTCTCATGAAGCATCTGTAGTTCTAAGCAAAATAATTTCCTGAAATGCCCACTAGGGGGCATAGTGGTCAAATGCACCCTGGATACCTGACTAAATTAGTTCTCTGAAAGAATCCTTAGATATTATCCAATAGAATGCTGCAGGGCACCCACTAACTTGGTTCAAGATGACGAACCATGTGCCCATGTCCTCTTTTTTTTTTTTTTTTTTTAAATATATTTTATTGATTTTTACATAGAGGAAGGGAGAGGGCTAGAGAGTTAGAAACATCGATGAGAGAGAAACATCGATCAGCTGCCTCTTGCACACCCCCTACTGGGGATGTGCCCGCAACCCAGGTACATGCCCTTGACCGGAATCGAACCTTCAGTCCGCAGGCCAACGCTCTATCCATTGAGCCAAACCAGTTAGGGCTACTTGTCCTCTTGTTTGAAAAAGAGGAGAAATGCTGTTGAGATTTGTTTGCTTATTTGAAATCATGTCTGATCCTTTCTTGCCCACCATTATGCTAATGATGATAGCAGAACGCAAATTTTGCAACGAGGGATTTTCGTCTGCTCTATTGCTGTTTGTTAATCAGAGGTCAATAATGAGTAAACAGTCTTTCCTTGCTCTAGACACATTATTCCTCAAAGTGAAAACGTATTGTGATAAAACAACAACCTGATGATGATGTGACATTAAAATGCCTTACTTTTTAAAATAGTGTAGAGTGCAAACTGCCTCGTAAAACCGGCATATATAACTGGACAAATAAAATGTGGATTTTGCTGTTTTTATATTGTCTTACTTGGTGTATATTTTTAAGTGACTGTTCTTTCATCCACAGAGAAGAGCAAAACATAAGCTAGGTAGGTAGGCTTATGAAAAAATAAAAAGTTATATGAAACCTAGATATTTAAAATATACAAAAAACAGAGAAAAAAATAAAATAGAAAGACTGCATATCTTACTATAGAGAATAGAAAATCAAAAAGACCTTGTAAATAAAAAGTAATGTCAACATGGTAAGATTGGCCTTTTTACAAAGCTAAATGACGCAGTTACCTTTATATAAGGCATTTTAAATCACTACCATTGTCTCCCCATCCCCCCCCCTCCCCCCCCCCCCCCGTTTAGGACAGTAACTCTAAGCCAACAACCTTGGCACCAGTCATTCTGGATGAGATCATTGACGCTCACAAAGAAAAGGTTAAGGAAGTGATCATGAGAGAGAGCGCAGCCCCCATCGAGCACCTCAGACTCTACGACAAGTACGACTTCTTGATCACCAGGAAAGCCGAGAGAGATGTGGACGCGTTCCTTGCAGAAAACCATCATTACGAGAAAATAATACAAGAAATTCGCAAATACCAACAACTTATAGAGGACATACAGTACACAACGAGAAAGGTAGGCGACCCACTTTGTACAGCTCTTCTCTGTACCTGGTGGGAGTTTCCCAGGGTTACCAGAATGTGTTTTCAGGCCATACCGTGAAAGATTAGACCATGGCTATCAAAAGGAAAAATATCGATTGAGCCTTTCCATGTGGCAAGCATTGTGGGAAACCCAGGACACACGGAGCTGGACAAAACAGACACGGTTCTCGTGCTATTAGAGTTGAATGTCTACTACAGCTCTAACTTTTTAAGCACTTTCATTTGACCTCTCAACAATTCCAAGAACTTACATTTTTATTTTTTTTTGGTTAATCCTCACCTGAGGGTATTTTTCCATTGATTTTTAGAGAGAGTGGAAGAGAGAGGGAAAGACGGAGAGAAACATCGATGTGAGGGAAACACATAGATTGTTTGCCTTCTGCACCAGCCCCAACCAGAGCCCAGGCTGGGGAGGAGCCTGCAACCGAGGCATGTGCCCTTGACCGAAATCGAACCCGGGACCCTTTGGTCTGCAGGCCGATGCTCAATCCAGTAAGCCAAATTGGCTAGGGCAGAACTTATTTTTTTTTACTTTAGTGTTTATAACTCCTTTGGAAAATATGGTAATTTCACCAAAATATGGTTACTTCTGTTGAGTAGGAGACTGGTAAATTAAAATTTCCTCTCTTTTTTGATATTTTCTATGCAAAAACTCGACTACATGACATGAAAAAAACCACCCTCAATGTTATTAGATTAATGTTTAACACAAAATTAATGTTTTTAGAAAGGCAAAATTATAAGAACCTTTTATTTTTATCATGTTTACTAAACTTCTAATACTTGACATTGTAGACTGTTCGCTTAGGAATGTTTGAAATGCGCTGTGAGGATTTAATTAGAGCTTTGGTGAAGCGAGCAGAGGTTATTTGTGGAAAACTTGTAGCTAAAATGTTCAGAGATCATCAAGAAGTAAATACAAGGTATTTATGTGACATTAAATTCTTATTTGGGGGGATGATGATGTGAAGTAGAATCAACTGTCATTCAACTACATAAAGGGCTTAGAATAGAGTCATAAGTGACCCAAAAGAAAAGATAATGCTGAACTTATTTCTATTCGGCTTTTTGTGTTACTTGGTGATTATTAGTATTTTTTTCACCACAAGCGCCTTTGCAATTTTTTAAATTAAAGTGGCATGAAGAGGCTGTGCATTTCACTTGCATGAGCCAGGTGGACGTTATCTGAGCTCATGTTTCTAAAGTTGCGTAATCAATACACAAAGTGGGTTTTCAAAGTGGATTCACACGGTCATTGTCCTGGGTCCTTAGGGACCCTCACATCTGGAACTTGATCACGCTGTCATTACTCTTCAAGTCCATGGTAACTTTTCATCTTAACGAGAAACTCATTGGTTGACGAATCTAGAGATTTTTAGGAAACCTCACAGAACGCTAAAGCAGAACGCCTGCTTATTTACCAGTGATGGCGAACCTATGACACGCGTGTCAGAGGTGACACGCGAACTCATTTTTTTGGTTGATTTTTCTTTGTTAAGTGGCATTTAAATATATAAAATAAATATCAAAAATATAAGTCTTTGTTTTACTATGGTTGCAAAGATCAAAAAATTTCTATATGTGACACGGCACCAGAGTTAAGTTCGGGTTTTTCAAAATGCTGACACGCCAAGCTCAAAAGGTTCGTCATCACTGATTTAGACAGAACGTATAACTAGTCTTCCAACAACTGGTGTTAGCGTTACTCTGGCCACCTCTTTTCTGGTATCAGTTTTATGGGGGGGGGGGTGCACAAATAATCGGAATTGTTACAGTTATGGTATTAGGAAAAGAAATCGTTAAAAGGGACATTTCTCCCAGGCTGTACGGAAGCCTGACAGAAGCTCCATTTACCTGCCGTGTGTTGGGCAAAACACTGGGCCCTGGGACTACAGCTCTGACTGCTGAGGGAAGTCACAGTGTTGAGGGGGAAACAGACAGACAGAGACATACAGACCCATACGTTACAATCGTCCGCAGTAAGCCCTGCCCTGAGCCACAGAAGCAGAACAGAGAAGGAAACAACTTTCTCTCCGGGTAGAGGATGGGGAGAGAGGCAGATCAGGGAAGGCTGCACAGAGGAAACGGCCTGCGGGTTCGTGTTGAAGGAGTAGGAGGCTGCCAGTGAACAGTGTGGGCGAGAGGATTCCAAGCAGAGAAAGGACTACGTGGAAGGAAGTGAGCCATGAAGATGCATGGTGTAGCCAGACACTGGGAGGGAGGAGGGGTGAGGGGTGGGACTGAAGGGGGAGCGCCAGGAGAGGGCTTGGCTCTGGGTAGCTATCTAGGAACCAGAATCATGTATTCAGCAAAGCACCTTTCCTCTAGAAGCGCCGGGAGGATAGTGAAAATGCCTTTTACGGGCGGCTTTTCACGCTGAGCAAAATATTTCTTTTAACTTTACAGCTATTTTCCCTGCCTCTTACCTGCCCTCTGAGCTCCAGCCCCTTCTACTTCCCCCCTTCCCCCCTAACGATCCTCTCACCAGACTCATCGGATGTACAGAGGACACATGGGGCTATTACGGGAACCATTGGCCGTGACTGCCCTCCGCTTCTGTCCCTCTGTGTCTCACACACCTCTCCATGAACCCGCTCAGGCCCGTCTCCCCAGGAGCTCAGAGGGCGAGTCTGGTAACCATCCAGAGGTCTCTCTGCCTGTGACTCCACCCCATTGTCTCCACCCTCCGGGGCTGGCTCCCCAGTCCTCTCTCTCTTTCACTGTGATTCCACCCCTGAAATTTACAGACAAGTTCAAAGCCCTGTCCCAACCCTACTTCAACTCACCGTCATCCCCACGCTGTTCTACCCTCCTCCCCCTCACGGCCCGTCTCCTTGAAGAAATTTCTATCCATTTCATCTGGACTTCCTTAGGGCCCAGCACATATTTTGTTTGTTCGTTTGCTTTTAGCCTCACGGTAACTTCATTATTTATATTGGCCACAACCCAGATCAACAGGGAATATTCGCACCTCACCAGGGGTTTCTGGGCTCGCAGGCCCAAGGTAAGCACCCCCTCCCAGTGAAGCTGCTCACGCCCTTCCTTTGTGCCACTTTATCTCATGCCATCGCAGCCAGGCCTCCGCCAGGCCCTGGAGACGCTCGGTCAGAAGGGATCGATTATGGGTCTGTCTCCCAGGTGGAGTGTGAGCTTCCTGAGGGCCATTATTACCTTTTACTCACTTCTGTGTCACTGATACTGTCGTCGGGAATATAATAGATGAACAGTAAATGTGTATCGAATAAGCGAACACAAATTTGCTTTAAATTCATTAGATACCGTATAGATAGGATAATCTTAGTTTTCATGTAATGGAGCATTTATGTAGGATATAGTGACGTATTTAGGAAGGAAGGTAATTCTGGCTTTCCTCGGCTGTCTCAGGTTATGTGATGAATTTGAGAAGATCGCGGAAAAAGCCCTCAGCACCCCTCCAAACACAGCGGAACTGATGGAAATGAAGGTACCGCCTCTAAAGCCTTTACAGTTGTATGTGTATCAAATTATGTTTTTCTCTTTTTTCTCAGCTCTTACAATTATTAACATGATAACACAATAACAAATACCCCCAGAAGTTATAACAGAGGCTTGAACTATTCTGCAGCGTTCCGGATGGGTCTGCAGTGTGGCGATGCAGGCCAGCGCTGCTGGGCCGTTCTGGTCTCAGGTGGCCGCTCACACCGCGGAGCCAGCGGGTTCTCAGCTGGTTCCCCCGCGGAACTTGCTGAGCAACGGACCCTGCTCCTCTCTCCAGCCCCCAGCAGGCTCGCCTGGGCGCTCATGACCCGGCAGAGGCACAAGAGCAAGCTCAGTGCTTCTCAGGTTCCTCCTTGGGTCACATTAGCTAACCGCCCATCGACCAAAGCAAGTGCCCGGAGTCAGAGGGAGAGGATACTGCGGGCGTAGGTCCTGGGAGAGGGGGCGTGGTGAGGCTTTTAGGCATCATCTCCCAGGATGTTATTGAGAGCACCGTTCATAACTAAAGGCATCAACCAAGACCGTCTGGGCAAATGGAGATAAGTGATTACCTTTAATTTTTTAATCAACGAAAGTTTAATCCTTTAAAATTTTCTGTGATACTTTGCTGAAATATATTATGTTTTGAGCATAGGATTTATGGTACTGAAAATAGTGGCTATCTCACTAGCACCTCTCCCCTGGCCTGACTTTCGGAGACACCCTGGGAGTCAGAGCTCAGTGCTGCCTCCCTGCTCCCCTGCACGGCTAGCACCTCTGCTAGCACCTCTCCCCTGGCCTGCCCACCTGGTCGCTGTGTTGTCATGCTCAGGACTTTTTTTTAATGTTACGCCTATGCTTGAAGGTGAATAAAATAATTTGGAACAACTAGTTAATCATCATTTCATTTTATTCCTTTTTTCATTCTCGCAACATTACGCTTTTATGGGATCTTTTTTTTTCTTTTAAAGCAGTCCCAAGATGCAAAATAGATCCCTTTAATTTTTAGATTTAACAATATTTAAGCAAAACACATAAAAATCATTCAATTCTGTGTATAGACAAGAAATTTCGAAATGAGTTCAAATGATAATGCACATTTTATTTTATATTTTACATATATGTATATTTATTGATTTCAGAGCGGAAGGGAGAGGGAGCGAGAGATAGAAACATCAATGATGAGAAAGAATCATTGATCAGCTGCCTCTGGCATGCCCCCTACTGGGGATCGAGCCCGCAATCCGGGCATATGCCCTTGACTGGAATTGAACCCAGGACCCTTCAGTCCATAGGCTGACACTCTATCCACTGAGCCAAACCAGCTAGTGCCGGGGTCTAGCCCCAGCGGGTCCAGGGGTCCCCAAAGGTGTGGACAGAGTCGGCGAAGAAGGAATGACACGGAGACAGCGTTCAGTTGATCAGCAGCCTAGCCAGGATCTCTAGCCCGGATCTCCAGCCAAGTTCTGGTCTGGATCTCCAGAGAAGTTCTGCTTAGGATCTCCAGCCAGGTTCAGTCACCAGGTTCTAGTCAGGTTCTCTTGCCATGTTCTATAGTCAGGTTCAGTCCAGGATCTATTGCCATGTTCTCTCCAGCGAAGTTCTTCTGTCTCCAGGCTCCGTGTAGGTTCTGTCTTCTGAATTCTGTGTTCTAAGTTCTGTCTCCTGAGTTCTCTCTCTTGCTGTCTTGTAGGTTCTGTGTAGATTCTGTGCCTAGGCTCTGTCTCTCTTGGTCCTGTCTTCCAAGCCCTGTCTCTGAAGTTCTGTCTTATAAGTTCTGTCTTCTGAATTCTGTCTCATGAGTTCTGTGTTCTAAGTTCTGAGTGTTTCTGTCTTGTTACAACTGTATTTATACCAGTTGATTCAATCCTATCAATCTCTATTACAAAGGTTAGGGCGTTTCTTATCTCCATTCCAGGGAGAAAAGATTATGTAGTTTAAGCATGATTGTTCGTAGTTAAAGGGATTAATTACCCGCCTGGCACTTAGTTGAGGGGTTTTATTCCCTCCCTAACTTCAGGGGAAAATCCCTACCTGGGGATTCAACCTTTCTCGGAGAGGTGACCTTGGTTAAAACACAGAGCCAAGAAGGTGAGCAAACATATTAAGAACCGTATGCCATATATGCCAGGTCCCTTGAAACAGCAAGGATGGACCGGCTCCCGGCACTAGGGCAATGCAGATTTTAAATTACTCATGTAAAGGTTTCTTAAGATCATTACAACCAACGCTTACATATTAGCCTCTATATTAAAAAGTTCTATTTTTTGAAAGTATTTCTATTAGACTAAAGTTCTTAGGGTGTGAATTTGTGTGTGGGGGGGGAGGAGTGAAATATGCACACATGCATTTTAGAATATTTGCATATTTTGTATTAGTTGTTATAAGACATCAAGTGATACTTGGGTTATGGGTGATTATAAATATAGCTGGAGAGTTTCATAACTGTAAATTCCCTTGGAAAAATAAATGCTGACTATGAAGAGTGTCATTTATTTACCCTCCTAACTGTGACTGGGAATATTAAGGAATTTGGTGTTATTTCGTGTGAATGTCTACTGTTCATAGCAACCTTTTACAGAATTAGCAAATGGGATTCCTCAACTGGCATTTGAAAGATTTCTGTACCTTAAAAAAGCTTATTGCCGCAAAGGCAGAATAGTTTCTCCGTTTATTTAATATAGAAATTGGTCATTTATTATCAGAAAGGGAAATAAGCCGAAACCGGTTTGGCTCAGTGGATAGAGCGTCGGCCTGCAGACTGAAAGGTCCCAGGTTCGATTCCGGTAAAGGGCATGTACCTGGGTTGCGGGCACATCCCCAGTAGGAGATGTGCAGGAGGCAGCTGATCGATGTTTCTCTCTCATCGATGTTTCTAACTCCCTATCTCTCTCCCTTCCGCTCTGTAAAAAATCAATAAAATGTATTAAAAAAAAAAAAGAAAGGGAAATAAAAACCCCGTTTTTTGACTACAGAAAGCTGATTAGCCCAATGACAAAAGGACTGTATCGTCAAGTAGATGTTTTGGCATCTCATGTGTTTGGAAAACCAGAGAAGAATGCTATGGGTTTCTGGGAAATAAGAAATTTCGTATGTGTTTGTATTTTTACCGCCCCCTGCTGCTTAGCAGCGGTCCTGTGCTGTGGCCCCCAGTCTTGAACCAGGTCTACAGTCCTTTTAACAAGTCTACAGTACAGTGGGGCCTTGATTCGTTCTGAGACCGAGCTCATTAAGGAGCTCGTTAACTCAAATGACTCTGTCAGCTCAATGCAAAAAATCGGCCGAGAGACAGCTGGTGTCTCAACAAACTCGTTAGTCGGGACACTCGTAAGTCAAGGCCCCACTGTATATATATTTATGCCGTGTGTCCTTCAGGCTGTTTTTGACAGGAGCCGCTCGTGGAAACGCCGTCTGTAATGTTTGTTTCCCGCAGGCTTATATTAAGAAAGTGGAGACAGTCGACATGATTGAACTGGGACGCAGGCTGGTGGATTCTAAAAACTGCCTCGCCTTCCTCATCGAGTGCGCCACCTTCTCCCCCGCAGACATCAGGCTCAACAACAACGTCTTCCAGTGGTATGGGCGGATGGAGGAGGTCTTCGACGAGCACAGGAGGATCATCGCGGAGAAAACAGAGCAGTACCAAGACGGCCTCAAGGTTGGTGCCGCGGGGATGGGGCTGTTCAATGTTTTCCGGTGTCTCCACACGCTTCCGTGTTCACTTCCTCCGTAGCTTTGTACCTCCCCGGTCCCACGGGCCGTCCATTTCGGCTCTCGCAGGCTCGACATCGCAGTAGAAGGTAGCGCACATACTGGAGCGATGCCTGTCATTTCTTGATTTTTTTCAAGGGAGAGAACATTCGAATACATTGCCCACCCGTGACCCTTCATAGAAACCGTATTTCTCTCACACCGTCCACAGTGAGTGCTCTTTTGAGTTCTTTTATTTTTCTCATTTATTGTCAAAGCTCTCTGATGAAGTGCGCCTGCACGCCTGGTAATTGCTCAAACTTGCCTAAGTACTGAGCCTAAAATCATCACTTTTCCCCCCAATATATATTTTTATTGGAGAGAGAGAGAGAGAGAGAGAGAGAGAGAGAGACATGATGAGAGAGAATCATTGATGGGCTGCCTCCTGCACTCCCCCTACTGGTGATGGAGCTCACAACCCGGGCAAATGCCCTGACCGGGAATCATACTGTGATCTTCTGGTTCATAGGTCGATGCTCAACCACTGAGCCGCACGGGCCCAGCTAGAATCCTCGCTCTTAACATTTACTTACTCTAACCGTGTTTGTCCTACATACAAGATGCTTGGAATTGTCCCTGTCTACCTGCCCAGCCTCATCTCCTACCTCTTCCCACTCCATGTTCTTGACTTTTCCGTGACCCTGAGCAACCCTAGGTCCCTGCTCTCCCACGCCAGTCTGCCATCTCCTGCACATCCCTCCCCCTCGCTCTGGAGCGCCTCCTGCCCGCACACTGCGTGTCTGTCTGTCTGTCTGTCTGTCTAGCTCACTTATCTGACTTTCGGAGACACCCTGGGAGTCAGAGCTCAGTGCTGCCTCCCTGCTCCCCTGCACGGCTAGCACCTCTGCTAGCACCTCTCCCCTGGCCTGCCCACCTGGTCGCTGTGTTGTCATGCTCAGGACTGTCCCCACTAGACCACGAGCTCCCGGCGGCAGGCTGCGGGGTTTGACCGGCTCTGTTGTTTCCCACTGGCCAGCGGGCCTGCCCTGAGCTCTCCAAGCGGCAGTCTGAATAATGGCTTAGTGTTTACAAATGGAAAGCGAAGGTTCCCAGAGTGACCCTAACAGGCGTCCAGGAGGGGGGTCCTCTGGCAGCAAGCCTCAGGTCTTCCCACCACACCTCCAGTGCAGTTAATTGGGGAACATGTGGTTTGGAGAATAATTCACTGAGTGAAACAAACAAACAAAAAACGCTTCATTTTGAACTGCAGTCTATATTTCTGGTTTACATTTAGGCCATTTCAGAATTTTTAAAAACTTGTAGACAGCATCATGGATAATAAGGAGTAGATGCTTCAGTTACCATGTAATCAAATCTTAGAAAACGCCAAGTGGCTCCAAATGATCTCGACTGTATTGTAAAGGATTCTATTCTACACCGTGTGGGTGGAACTGTGCCTCTCCGCTCCTCCCTCGCGGGTCCAGAGCAATACCTTTGCCAGGAAACTGAAGGAAAGGGGACAGACATCAACCTAGAAATGTATAAAATAGAAAACCTATTTTTGCATAACCTAGATTCAACTTTTAAATATTTCATTAAGGGCTATTTTTCGGGATTTATTTAGTGCCTTACCAATGAAAATTTTATAATAAGCCTTTCTCATTGAAGAACCACACGCCTGTTGTATATTGGAGAGCGATCGTGTGGGGCTTTTACTTACCTTACAGGCCAGTGGTTCCCAACCTTGGCTGCACATTAGAATCACCTGGGAATCTTTTTAAAATCCTGATTGCTAGGCCCCATCCTCCGGCAATTCTGTTTCTTTGTTACTCATGTTGTGGCCCCACCCCATAACAAAGAAACAGAATTTCCGGAGGATGAGGCCCAGAAATCAGGATTTTAAAAAGATTCCCCGGTGATTCTAATGTGCAGCCACGGTTGAGAACCACTGCCCTCAGACAAGAAAAATAACCCCACAATCCTTTGTTTTAGCATTGCTAATTAAAAAGATACTTGAATGTCAGAACACAATTAAATAGTTCTTCCAGTTGTTTGTAATAGGGCCTCAGGTATCTTTACAGCCTTTAAAATACTGGAGTTTTCTTTGAGTCCCATACTTGATGATTCTATGGGATTTTCAAAGGCTTATAAATCATTATCAGCATAAATTCTTTAGCATACTAAGGAATTCCATCGTCTAACACTTTCTTAATCATTTTGTTCGAACGTCTCACACGGATAGCACGAGGGTAAACTTTCTCTAATTTGTGAATCACAGGAATCTTCATCGTTCCTTTTAAATCCCACTCTGAAAACGTCTGTATATTTTAGATTCCAGGCATCTTCCAGAAGGTCCTTTTCTTTATATTTTCCAATATCAAAATATATGAGTAATAATTCTGGCAGGCCTTACCAGCATGTAAAGTCTCTCTCGAGGCCTCGGGGCTCTGACTTCCAGAAGGGTAACACGCGATGCTGTTTTCATCCTGCCAGCTGCGGTGCCAGCGGTTTGTGGAGGAGCTGGAGAGCTACGCGAAGCAGTCGGAAGAGTTTTACTCCCTGGGCGACCTGCAGGACGTGCAGCGGTACCTGAAAAAGGCCCAGACACTGAACGGGAAGCTGGACCTCGCAGCGGACAAGGTGCCGTGGACAGTGCTTAGGAGGGTGAATTAGTTCCAGAGGAAGGGGACTGGATTTGCATTGTGTGTTCACCTTTAAGGAGTAGTGCCGGGGTCCAACCCCAGCAGGTCCAGGGGTTCCCAAAGGTGTAGACGGAGTCGGCGAAGAGGGAAAGACTCAGAGGCAGCGTTCAGTTGATCAGCAGCCTAGCCAGGATCTCTAGCCCGGATCTCCAGAGAGGTTCTGCTTCGGATCTCCAGCGAGGTTCTGTAGCCATGTTCCCTCGCTAGGTTCTCCAGCCAGGTTCTGTCCAGGCTCTCCAGTCAGGTTCAGTGTCCAGGTTCCAGTCAGGTTCTCCTGCCAATCTCTGTAGTCAGGTTCAGTCCAGGATCCCTTGCCATGTTCTCCCGCTAGGCTCTGTCTCTAGGCTCCGAGTAGATTCTGTCTTCTTGATTCTGTTCTAAGTTCTGTGTCTTTCTGTCTTATGAGTTCTGTGTTCTGAGTTCTGAGTGTTTCTGTCTTGTTACAACTGTATTTATACCAGTTGATTCAATCCTATCAATCTCTATTACAAAGGTTAGGGCGTTTCTTATCTCCATTCCAGGGAGAAAAGATTATGTAGTTTAAGCATGACTGTTCGTAGTTAAAGGGATTAATTACCCGCCTGGCACTTAGTTGAGGGGTTTTATTCCCTCCCTAACTTCAGGGGAAAATCCCTACCTGGGGAAACCACCTTTCTCAGAGACCTTGGTTAAAACACATAGTGCCAAGAACAGTATGCCATATATGCCAGGTCCCTTGAAACAGCAAGCATGGACCGGCTCCCGGCAAATTCCCCCTTTTTTATTTTTTAAAAGCAGGCATTAAAAAGAAAAACCTGAAATGCTCTCTTGTATCCATTTTAAGAGTAGGATTGGCGCTTTCTGCTATTACCTGAGTCCTGATCTATCATCCCAGGGAGAGCTTGCCAATCCTGCACTTTCCCAGGGTAGAAAGGCTGCAGTGGGGTTAAGGATAAGGCTCCTTGGGCCTACCTCCTCCCATGCCATTACATTTACCTTTCCTTCCTCAGAAAAGCATGGACATACTTCTTGTATAAAACGTTCTGTCTGACTGGGAGTAACCTTAATTCCTCTGCTAGCAAGCATATATGTTAAAAGATCAATACAGAGTCTTTTTTCTTTAGACTCAGTATGGCACATCTTCTTAATCTAAAGATCAATACAGAGTCTTCTTTCTTTGGACTCAGTATGGCACATCTTCTCAAAGTTCTGTACTATCCACCTTCTTACCCTACTTATCCTCTGTAGGGGGGTCTGCAGTACCCTGGTGGAGTCCTATCCGTCCCGAGTGTGGGGGTTCTCAATGGGGTGGGGGCTTACCTAGGGGAATCCTTTTCCAGGGGTTCCCAAAGGTGTGGACGGATTCGGCGAAGACTATCCACCCTCTTCCTACGGTGGAGTCTGATCCGTCCCGAGTGTGGGGGTTCTCAATGGGGGAGGGGGCTTACCTAGGGGAATCCTGTTCCAGGCATTCCCAAAGGTGTGGACGGAGTCGGCGAAGACTATCCACCCTCTTCCTACGGTGGAGTCCGATCCGTCCCGAGTGCAGGGCGCTTACCTAGGGGTCCCTGTTCGGGCGCCATATGCCGGGGTCCAACCCCAGCAGGTCCAGGGGTTCCCAAAGGTGTAGACGGAGTCGGCGAAGAGGGAAAGACTCAGAGGCAGCGTTCAGTTGATCAGCAGCCTAGCCAGGATCTCTAGCCCGGATCTCCAGAGAGGTTCTGCTTCGGATCTCCAGCGAGGTTCTGTAGCCATGTTCCCTCGCTAGGTTCTCCAGCCAGGTTCTGTCCAGGCTCTCCAGTCAGGTTCAGTGTCCAGGTTCCAGTCAGGTTCTCCTGCCAATCTCTGTAGTCAGGTTCAGTCCAGGATCCCTTGCCATGTTCTCCCGCTAGGCTCTGTCTCTAGGCTCCGAGTAGATTCTGTCTTCTTGATTCTGTTCTAAGTTCTGTGTCTTTCTGTCTTATGAGTTCTGTGTTCTGAGTTCTGAGTGTTTCTGTCTTGTTACAACTGTATTTATACCAGTTGATTCAATCCTATCAATCTCTATTACAAAGGTTAGGGCGTTTCTTATCTCCATTCCAGGGAGAAAAGATTATGTAGTTTAAGCATGACTGTTCGTAGTTAAAGGGATTAATTACCCGCCTGGCACTTAGTTGAGGGGTTTTATTCCCTCCCTAACTTCAGGGGAAAATCCCTACCTGGGGATTCAACCTTTCTTGGAGAGGTGACCTTGGTTAAAACAGAGCGCCAAGAAGGTGAGCAAACATATTAAGAACCGTATGCCATATATGCCAGGTCCCTTGAAACAGCAAGGATGGACCGGCTCCCGGCAGAGTAGATTCAAATGGAACAAGTTTCACTACATTTAATCAGAGAAGAACATAAGTGGCACAAACAGGTGTCACCGACAAGCCTTCGGGGCGTGGCATTGCTGCTTTCGATGGGCCGTGATGACATTTCGATGGCCTCCAATTTTTTGTTTGAAAGAATGTGTTCTATCTCCGTCAGCTTCTCAGCTGCCATTTTGTGCCGTTTAAACATGTGCGTCATGTGACGGCACCGGGTTGCTGTTGAATTCTCTCCTCTTCACTGTGTTTTTAAGTTAGTGATTTTCCCGTCCGGCTACTTGGCTCCCAATGTTGCCGTTTCAGAAAGTGGCTTTCTCATTAGGAGGAGCTGGGAGGGGAAAAGCTAGATTCTTTGCCATGTAAGGTGTTTGACATTGTTAATTGTGTTTTTTAAATATTTTATTAAATATGAAATATATGAAAAATGAAATAGGGAAATATGAAAACAGACCATATTATGATGCTCTACCATTTTTCTTACATTGAAAGATTTCAGTATCGTATCAGACCAAGTAATCAGTGTACAATCATCACAAATATGTAAACACATGTTGAGAAAAGAGAAACAAGCTTTGTAGGTTTCTTATAACTGACGCCACTGAAATTTTAAGTAACCTGCATAATTTATATATTGAGCTCACGCTTTAATTCTATAGATTTCTCTTCCAATCACTCAAATACTCACATATTTCACAACTACACTAAGAAGAAAGCAGTGTTTTTTTGGGTTTTTTTTTTTGCCTCTTCTTATCCTTCTTATTTTTAAGACCCAGTTCCAGGTGTGTCTTCTCTATGGCAGCACCGTGACGGAACTATCCCAGCATGCTCTTTCGTCTCTGAGTGATAGCATTGTTCTGTACACACAGTTCCTTTGATATTAAACAGCTACAGATCTAAGACACCTCTTCTAGTGTTTACACTATTATGGAATCATTGCTATTTAACTTTTGCGTACTGATGGCCTGTCTCCTCAGCAGGATTACTAACTCCTTGGAGTTGGAACTTTGCAATATAATACTTAAAATTTTCCCAAAGTACCGAACACAATGCTGCATGTGTTAGAGTACTTAGATTCTTGTTAATTAAAGAACGAAGCTATGTCCTCAGTATATCTGATGGGCAAAGGCTTCTTTACATATGAAGTGTGTTTTGCTGCATTAAGAACCTAACTAGGCATTGCCCTCTGGAGACGGCAATTGAACAGCTTTTCTAGATTAGACCGGATGTAAGTGTAACTTTAGGGCTCAATGAGGGGTTTTTGGATCACCTTGATATTTTTGAAACTCAATTTTGAGTATCATCCACTTTCAGAATAATACATGTAGTGCCCATTCTTCCAGATCGAGCAGTTTAATGCCGAAGAGGAGGCCTTTGGTTGGCCACCATCGCTGTATCCTCAACGCAAAAAAATCCAAGACAGTCTGAACCCCTACCTTCGTCTCTATGAAACCGCTGTCGAATTTAGCAGTAAATATAGAGCGTGGACAGAAGGGCCGTATCACAAGGTGGATCCAGACCAAGTAGAAGTCGACGTTGGCAACTACTGGCGAGGACTCTATAAGCTGGAGAAGACCTTCAACGACTCCCCCAATGCCCTGGCGATGACGAAGAAAGTCAAAGCCAAGGTGGAAGATTTCAAGCAGCACATCCCTCTCATTCAAGTGATCTGCAACCCTGGGCTGCGCCCCAGGCACTGGGAGGCCATGTCCAACATTGTGGGTTTCCCCCTGCAGCCCGCCGACGAGTCCACCGTCTCCCCTTTCCTGGACATGAACCTGGAGCAGTATTTAGACAGATTTGAAGGCATCAGCGAAGCAGCCAGCAAGGAGTATACTCTCGAGAAGACCTTGGAGAAGATGATTAAAGAGTGGGACTCAATGGAATTTGTCCTTCTCTCTTATAGAGAATCTGGGACATCCATTTTGTCATCAGTTGACGAAATTCAGATGTTGTTGGATGACCACATCATTAAGACACAGACAATGCGAGGGTCTCCTTTCATCAAGCCCTATGAAAAACAAATCAGGTAAGTGACATTTATATGACAATGTTGATACTGTCACCCAAAATCCACACTTGTTTTGTTACCCGAATCATCACCCGTATGTAATGTAGAGTTCTTTTTGGAAATTGATTCTGCATCTCATACTTAGTATTCTAAAGAGTTCATTGTAAGGAATGATACCGTTCGTCGCTTTGGGGCGAGTACTGGTCTCTTTGCTGTCCTCTATGTTCACAACAAAGGTGGTGGGCAATCAGCCTCTACATATTCCTTTTTCTTGCCTACAATCTGATCTTACATATTTGACTCTCAAAAATAATTTTGTGTCTATAGAAATCATAGACTATAAAACGGAAAGTAATATCGTTTTCTAAATATACTAAATAGTTTAGTGTGGATAATCCCTAAAAGTCCATTGTCATTTCCACCCCTAAGCACGAAGGAATGCTAGAAAAGTGCAAAAGAATGAAAGTCTGATTTTTAGTCTGGTATTTTAGACATTTGACACAGCCCGTTAAGTTAACTCTTATCCCGTCTGTCAATCTTTATAATTTGTATTAAAAGTTTACATTTTACCTTAAAAAGAGAGTAAATCCATATCCATCTCCCTTCTTCAATATGAATTTGGTTGACAAGGAAAGCTAACTACGTTATATTACCCTAAACTTGGGCCTGCTCCCGCTCATATCTGTCTCCTGCCCTGCGTCTTATATTTCCTGGCTTTAACAATCTAAAATGACAGACCTTCACATATAACTGATGTGTTAATGTATACATAAAGCTATCCCCTCTCTAAGTTCTGCTGCTGTGAATTAATCATTCTTCTTTACGGTTCTGTTAGCACTTTTAGAATAGTGGGTCTAGCTCTTATAGCATAGTGGTTATAGCACTTCGTGTTCAAATCTGCCTCTATCGCTTATTACTTGGGTGAACTTGAACATGGCACTTACCTCAGTGTTACTTAGTCTCTTCATTGGCATGTATGTGGGGATGTGAGGATAGAGCAAAGACATACTGAGACCTTAGAACTGTGCTTGTAAAATTATTAGATTATGGTGTAATTATAATATTGATTCTTGAAGAAATCAAGTTATTTTTGTTCCTCATATTTAGGAATGAACTGATAACCTATGTGAGTTCTGAAGTGCATCCTTCTCATGAATGCCACACTAGTATATTTATGTAGATTTTTTTAAATGCCAATTACATCTTATGAATTGAAATATTTTATTCTGAAAATAAAGCCTTGATGGGCCCCAATTTTTTTTTAAAGAAGAATGTTTAAGGAAACGAATCTTGGCTATAGCTACCCTTCCTAAGAAGTTCAAAATGTCCTTCCTCATGAACACCAGTGCTGTCGCCAAACCCCATTCCTCCGTGTGCACCCTCTCGCCATGGAACTGGGGTGCAGAGAGGTTCATTGTTACAACATATACAGAAACTAGCCCATTTGTAGATAGGTATAGGTTCACATGCATATCTACATACAAATAGAAGTTGATGCTATGACTGTACAGCAGACTTTGTAGAAGAAATCTAGTGATTTATCTTTGAGACAAACACATGGAAACTGCAGTAACAACTTTGCATAAAGATTGACAGTCTAGTCGTGGTTTTGATTAGTCATCGTCAGCCTTGCTCGGTGCGCTGTTGATCAGAGCCGCTGTGTTTTCTCCTCAGAGAATGGGAAGGCAAGCTGCTGCTGCTGCAGGAGATTCTGGACGAGTGGCTCAAGGTCCAAGCCACGTGGCTGTACCTGGAGCCCATCTTCAGCTCTCCTGACATTATGTCCCAGATGCCCGAGGAAGGCCGGCGGTTCACAACTGTGGATAAAACGTGGAGAGATATCATGAAAACTATGCTGCAAGTGGGTAAAAATCTCTGAGAATGTGATTATTTGGTTGAAATGACATGAGTTTTGTTTTTAAAGCAATCCAAATAAGCCGCTGTCTTTTAGACTTGGAGGAGCAAGAAATATCAAAAGCAAAATGCATATTTTGTCCTGATGACTTCTTGAGCTCCAAGTTGAAATTGTCATTATGTGACGACGTTTGGGTCTCGTTGCGGTTCTTACCGTGCGCTCTGCTAGGAAGGCCTGTGCTCAGCGCTTGCCGCCCCGACTAGCCTGTTGCTCTGTCGTGGGCTACCCCACCACTGGCGAGCTGTGGTGGAGACATCTCAGCATCCAACCACTCAACCAGCAGACTCCCTGTAAGGACCTAAAATGAAAAAAGGAGAGTTGCAAATATAAACAAGTCCAAAGAACCCAACCTATACGGACAAAATGTAGTCAATGAGTCAACACAGCGCACGTGCAGCAGAACTTTCGCTGAAAGTTAGGAGGGAATTCCATAGAAACCGGTAACACTGAAAACAGCAGAGCTAACATGAAGGCTCCTGGTGCAGCGCCACACCCGAAGGGCCAGGCAGCCAGGTGGGAGGAGCCAAATGCATCAGACCCCGTCCGTCCAACCTAGAGGGGGACCTGACTCCTCTGCTCCAGATGGATTCTTCCTGCCTGAGCCCCGGCTCCTGCCAGCGCTGTCATTCATTGACTCACCGAGTGACTCACCGTCACAGCTTCCACACATCGCTTCTGCGAAGGAACCGCCATCACCAGGGAAGTGAGGCCGTGGACTGACCCCCATGAGATTTCCAGGCCCTGATGGGAGCGCTGACCTGATAAAAAGTGAATGTCACATGCTGAGGACTCCACGCTGTCCCCCTGGGAGCAGGAGTCGGGGAGTTCAGGGTGCAGCTCTAGGGGATGCACAGCCTATGTTCCCAACCAGATCCAAGCGCTTGGCCTCTTCCATAGGCAGGCTGCCTGGGGCCAGGAACTCGGGAGTGAAGAGGACAAGAAGGATGCTTCTGGATGTGGAGGAAAAGGAGCCCTCCTGCACTGCGGGTGGGAATGCAGACGGGTGCAGCCGCTGCGGAGACGGTAGAACGCTCTCTCCCTGTCCCGAATTAAAGTTCCAGGCCCGACCGCAGGCATTTGATGAGAAATGCCAACCAACCATGGGTTGCCATGGGCTCTGATAAGAGTGCGGATAACTTATGAAGGAACAGAAGACACAGCATTTATATAATTTTCCCTTTAACCCAAACAAGGACAGTTAATAGTTCCTTTCCTTCCCTCCAGGGGACAGAAAGTCATTGAAGTGTCAGGAGCCGTGGGTGGTTTCAATCTTCTAGTAGCTTCCTGCTGTGGCATCTTAGGGTTCTGTCCCGAGAGCACAGCCCTTAAACCAGCCGGTGCCACGTGGAGGGAGGGGTGTTTCTGAGGTTCCTGTGTCTCCAGGGGCCGCCTCGTCTTCCTCCACTGAGCACCTGCAGGCTCTCAGCCCGGTGTCAGGGCAATGCTCGAAGGGACTTCGAAGGCAGTTTTCTTTTACTATGACCAATATTTTACCCCAAGGACGGCAGATTATAAATGTTTATTTTAACTCTATGATAACGGATTGAAGGATGTAGGCGCCTCATTCCACCCCCCACTCCCCACTCCCCCTCCCCCAGATGAGTATCTGTCCGTCTCCCTCTTTCCCTTTAAGACACGGTTATGGGAGGGAAATAAGCAGAGTAGTTTCAAGTACATGTGTATTTGAGGCACCATAACGGGTGTTTCGAACACTGTATCTAACTTGGTCCTCATGATGGCTTTTAGCGAGAGTTCTTACCCCATTTTAAAGATGAAAAAACAGAGGCCCGGGTCACGCAGAGGACGCCGGGCGGCTCAGGCTGTAAGGAGGAGTGTGGGTTGGGAGCCAGGTCTGTGCTTTCCTGCTCTGCTGCAGTGTTCATTGCTTACCTGCTCACGGGAAGGGAGCGAAGGTCGCTTAGTTTCCAGTCACGGGGTGCTGACTTTCATGTGTTTAGGCTGCAGATGCCCAGGCGCATAGGTGACTGCCTGTGTTCACTTAGAACTAGCCTGTTTGGCTCAGAGTCATTGAACTAATCTGGCTCAATAGCTTACACCTGAGGAATTCAATCCGCAAACCTTACCTGCAAGCTAAGTGTTCCCAGAGGTATTTCTTTTGTAAGTGTAGGAGCGAGGAGGAGAAATATGAACTGTCGTTTTAAATAACTGACTTTTAGCTTTCAAATCTCAGGTTCGAAATAGCAACATTGCAATACATTCTTTGGCCGAGAATAAAGCAAATACTGTGAATTTGTGAAAGGGATTTTTTTTCACATTTATTAGCAACCATTCAGCCTTTTTCCCCTCCAACAAAGAAAGGCGTGCTTCTCCAGAAGGTGGCGCTCTAAGAACAGCACTTTGTTGGGGATTTACTTGTACAAGAGCCCATTCAATCCTGCATGGAGTGAACTGCACATTTAAGTGATAATTAAATCACTACCAGATGGTCGGATGGTTGCTTAGGCTTTTATATACATAGACAATAATATTCAAAATATTAATTTTTGTGTGCTTTTAAAAATGTGTATTTGAAAGAAACTGTTAGAAAAATATAAAAAATGCCTTTTAAAATTGTATTTCTTTAAAGATAAGTTAAGCCAATCACATGTTTCATATTTCATCTGAATCTCTTTTATTGAGAAAACAGGTATTAATAATTCTTTCATTTTTTATTAAATTACTATATTTATAAGTTGAATTGTTATAATTCAAAAACAAAAAAATATGTATCTTTCCTTTTCAGCCACATTCAAAATATATTAACAAAAGCATACTGTAGGCACTCTGGGGTCCCGCAGCCTGAGCCCTCTTGCAATCTGGACCCCTGGGGGGATGTCAGAGAGGCGGATTTGGCCCAATCCCCGCAGGCCAGGCCGAGGGACCCCACTGCTGCATGAATCCATGCACTGGGCCTCTGGTATGCATAGAAGATCGTTGGTTAATCTCTTCCCACCCTCCCACCTCCCCGCTTCCCTCTGAGATTCATCAGCCTTATCCATGTTTCCATACCTATGGTTTCTGCTCCTGTGTTGAGTGTCTGACCCCTGGTGGTCAGTGCATGTCATAGCTATCAGACGGTTGGACAATCACTTAGGCATATATATATATATATATATATATATATGATATTCAAAATATTAATTATAATGATGATATCTTTTTAGAGTACTTTACCTCAAAGAATAAAAGACAAACATATCAAACATATCTCATGCTATTTTATTTCCCCGTCCTTCTTGTGAGTTCACTGTTCCTCCTTTCCTTCTCCCTCTCCCCCGCCCCTCTTGCTCATTTTCTGTCTCTCACAATTTAGAATGAGAAATTGTGAGCATCACTGAGGATCAAGTCAACATGACTTTTACATAATTAAAAGAGAGAAGACTACTTTTTAAAAATAAATATTTACTTTAAATTTTGCATAAACTTTGTTTGATTAAAGACATGTTATCGCCAATATAATATGAACATAAAGTTAGTAATAGTACTGTTGAGTTGAGAGTTTTTCCCTTTCCCTTTAGGATAAACATGTTCTGTCGGTTGTGACTATTGATAAAATGTTGGAGAGGCTGAAAAAGTCTAATGAACTTTTGGAACTCATCCTGAAGGGACTCAACGAGTATCTAGAAAAGAAGCGCCTCTTCTTCCCCAGGTTCTTTTTCTTGTCTAATGATGAACTTCTTGAGATCCTCTCTGAGACTAAAGATCCTACCAGGTAAGTAACGCACCTGTGGCTCAACTTATCGGCTTAAATTTAATGTTTAGAATAAGGTAGAGCATAAATAAATATATAAATAATTGTTTCTAAAGTAACTTTCTAAAAGGCTACTGTGAATATTATCAATGATCAACTGAAGATAATTATTTAAAATGTAAGTAATATCAGTGAGTGATATTTTCCCAAACGTGATGAATCTTGGAGTGGCTTTCTCATGCGAGCGCACATTCCCTTGCAGGTACTGTCAGAACACTCACCTTCTGTGTCACATTCAGAAAGAAGAGAGTGTCCTCAGCGGTTCCCAGGGACCCACACAGACGGGTCCCCGTTGTCCTTCCTATTCATCCCAGTGGCTTTCTCTTGCCCCCTCTGCTGCAGTCCTTGCAACTGCCCCAGAGACGGGGCAGCCTCTTCCCTCAGTGCCTAGGATTCCCCTACCTCAGTGGTCGGCAAACTGCGGCTCGCGAGCTACATGCGGCTCTTTGGCCCCTTGAGTGTGGCTCTTCCACAAAATACCACGTGCGGGCGCGCATATACAGTGCGATTGAAACTTCGTGGCCCATGTGCAGAAGTCGATATTTTGTGGAAGAGCCACACTCAAGGGGCCAAAGAGCCGCATGTGGCTCGCGAGCCGCAGTTTGCTGACCACTGCCCTACCCCAATGTCCATCAGACTTCACTTACCACCTCTAGGTGTTTGCGGAAACCTGCCCAACACCTGCCATGCAGGAGCCCTTTCCTCGCCTTTCTTTCTTTCTTTCTCTTTCTTTCTCTTTCTTTTCTTTCTTTCTCTTTCTTTTCTTTCTTTCTTTCTTTCGTCTTTCTTTCTTTCCCCCTTTCTTTCTTTCTCTCTTCCTTTCTTTCTCTCTCTCTTCCTTTCTTTCTCTCTCTCTTCCTTTCTTTCTCTCTCTCTCTCTCTTTCTTTCTTTCTTTCTTTCTTTCTTTCTTTCTTTCTTTCTTTCTTTCTTTCTTTCTTTCTTTCTTTCTTCCTTCCTTCTTTCTTTCTTCTTTCAATACATTTTTATTGATTTTAGAGAAGGGGGAGAGAGAGAGAGAGAGAGAGAGAAATATCAATGATGAGAGAGAATCATTGACTGGCTGGCTGCGTCCTGCACACCTCCTACTGGGGATCGAGCATTGCAACCCCAGGCATGTGCCCCGACTGGGAATCGAACCCTGACCTCCTGGTTCATAGGTTGATGCTCAACCACTGAGCCACGCCAGCCGGGCCCGCCACTCTATTTAAAATGGAAACCCTGCCAGCACTCCCTGGCCACCTCTCCTGGCCTGCCTTCTCGACCTTCTTTTCCTTCGGCATCCTTTGTGCTATCAGTCTTACTCTGTACTGCACTGGAGCTGTTCACTGATTTCCTCTAACTTTACAGCGGTTCTCACCCTGTGGGTCGCGATCCCTTTGGCGGTCGAACGACCCTTTCACAGGGGTCGCCTAAGACCATCCTGCATATCAGATATTTACATTACGGTTCATAACAGTAGCAACATTACAGTTATGAAGTAGCAACAAAAATAATGTTATGGTTGGGTCACAACATGAGGAACTGTATTTAAAGGGCCAGAAGGTTGAGAACCACTGCGTCTAACAGAATACACGCTCCATCACAGCAGAGGTTTCTGACTGCTTTTTCCCCCAGTGTGGAGTCCCGATTCCTTAAAGGAATATATAGCACACAACAAACCAGCAGTCAATAGATATTTGCTAAACAAATTAATTTGGTGCTGTATCTTCAAAGTAGGAGATGAGTATTTTAGACAAAAAGATCGATTTAGGCTCAGATTCCCATCTGAGACTTTATCGCTGCTTCTTTATTGCCCACTTGAAAGAGGTAGTCGATTGGTTACTGGTAATGTGCCAAAAGTGAGGGCGTTGGTCAGTTCCAACGATATCACAATGAGGAGACCGAAGTTGGGTAGCTTCAAAGCAGCTGGTTTATAAACTGTAAAGTACTTAACGCACTAAACCTAGTTCATGTTTTGCAGGACGTCTCTGGAGACCCCAGTTGAAATGGCAACTTTTGTGCATCTGATGATTTTTCAGATCCGTGTGTTATCTGTTAGTCAGGATTCGCTTGCTCCTTACGTTACTTTTAAATCTTTCGATTCATTGTGTTGGAAACAAAGCCCCCTGGACGTCTCCGCTGCAGCGCGACTTAGAGCTGTAGTTTTACAGACCCTGATTGCTGAAGGGGTGCTGACCTCCCCCTGGACGCTGTCATCCACGCAGGCAGGGCCCGTGTCTCTTCTCTCTCAGCCCTTTATCTCCCGCAGCCTCTAGGGGCCTCACACACGGTGCACGTTGATGAATTTGGAATGAGGACTGGTACACAAAGAATGGCCATCGCTCAGCTTATTGTCTTACATGCGTGTGTTTCCCCTGCCAGGGTGCAGCCTCACCTGAAGAAATGTTTCGAAGGGATCGCCAGGGTGGAGTTTACGGAGACGTTAGACATCACGCACATGAAGAGCAGCGAGAACGAGGTGGTGGAGCTCATCGAGACCATTTCCACAGTGAAGGCCCGAGGCCAAGTGGAAAAGTGGCTGGTTGAGTTAGAGAGAGTGATGATCAGGTCCATCCAAAAGGTAGCTGGCCGCGTTCATTGTTTCTAGTGAAGATGACTGAAGGCGAATGTGTCACTGATAAATGCGCTGTTGGAAACTGAGTCAGGGATTACCACTTTAGCTATACTACAGCGCTCAAAGACCAAGCGATGGTCGTCTTTATGGTCTGTGACATAATTTAGTAGTGACCCACTTGACAAGTGGGACCAAGTGCCATCCATCCCAGAGAAAACATGGGTCATAGTCACGAGCGTGTCTCACTTCGTACAGCCACATGCTGTGCTTCTGTCATGCACTAACACACGTGTTTCCACACCGTCTATCTTCAGACTCGTCTTAAAAGCCCCGCTCTCCAGCTTCCCATCCATCTCCGGGACATGTATGTTTCTGTGGTGAACCGTTTTGTTCTCTGTATACACAAACTATGTACCCAAATGGTAGAAAGCCATAGCATGTCCTGCAGTGAATGTGAACTTCATATTTTTCACATCACCTCATAAAGCACATGGTCACCCCGCCCGCCATTTGTAATTATTTTTTTTAGTGGAGAATTTCAAGTCATGGCCACAAACAGATATGGGTTGAGCACTTAAACTCACTCTTTACTATCCCGTGGACTTGGCACTCAGGTTCTCTCTCGAGAATAAATATCACGGCCGAGCAGGAGAGCACGAGGGGAAGGATGCAAAGGAAACAAGGCGTTAAGTCCTAACAGCAACGTCCATTACTTTTTCAGGTTCTCTCACACATTATTGGAAAAAGTAATTAGAACCTACATGTTTAATGGATATCACAAGTCTTAATGCTTCTTTCTCTTCTAAAACATGGTTTTAATATCTGCCTGCATACAGTTGTCCCAATAGATGTAAAATCTTTGGGGCAGTTTCCCGTTTCTGCCTATTATAAATTAAATTCTAATGGACATGCTTACACATAGAGCTTTGATTGGATTAGTTATTTGCTCATGATAATTCTCATGTGGAGGACCAGTGGGCCCAAGAGGATGAGCTTGCATAGGCCTTGATAAGTAGTGACAAAGAGCACTCCCCTTCTTGTAGCTGTTAGCGACGCAAATGAATTCCACTGGGACCACTACTGAGCAGCATTGCATCGGGGTACATGGCTGGTTAACTGATGTATGCAGTGAAGACTCATTATTTTAGACATATCTGGTACTGTTTCAACTATTGTTTTCATTTTGTTTGTCAAAGTGCTTAAAGAAAATATTTCGGTTGCCATTTCAGAGCATTAAAGCTGGGGTGGCAAGGAATTGTGTAGGCAATATCTTCCTCAAATGTTCATGTGTAAGTTTGTGTTGGTGAAGTGCGCAGGCAAATGTAGTATAAATGCACATAGGAGATATGTGTGTTACTTTTGTGGTGCTATATATATTTGCATATTTGAAAGACTACTGCATGCCAAAATGAAGTTAATTTTATGTCATTTGTAAATAATTTAAAAAGTCATATTCTTAGCACCTTTGCCCCTTTATCATTCTAGATTATCATGTCTTTAATGCATCTTGCTACCCCCAAAATATACATAATTTATATATGGTATACATATATTTACTTGTATATGTGACATACAAAGACATAGTAATATGTTTTACATTAAATACTATAGAACTTTATGTAGTCCTCCTTCTCCTCATCCAATAGATATTTATTCCACTCTTGGTGTATCTCTACTCTGCCTTCTTTCCCCCACCTCTCAGTTGCTCATTTTTACCTGCTCTTTCTGTGGCTTCCTTGGCCTTTTCAACTCCATAGACATACTAGGTAGACTAGAAATCTAAAACGTTTTACCCATTCTTATATATTTCTCGTAAAAATCCAATTTTGACATCCCCCCCCCCGAAATTCAAACATTAAAGTGGGTATCACCTCACAGACGATGTTACTATTTTTGATTGATCTAACAGATGAAAATGTCACCCACTGATGGCTGGTAGAAGAAGTGGATATATCAGTCCACTGAAAACATATATAGCAAAGCACATGAGGTAGACTTCCTGATTTTACGGCTCTCAACTCTCCATGAATGAATTATGCACTAGTCCATGTCATCACTGCTGTGGGCCTCACACTATGGAATTGAGAAGGGGTGAAATCTGCAAACATGGGGGGAACTTGAGAGAAACTGTGTGGTTTCCCTGATGGCCAGGTGCACAGATGCACATGGCTGAGTGGGGATCTGATTGGTTCAAAGAAAATCAGTACCTATGAATTTGATGGCTCTCATTTGGGAAGTATTTGAATTTACGTTTTACAGTAAAATTACCTTATGCCTCTTCAATCCAAATGGATCTAGGATACTTTTGACTACGACTGGTCAAAAAATATTTGACATCATGTGCTTCACACAAATTGATCCTGCACCAGCAAAACAAAATGCTATGCAATGTAGTTGTTTTACTCACAGGTATAGGAATTAACTTGAATTTAAAGAGTCTGGTCATGTGCTTTGTGTCTTTATATAATTGGCTAAGATGTAAAACATGGAATGGTACGTGTTCATCTGTTGGCGTTTAGCTCTTCATTGGATAGCATATTCAGATGTGAAACTGTTCACCTTAAGCATTTTTTTTTCAATTAGGTCATTAAATCTGCCATCACTGCCTATACACAATATGAGCGGATCAAGTGGGTGAGGGTCTGGCCTGGACAGACGGTGCTCTGTGTGTCCCAGACCTACTGGACATCCGAAGTCCAAGCAGCTATTTCGAAAGGGCAAGAGGTGAGCTTTTCCTACCCCTAGGCTCGTCAGCATTTTCCCAACAATTACTAGAAAGAAACACAATCCACCCAAAAAGCGAAGGTACTGGAGTCTCAATCTTGTTATTATATACATTATTGTACCTTTAAAAATAAAGTCACATTAGGACTGAGGAACTTCCGAAACTCAGAAAGGATAATTCTCTTTAATGTCTGGAGTAAAGCTACCCTATGAAGACCAGGTATCAGGCTCATTTAGACTATTTTAATCTTTATTTTTCATGCACTGCATTTGAGTAAATAATGATTAATATTTTGAATGATGCTTGATTTGAAATATTCTAATACATTGAGTCTATGAATTTAGTAACACTATTCATTACTAAACTCATATTTAATACCATTTATGACTAAATTCATATTAGTAATTAATTAGTAGCCCCCTGGACTTCCCTCCTTACTTGCTGGCCCCCAAACTATTCTCTTTATCACTCACCACTACAGGGAAATAGGGTGGGGGGGGGGAACAGAGAAGCAAATCAGCCAACTTTACCGGCATCTGCCAGTTACTTTTTTCGTTTCAAATGTAGTGTTTATCAAACCTCCTCCCCTCTGTCCACCGTGTTTTTTCCGGGCCGACTCCAAGAAGGCTGGCACAGGTAGGAGTTGTGGTACAGCACCGAGGTGTTCGCTGTGATCCTTTTATGCTTCTATAAACGCCAAGGGCAATTGGACTCTCAAGGGACAGGTCATGTAGGTCACAACCTTCTCAGTGTGTCCTCTGCTCAAAACGGTCTGCTCTGCCGGTAGTTCTTACCTTGTTGTCTAGAGACATCGCTTTTTGGTTTACAACAACAATAGTACCTGCTGGTGCCAAGATGGAGTTCCTCGCACATCTGCTAGGGTATTCACCCCCCTACCCCCCAACACACACACACACACTCAGGTGATATGGTGCAGATATGGAGCCGTTCACAGAGCAAGCCATTGACAGCCTGTGCCTCAGGGTCACTCGCTCCACAGACGTGAGGGCCTCTGACCTCTGACGCGGGAGCCCACAAGACGTAGCAAGTCAGCCTGTTGCCATGTCCCTGGCCCGCTCGCCCTCTCCACTGAGCGCTGTGGTGCCCTCCTGGCTGCCTGATGGCATGAAATTAAGCTTTACCTGCGCCCTGAAAAGCGAATGCTTTCTTTCTCCTCTGCTTGTGCTGGCCCTGGGGGAGGCTGCCCCTCTCCCTCTGCCTGCGGGTCTACCTGGGACGCTGGCATATGTCTCAGCATTCTCTGTGCTGGGGACGTCTCCCCTCACTAACGCGGGGTTCACAGTGGGAAGGGAGGACTCTGAGCAGCTGGAGGCTCTGGGCAGCCTGTGGAGGACTGGGCACTGCTGTCCTCTGCAAACGCCTGAGCCGTCGGGCGCTTGGTGCCAGCACAGCACCAGGTTGGACCGTCACACTCCCAGAGCCCATCACTCTCCCAGAGCCCGTCACACTCCCAGAGCCCGTCCCACTCCCAGAGCCCGTCACACTTCCAGAGCCCGTCCCACTCCCAGAGCCCGTCCCACTCCCAGAGCCCATCACACTCCCAGAGCCCGTCACACTCCCAGAGCCCGTCACACTCCCAGAGCCCATCACTCTCCCAGAGCCCGTCACACTCCCAGAGCCCATCACACTCCCAGAGCCCATCACTCTCCCAGAGCCCGTCACACTCCCAGAGCCCGTCACACTCCCAGAGCCCGTCCCACTCCCAGATCCCGTCCCACTCCCAGAGCCCGTCCCACTCCCAGAGCCCGTCCCACTCCCAGGGCCCATCCTACTCCCAGGGCCCATCACTCTCCCAGAGCCCATCACTCTCCCAGAGCCCATCACTCTCCCAGAGCCCATCACACTCCCAGAGCCCATCCTACTCCCAGAGCCCATCACTCTCCCAGAGCCCATCACTCTCCCAGAGCCCATCACACTCCCAGAGCCCATCACACTCCCAGAGCCCATCACTCTCCCAGAGCCCATCACTCTCCCAGAGCCCATCACACTCCCAGAGCCCGTCCCACTCCCAGAGCCCGTCCCACTCCCAGAGCCCGTCCCACTCCCAGAGCCCGTCCTACTCCCAGAGCCCATCACTCTCCCAGAGCCCATCACTCTCCCAGAGCCCGTCACTCTCCCAGAGCCCGTCACTCTCCCAGAGCCCGTCCCACTCCCAGAGCCCGTCACACTCCCAGAGCCCGTCACACTTCCAGAGCCCGTCCCACTCCCAGAGTCCGTCACACTCCCAGAGCCCGTCCCACTCCCAGAGCCCATCCCACTCCCAGAGCCCGTCACACTCCCAGAGCCCGTCCCACTCCCAGAGCCCATCACACTCCCAGAGCCCGTCCCACTCCCAGAGCCCGTCACACTCCCAGAGCCCATCACACTTCCAGAGCCCGTCCCACTCCCAGAGTCCGTCACACTCCCAGAGCCCGTCCCACTCCCAGAGCCCATCACTCTCCCAGAGCCCGTCACTCTCCCAGAGCCCATCACTCTCCCAGAGCCCGTCCCACTCCCAGAGCCCGTCACACTCCCAGAGCCCGTCCCACTCCCAGAGCCCGTCCCACTCCCAGAGCCCGTCCCACTCCCAGAGCCCGTCCTACTCCCAGAGCCCATCACTCTCCCAGAGCCCATCACTCTCCCAGAGCCCATCACTCTCCCAGAGCCCGTCACTCTCCCAGAGCCCGTCCCACTCCCAGAGCCCGTCACACTCCCAGAGCCCGTCACACTTCCAGAGCCCGTCCCACTCCCAGAGTCCGTCACACTCCCAGAGCCCGTCCCACTCCCAGAGCCCATCCCACTCCCAGAGCCCGTCCCACTCCCAGAGCCCGTCCCACTCCCAGAGCCCATCACACTCCCAGAGCCCGTCCCACTCCCAGAGCCCGTCACACTCCCAGAGCCCATCACACTTCCAGAGCCCGTCCCACTCCCAGAGTCCGTCACACTCCCAGAGCCCGTCCCACTCCCAGAGCCCATCACTCTCCCAGAGCCCGTCACTCTCCCAGAGCCCATCACTCTCCCAGAGCCCGTCCCACTCCCAGAGCCCGTCACACTCCCAGGGCCCGTCCCACTCCCAGAGCCCATCACACTTCCAGAGCCCATCCCACTCCCAGAGTCCGTCACACTCCCAGAGCCCGTCCCACTCCCAGAGCCCATCACTCTCCCAGAGCCCGTCACACTCCCAGAGCCCGTCCCACTCCCAGAGCCCATCACACTCCCAGAGCCCGTCCCACTCCCAGAGTCCGTCACACTCCCAGAGCCCGTCCCACTCCCAGAGCCCATCCTACTCACAGAGCCCATCACTCTCCCAGAGCCCATCACTCTCCCAGAGCCCATCACTCTCCCAGAGCCCGTCACACTCCCAGAGCCCATCACACTCCCAGAGCCCGTCACACTCCCAGAGCCCGTCACACTCCCAGAGCCCATCACTCTCCCAGAGCCCGTCCCACTCCCAGAGCCCGTCCCACTCCCAGAGCCCATCCCACTCCCAGAGCCTGTCACCCCAGCATCTGCTCCCATCGGGTTACTCAGCGAGCGGTGACTGTGGACCTGGTGCCAGTGAGGCGTTCCAGGGGCGAGAACATGAACGAAGGGATCACGGAGTCAGAGCCAGGGGTGTTGCAAATGTGGATGTGGTGTTGAGTCAGGGTAGCTTTGTACCCGTAGAAGGACTGAGGCATGATAAAAGTATTTAATTCCAGATAGGGTTTATTTTGGCTGAATACCAGAGCAGTTAACTCCAGATTCATTAGCTCGCTGTGTAGAATGGTTTACAAGGAATACAATGTTAACAAAAATACTCTCACCTGATACCACTGTGGTGAGAAAAATGGATTATTTGGAAATCACGTCATATGGAAAATCACGACAAAAATGTAGAAAACACTCTGTATGCATGCGAATTCAAAGTTTGTTTTTTTTAAAAAATAAATTCTGATCCTATTGAGTAATCATCTCTTCTTTCAGGCTCTCGAGGAATACTTGGAAAAATGTAACAGTCAAATTGATGATATTGTCACCTTGGTCCGCGGCAAATTGTCCAAGCAGAATCGTGTGACTCTGGGGGCCCTTGTGGTGCTGGATGTTCACGCCAGAGACGTCCTCACGTCCCTGGTGAATAAGAAAGTCAGTGATGAATCTGACTTTGAATGGTTAAGTCAGCTGAGGTACTACTGGCAGGTAAGTGATAGCACTGGATGTTACTACAAAGCCATTTCAGCGCCCGGCTTTGTAATTTGTGCTGCTCGCATGGAAGTAGTATCAGCGACATAGGATTTTTTGCTGACAGTTGACTCTACACAAGCAAGCGTTCTCCAGATTGAAGATTGAGGCAGCCAAAAACTCCATCTAAAACTGTATCTATATCTAATCCAGCTCCCCACGGCCAAATGTATAGTTACATAGAGATATATAAACACATATAGACACACACAAATTATGAGTAATTATAAAAATGTACTCACTTTAAATGAGTCCTTATGCTTGCTGAATCTGCACAATGTTGAAACTAGCCAGTTGAGAGTTGCATTTATAGATGACTGGAGACATCTATGGAAAATGCAAATCAGGCTGTTTCCGTCGGATTTAGTCATGAGAACTTTCTCTTGCTCATCAGTTGAAGGAACCAGAAACCTCATCTGGGAGGAAGGCTTTCGTCAGGGCACCGGGTGGCTGGTGCTGGCAGCCCCGTTGGGAGGTAGATGAGCGGGGACGCTTAGTACCGGGAAAAAGGTTGGGCCTGTTGAGAGTGGGAAGAGAGAGCTCACGTCCAGCGATGCAGACTCTAAAGTTCTCATCAGATTCTGTTCGCTTATGTAAAAGGCTTGGGTGAAATGGGGTAAGAGGAGAGAAGATGCATGAACCGGAACCTGGAAACATAGGTGAGAGGCAGAGTGTATAGTGGTGAGGGGCTCGGACGGCGGCTCATTGTTTCAGGCCCTCCCCTGACCGGGTATATGGCTGGGCAAGTTACCTACTCTCTTTAAGCATCAGTTTTCTTATCTGTAAAATGGTGATCGGAAAATACCTGCGCTACAGTGAAAATTAATTTAATAAATGGTCAAAACCATAGGAGAACAATGAGTGATCAGAAAGAGAAATTGTGAGAACAATCCCATTTACAGTTGCATCAAAAAGAAGGAAATGCCTTGGAATAAAGTTAACCGAGGCGGTGAAGGACCTGTATACTGAAAGCCAGAAGGCACTGATAAAAGGAACTGAAGAACTCACAAACAAATGTAAAGGCCTTAATAAAAACAAAATTAAAGGTGTAAGCAACTTAAACAAAGAAAATACAGGAGAGATAAGGAATATATTTTCCAAAGATATTCTATAGGAAAACTTGAAGCCAATGACTTCAATTACATTGACAAGGAAATCAGATAGTGAATTCTTCTACTGAATTAAATAAACTTTAAAGATGTTTATACGATGGCTATTGCTTATAAAAGAGCTGGAGATTTCATGTTATCTGAAATCCTAATATTTGAGCTAACTATATTTTATCTGCTCTCTCCTAGGACAATAATTTAGAAACAAAGATGATTAATGCCGGCTTGCGATACGGGTATGAGTACCTGGGCAACTCCCCGCGGCTGGTGATCACTCCGCTCACTGATCGCTGTTACAGGCAAGCTCGTTAACTGCAGGGTCTGTTGGGGATAACTTTCCCTCATCTCTAGACCACTTCCATCCTACAAAGTACTCAATTATTTCCCGCTCCGTAAACGTATCCTGCGTGGCCTTTTCCTAGACCCTTAATTCTACTCCCAACTTGACCTTCAATGTCTCTTTCTCTGCTGCTTGCTCCTCTCCGGCCAGGAGCTGTAGGTATTGTCGGGTCTGGCTGTGGTTTCTTACGTTGTTCGCATCGCCTGTTGGTTCTTGAAACTTTCTGGCTCTTACTTTTGGATCATTTGAGACATCTCATTCCTTCCCCCGGAACACGGAGTTTTCCTCATGGTTTCCTGGGTGTTCTCGTCGGTCATGGCTGGCGGATGCCCAGGTCTGGACCCCCAGCCAAGGTCCCTCCTGTGAACTAGCCTCGGCGTGCGTGCTGGGCAGCTCCGTCAGCCAGCTCACTCACGTGGTTTCCGTCATCCGTCTGCACAACGAAAGGTCTCTCACTACTTAACCTCAAGCTCCCATTGCCCATCTTCCAAATTATCTCAGATCCTGAACTAAACTTTGTTCTTTTTCGTTCAAAAAGTTACCCCGTTCATTGACTAAACCAGTCCCAGGATGCGAGCAGAAAGCCATTTTGTTCTTTCTTATCCCTGTCCTTTTTAAACTTTGCTCTTTCAAATATTGCTCCCCATTCTCCCTAGATGAAGAAAGCTGAGGGAGACTCCCATTTTTCTGGTTATCCAAAGATATTAATGAATAGTGGTTTTCTTTTTGTCAGATATTGAAGTCCAGTTAGGCCTCATCTCAAAGTTCTTATCTTTCATCTAATTGTAAGCCTCCCTTCTCCACCCGCTCCAGGCTTACCCAGGCTTGGGGCCTGCATTTGGGAAGGTAAATGTGGGCAACCTTTCGTCACCTTTACCCCTGTCCTGAGCGCCGGTCCCGTGATCGCTGGTCTTTGGCTCCTCCGCTGCTGGGGGTTGATGGCGGAGGGCGAAGGCAAGGGAGGGGTGGGGGGGGGCGCGTCTATAGTGACATGCGTCTTGTATGACACTTGGTGTTGGCTCAAGCCCAGATGTGCTGATCTCTCAGAGGATCTTTATGTGGGTGCCTGGGAGCCCCCTCCCCAGTCCCTGGCTTCTCCTTGCCTTCTCTGCAGGCTGTGGGACTGTCCTTCAGCCTCTACCTGCGTCCCCCCCCCCCCACCCGTCCACGCACACACCCTTTCCGTGGGGTCTTCTCTGACCCGGGTGGGCCTCCTGCACGGGTCCATGCCGCAGCCACGGCTCTGGATCCTTCCAGCGCCGACTGGACCCGGATGGAGGACACCAGTGCCCCTGTCCTGCCAGCCCTGTGAGTGCATCTCTCACCCTGCGGCCCCCTTTCCGCTCTGCTGTACAGATGTGCTGCAGGGGCTCCCTGCTTTATTTACTTGTTATTTGTTATTGAATTTATTGGGGTGACATGGGTTAATAATAGGCTTCCAGTGTGCAGTTCAATAATACATCATCTGTATATTGTATTGCGTGTTCACCATTCCCTGTCAAGTCTCCTTCCGTCACCATTTACCGCCCTTTGCCCTCTCCTGCCTCCCCCACCCCCTTCCCCTCTGGCCAAGTATTCTTTCGAGTCAGTGTTTTGATTTCTACAGATATAGTCTCAGCAGTGGAATTGCTGGGTCTTAAGACAGCTTCTTTTTTAATTTTTGGAGGAAACGCCATCCTGTTGTCCACCGTGTCTGCCACTGGCTTTTCCATTTTGCCTCTTCTCCATTCTTTCTTCTTCTGTGTTTTGTTTTCTTATATTAGAGCTCCATAGCTTTCTGTGTGATTTTCCCATTTTTACTTCCAAGTGCATAATTCTGTTTCTTTATGGTCACTCTGCTATTTCACTTGTTCACTGAGTTTTTAAAAGTTCCATAATTATATTTTTACTGCAAGCATTTAAAGTCGTCTCTTTTGTGAAATTGGCCTCATTTTTTCTTACAATTTCCTGATGTCTATTGCTTTTCATATAAAATCTCCCTGAACAAACCACCGGGATGCCCAGGAGGGCAGAGTGATGAGGTGACACTCCCAGGCCTCTGTCCGTGCGCCTTCACGCTGCAGGTCTGGCTCTTCACTCTGATCTCTCTCTCTCTCTCTCTCTCTCTCTCTCTCTCTCTCTCTCTCTCGTTTCCACCGGGAGCTCCCTGCAGCAGGGGCTGCATCCCCATTGGTTCTTGCATGTTGTCGGCTGAGGGGGTGTCCCCGTGGAGCAGTTCCACATTTCTGTCTGGAAGGCTCTCAGGCTTTCTCTGGTCCAGGGAACAGCTAACGTTGCCTTTCCCACGGGTAATAGGAACGTGGGCTCCAGCGCCATGAGTGATGTGCTTTCCTCAGGCCCTGTGTGCAGGGTGGGCGCCGTCTCTTCTGCGGTGGGTCTCTCTCTGCCTCCTCAGGGGGTGGCTGGGGTAGCGTTAGTCCCATTCGAGACAGCGCAGCCCCCGGTTGACATGGGCGGGTCACTTCAGCTCCTCACCCTGCTCAGTTCTGAGGGCTTCTTTTTTAAAAATATTTTTTTATTGATTTCGGAGAGAAAGGGAGAGGGGGAAAGAGAGAGAGAGAGAGAGAAACATCCATGATGAGAGGGAATCATTGATCCGCTGCCTCCTGCACGCCCCACACTGAGGACCGAGCCCGCAACCTGGGCATGTGCCCTGACCGGGAATCGAACCGTGGCCTCCTGGTTCCTGGATTGATGTTCAACCACGGAGCCACGCCGGCCGGGCTGGGGGCTTCCTTTTCTGTTTCTGTGTGGATGTGTCTACGCTTGTGACAGGCAGATACCAGAGCAAGACGCCCCGAGCTGCTTTTCCAGCTTTCCACTCCCTCTTCACTGGCCATTTTCTCTTCATTCTCGCAAAAATGCCTGCGTGGTGCCTTCCTTTACGCAGCATCTCCCTGTGCTTGCAGCAGTGGGTGGGTGGCTCAGGATGAGCTGAGTTCTCCCTAGAAGTCGGCATAGAATCTCAAACGTGAGTTTGTTTAGATCGTGTCATGTATACTGCTCTTCGGGAGTAAAATACAGCCACAGACAGAGCAATGCGCAAAGGGGAGGGGGTGGGAGGGCGGGAAGGGGTGCGGGAGGAGGAAGCGGGTTTGGCACGGGGACCTCTCACCTGGCTCCACAGATGGCTCCCTGCTTGCATTTCAGAACCCTGTTCGGAGCCCTGCACCTGCACCTCGGGGGGGCGCCCGAGGGCCCTGCGGGCACGGGGAAGACGGAAACCACCAAGGACTTGGCCAAGGCGGTGGCCAAGCAGTGTGTCGTGTTCAACTGCTCCGACGGGCTGGACTACCTGGCTTTAGGAAAATTCTTCAAGGTTTGCATCGACCCCTCATCGTTTCCCTTTGCAGTGTGGTAGCTGCTCGGAGAGGGGGCTGTTTATTATGGAACACGGCTGGGTGCAAGTGAAAGACATTGTCGTCTAAGTAAAGTTACGGGTAACGTACCGTCTCGGGGATTCTCAAGGGACGCGGGCTGATACGAATGCTTCCCTGGGAAGGAGGCCCGTCCCCCTCGCCAGTCCTGCTCTGATGGCTCAGCATTGCTGATGGGAAGTGGGGGGTGGGAGGTCCCTCCAAGGCACTGGGCCAGGTGCAGGGCTTGAGACCTACTGCGTCGGGCGAAGACCATGGGACTCTGAAGACCTCTTTACCTGCAGACCTTGTCCTGAACAAGTTCAGGTTCAGGGGTAACTCCTGTGGGCACGTTCCGGTTCATCTGTTTTGTTGAACCTAAAAATCCATGGGTTGTGTTTCTCCTGACTCTGATTGGGCAGCCCACCCTCCTGAGGCTGTAAGACTGCAAAAGGGGCTTAAGATGTAAAGTCTCTGAACCCGTGAGCAGCTCGTCATCCCTCAGAATGTTAGGTGGTACAACTGAACACAGAATTCTCCATTTGGGATTATGGGCTCTGTTTGTTAGTTTTATTTCTATTTTTTCCCCCTGTAATTTTCAAAGTACATTTTAAAAATTCTGTAATCCTTACTTTTCTGAATTTCTCCAGAAGATGTTAACATTTAAAAAAAATAATGAAACGAACACAAAAGAATACACCAGTTCTACCCCATACAGTAAACTGCTCCTGACTGAAATATGGCCTGGCCATTTTGGCTGTTGTTAGTCCTTACACAAGGATATTTTTCCACTGAATTTTAGAGAGAATAGAAGGGAGGGGGAAAGACAGAGAGAGAGAGAAACATTGATGTGAGAGAGACACATCAATTGGTAGGCATCCTGACCAGGGCACGGATGGAGCCTGCAACCCAGATACGTGCCCTTGAGCAGGAATCGAACCCAGGACCTTCAGTCCAAAGGCCAGTGCTCTATCCACTGAGCTAAACTGGCCAGGACTGTACAAACTTGGAGTATAAAAAGTCTCTACATTTGTGATGTTGAAATAATTAGAATAAGAGCTTTTTTAAGTCAAAATTATAATGAATAAAATGCCAAGAAAGCATTTGAATGACCAATTGCTGTTATCATCCTCTGTAATGATATACAACCTTGCTGTAATGATTATTTAAGAAAGAAATAGCAACTCTATCTGTTAGATTTGCATACCAGACGGTTGCATATTTCTAAATGTTGAAAGAAACATCTGGTATGTGTTACTCAATTTTTTAATCCATATAATGGTATCCTTAATTCTTTAATTTAGATTCATAGGCTGACTGGTATTAACTTTGCTGATCAGTGAGTATGTATTGATTGTATGGACGCTTTGTGTTAGGATTAGCTTATGCTGAACAATGGGCGTACAAAATAAAGAAGACACGGTGTTGGCATTAAGAACCTCACAGCCCGTATAACTGAATGTGTGGCTTCGTAAGCATCCTGTTCTTTGTGATTCTAAGCCTTTTACTCTAGCATGTACTAGAGACTGGGTCACGGATAGAATTTTCTAGATAATGAAAATGAACATTCTTTGACATGCACAGAGTTCATGTTTCCTCCAGTGTGGCTCAGTAGAGGGAGCCGTGTACACATCCCAGTCCAGCCGCCGTGAGCTGTGCGGACTCATTCTAATCGCTTAACACCTTGTGTGACGCAGCCTCAGCTTCCTTACAGAGATACGGACGCAAAGTGCCATGAGTCCTCCTGGCGCACACCTGGTTCTCAGTGCCACGCGCCCACGTACATACACAGCCCGTGTCGAATGTGCATTCCACAAATATATGTGAAATAAAACTTTTAAAAAATGAATCTGAATTTGGACTGAGCTACTCTGACTTGATTTTCCAGTTTTTCCTTAGGACTGAGCGGCACACCTGAGCGAGGTGGCTGTGAGTTGGGATGGCGAATGAGGGCCGCAAACTGTGCTGGCTGGCCTTTAAGGTCCTCAGACCACAGAGCCGTCTCTGGCACCCGCAGGCATCTCATTTCGAGAATTCTCACAGCCCATCCATCCTACAGAGTCCATGTGGAAAAGGCAAACAAAATCCATTAGTAAATAAAGGAAGAAAGGCTTTGAAACTAAAGGTGTACCTCTAAATGCTAAAACATATACAGAAAGTAAACAAAAAATCAATTGGAAAATTTCTCCAATTGATCAAACCCTTTATTCATGCATAATCATGAATTTGGTAATAAGAAAAGCCATCTTTAAAGATAAAGGTGAATAGCAATTTCCTTGATAGATATTAAATCCTTGAACAGATGGGGTGAAAATGCAACATTTCAACGCAACGTTTCATCAGATAAAATTGAAAAATTTCATTCCTGTTTCCTCCCAGGGGCTGCTATCTTGCGGAGCCTGGGCTTGCTTTGATGAGTTTAACAGAATCGATTTGGAAGTACTTTCTGTGGTGGCCCAACAAATTCTTACTATCCAGAGAGGTAACGGGCTAGTTTGCCATTGTGTGAGGGGGAAAAGCAGAACTACGGGAGGTGAGGAATGGCACGCGTCACACTCACACGTGGATTCGCTCAGTCATCTCACTCTGATCACCCGCAGGCATTAACGCAGGGGCGGACACACTGGTATTTGAAGGAACGGAACTAAAACTGGACCCCACGTGCGCTGTCTTTATCACCATGAACCCTGGGTACGCCGGGCGCTCGGAGCTGCCAGATAATCTGAAGGTACACAAAGGGCGACTATGTCACCCATGTCCTTCCTATAATTTACAATCAAGACATAAGAAGAAAGAACACGCCATCCTTGAATTTTATGCAAAACGTTTGCTTTTAGGTGTCATATTTAACTTTTAGAAAATAATTTTTAAAGCTGTGAGGACCTTTAGAAAATGAATGTGCAAACCAGAAAGAGTTTCCAAAACTTGCATTTCAAATTTGTGGTAATGATAGGAAATACAGGAAATAATGAAAAGGTACCGATTCTACTGCTTGCTATATTGTACCCTCCGATTTTAAATGTCTTTCAAAATGTTAATTTTAAATGCTGAAATCAGACACTTGTGTATACGGGGTGTTTTTTCCCCAAGAGTCTATTATAGCACAAGCATCTTCCTTTCTTTATAAACATAATTCTATAAATTTACTGAACTACATAGCGTACTGTTGGACATTTATGTTGCTCTTAGTTTTCCGGCATAGTAAATAATATTGCAATGGGCAGTTTTTACTGAAGTCTTTGCTCTGTGTTAAAATATTTCCTTAGGGTGAGTCATAGGACAAAGAGCTATGTTGCTAAACTGCCTTCTAACACAGGTTGAAACAATTTACATCCCACAGCAACTCATGATTCTCATTAATTCCCAAGCCCCATTTTTTAAAATTTTTTAAAAAAAAAGCAATACACTTTTCCAGTTGAATAGGTGAGGATCTTCGCTTTCCCGGTGGCTGCATGTTTATGGCAAGCGCATAGAGAGCAGTGGTGAGGAAGAAGGAGGTGGTAATTGCGGCTCCAAACCCACCTTCCGGCTCTCGAGGCCGCGCTCCTGCCACCCCGCCGCCAGCGCTTCCTCTCCACCCAGATGAGTCCCAGGCCCTTCCCCGTGACAGGCCGCTTCCCCAGAGGAGCAGCACGTAGTTGATACTTTGGCATTCGTGTTAATGAACAATAAAGATTTAAGTAGGATAGAGATTTGACAACACGAATTGACCAACAAATAAGACCCGAAGCACGGAGGCACGGAGCAGCCTGACACACCTCCGTGTGGAGTTGGGGGGGCAGGAAGAGAGAAGCCAGAGAACTTACAGACTTACATGCAGAGCCCATGGGCACGGGCAACAGGGTGGTGAAGACCTGGGCTGGTGGGAATGGGAGACTGTTTTTACCTATATAGTGTTTTTGCCTATATGATTTGGACCCTGTCATTTCATCATGTTGCTGAAGAGCTATGAGACTGTAACAGCCTGTGAAATGGGGAGTAGGGTCCCCTTCATGATGGCCTTTTTAAAAGCACGTCGCCCTCCACTCCCGCAGGCCCTCTTCCGGACAGTAGCCATGATGGTGCCCGACTATGCCATGATCGCCGAAATAGTCCTGTACTCCTGTGGGTTCGTCACGGCACGGCCGCTGTCGGTGAAGATCGTGGCTACGTACCGCCTGTGCTCAGAGCAGCTGTCGTCGCAGCACCACTATGACTATGGCATGAGGGCCGTGAAGTCGGTGCTCACCGCCGCGGGCAACCTGAAGGTAGGGAGCCGCCTTGACTTTCACTGTCAACTCCCTCCTTGTGAATTTCAGGGCCACGTGTCTCCCCGGAGTTCCAGTGACTAGATGTGTCATCAACTGGAAAACATTCCGTTACTGTACTGAAGAGTTGATCATTTGCCCACGTGAAAAGGGGAATTTTATGATTTGTAAAACTTGAGACATGCAATTCTTAGTGACTTGAGTTCTGTTCCACAATTTTAAATGTAGAAACTAGGAACCACCAAGGAGTTTAATTCTTTGTTGCTGAGAAATATTCTGAAGGCTTTCATGCTACCTAAACATGTATATCCTTAAAGGAAGTAACATATAATTAATTCACACAAAAGTCCCTGAACATTGTCACTTAATGTAATTACACCATTGCAACTAACTGAAGACTGACAGGAAGAGATTTGCAATATCATGTTTGCATGTTAAAATGGTATGAATCACAAGTATAGATGGAAAACCCAAGTATTTTAGGACGTGGGTAACTTTTCGTTGGTAGCATCTTGTGGAACCATGAAATGTGACTGTGCATTAGTTCTTTATGAAAGCAAGCAAGATAGGCTATAGGGAACAGACAAATGCAAGCTGTGACCTTGGCGTTCATAACATTTCCACATTCATGATTTGTAAAAGATAAAGATTTTAAAAGATATCCTACGTGACTAAGAACAATGGTATGCATTTTTATCTTCTAAAATAATGTTTCCGAGAATCCTGATATATAGTGGTGCTATCCTATTTTGCATTAGCCTAATATGTCATTGTTTGTGTTTGTTTTTTGCGATAAACAAATGCACCTAGAAGCCACAATTTGTATTAACCTGGCGTGTCATGATCGCACTGTGGTCAGATGATGGGAAAGATAGTGCATGTCCTCGGGTATGTCACTGCTGTCATCCTGACCATGGAACTGAGCTATCAGGGCTCCACAGCAACTGAATCCCATCCTCCCCTGTCCAAAGCTCACGTAGAATCATTGAACGTGTTGCCTTGACTATTTTGAAGTTTGTTTCTGTTACATCAGGAAACGATGTAAACATTTGCTTTAAAATAATAGCCTCTCTAACAAAATAAACTTCTGACGCTTCTTCATCTGTGTGTGGTCAGATGGCTGCAAAGACAGCGTTCCCGTGAGCGGGACTGGCTGTGGCACTGGGAGCCCTGGAGATTCAGAGGCCCTGCCCTTGACTGCCAGGCATCACTGGCCTGTTAGGCTCCAGCCGTTAAGGGGGGACATGGAATTTATTAGGCAGGAAGACTCTGAAGAACAGGCAGAGGGTCCCGGGAAATTAAATGCAAGATGATAGGAGAACCTTTGGAGTGGGATGTTGAGCGAAGTGTTGACGCTGGGAGAAATAATTCTGTGTTCGGATCTCTGTGAATTATTTGAACCTAATGGGCAGGAGCAGCAGGTTCCAAGTCCAACCGGTAAACTGCGGATTTACCACAGGTGTTCTGGAACTTACCGTAAGTTTTCTGAAATACCCTCTACTTAGGTGACTTGGCACACGAGCCAGCCATCTCCCTTCTGCCTGGCACACACTAACACAGGCCTGTCCTCAGCTCTCAGCCAGCATGCTGCTCCCTGCCCCTCCCCAAACACACGCACACACTATCTTATCAGACGCGCTGTGTTCACTTATCCAGAGAGAGTTCGCTTGTCCCCCAAACATTCGGAAGCCAGTTGGTGTGTGCCTGTTATTATGTCCTTGAATTAAATGTCAAGGAAATGGATGATATACCAACGTGAAGAGTTTTGTTTTTATGAAAACCAAGTTCATTGTTCAAGAAAGATTCAGTAAGATGAAAGGCTAAAAAAAAAACCCCACGAATTTGAATTAGGCATAGAAAGTAAAGTATATAAGGCTGGAAAAAAACAGCCTTAAAAATGGGTAAGGACGCCACACTTAGGTTGTCGCGCAAACACCCGAAGAGCTTCGCCTCTTAAAAAAAACAAAGCCTGACGCCGCAAATCTGATGGCGCGCATGAGGCAGCATTGATGTATTTTTTGGAAGAAAATTGGTGCCGAACTCTACACTCACAGAAAAGGCTTTGGCTTCAAAATATGGGCAAATACTAGTAACTGAATGTTTGTATGTTTCAAGTTTAAATGCATCTTTTAGAAATGATGGCCCACTTTTAGTGACTGTTTCCATTTAACCAACCCATCGCTGGTCTTGAATGGGACAAGCAAGCTCTTACCCAACAGGGAGTCAGTGGCTCCTCCCGCACTATATTGAATTCATGCCCACAGCATTTAACTTAGGGCATCTGTGAAGAGGTAGTTAGTTCGACCCAGGTTTTCATGACCAGTAGAGACTTCAACAAGAATAAAGGTCAGTTTCTAAAATTAATAACTATCCAGCTAAATGCAAATGGTTCGTAATTGTGCATGGGCTTAAATGGCCTCTTGGGCCCGTGTGCTTGTGTACCTGTGTGAAAATGTAGGGGCGCAAGTTAACACATTCTGGCATCATCATGTGTATATCTTTCTTTCAGCTGAAATATCCACATGAAAATGAAGAAATTTTGCTGCTTAGATCTATTATTGACGTAAATCTGCCAAAATTTTTGTCCCATGATTTACCGCTCTTTGAGGTAAGAACATTTATTATCCTAATGTATCAACACTCTCCGAGCCATGTGCTTATCCAATGGCCGAGGGGGCAACTCCCTGGGGAACTTCCTCTTCAGAAAGCAATGGTCTGGCCAGAGAAACACAGATCATTCCGCGTGTGTGTGAAGGGTGTTTAGCTAACTTTGTTGCTTCAGATGACTTTTAACAACTTGGGATTTTAAAAGAGTACTTTTATGAAAACCACACAGTGTAATGAGCACACACAAGCTACAAGATGTGTTTGCTTATAAACGACACTAGGATGTAGGGTCTGTGAAGGGAAGTCATCGGTCTAACACAGCTCCGACCCCCTTCACGGAACAGGGACTTGGTAATTGTTGCTAAACTAGCGATTGAGGGAATAAAAAACAAATACATAAATAAGCTTAATTTCTTTGAAAGCGTGCCATAGCTTTTATGAAATTGTTTTTTTCAGGGTGATTTAAGATAAGAGCTAAGCTTGTTAATCCTGTTCTATTTTAAAGATTAGATTATGAATAATTGAGAAGGATTAGGACGATGGTTGCAGTTTCCAGACTATAATTCCATTTCATGCGTTTCCTTTTTCCCATCTCCGGTAGAAGAGATCGGGGAGGGGGCATGGGCTTCTGAGGGGAGCTGTTGCACGATGGTGTCGCCTGGAAGGGCAGGCAGTTAGCTCCGGGAAGTGAGGGCTGAAGTCGCTCTGACTGTCACAAGTGGGGAAGGAAGGGCACTGCCCGGCAGCCAGGGCCGGTGTTGTCAGTGACCCACAGCGACCCTGTGCCTTGTTCTGAAAGGGGCTGCCCTTAGACATGGAGCTGGCGGTGCAGACATCTTATAGAACAGAGCGACGGCGAGGAGGCGCACGTTTCCTTCCTAAAGCTTTCCTCCCATGTCTTTGGTCCTAGCACACTGACCAGATTTCCCAGGAGTAAGAGCCAAACTTGTTGTCATCCAGCGGAAGTGTACCCCGCTAGGGTGTTCTCACACGGTTGTGTATTCATCCGGTGCTCACTGAGCACTGGCCCACAAGTAGGGCACAGTCGGCATTTCCAACCAGGACAATCCCTGAGAGACCGCCTTCCCCTGCAGAGAATTCATCGTCTCTGCCAGCCCCGGCCCCAGTGTCCACAGGCCGCTCCCATGGTGAGAACCAGAAGGACGCGTCTACACATTCCAGCTCTCCCTGGTGGGGGCTTTGCTGAGAACCACTGAACACCAAATATGTTCTGGAGAGATCTGCTCCTTTTAAGGTTAACCTGGAGCAATTTGAGTTTTTTGGGGTTTTTTTTTTGTTAGAAAACACTACGTACTTATCATGGACCCAGTCCTATTCTAAGAACTCTGCAGCTAGGATCTACTGAGTACTCACAGTGAGCCAGCGAGGCAGGCGCTCTCGTCACCCCTGCCTCACAGATGGTGCTCGCAGCACAGAGGTGCCGAGCAACTTGAGTTGATGGCCAGCCGCACAGTCAGGCGGCGGAGTGCTCTCACCCGCTCTGCTGTACAGCTTTCCTCTTCTCTGCCTGAAGGAAACTCAGTGCCGTGATGAACTGGGATTCGTTTCAACATAACAGCATTAACACAATTCAACTCAGGAGCCTTTAAACTGGAAATTTGTAAATTCTGAAGGACAGCTCAACTGTATGCTTGCAGATAAAGCTCTTCTGAATTTTCACCTTTACCTTCAGAGTCCAAGAAATAGTCCTGTTTCTCACCCAGGATGCTGTGGTACTCATAGCCTCAGCAGTTTATAAAGGAGTATTTCTGAGAGCCTGCAGTTAACGCTCCACATTCGTGAACATTAACTGTGGAGTTACAATTCTTTCCAATCATACATGACACGATTGTATTCGTTTCTTAAAGCCGCCATGACCCAGTACCACAAACTTGGTGCCTTAAGACAACACACATTGTCCTCGCACAGCCTGAAGCCGGGGTGTTTTCCTCCGAAGGCTCTGGGAAGGGCCGTTACCAGGAGTGAAAGCCGCACTCATGGTCACAAGGCAGCACACGCCTCGCTAGACGCATTCCCAGGCAGCTGCGTGTTCTCAGATCCTGGGCTGCTGGCAGTTGCTGACGTGCCTTCGCTTGGCACCGCTCCAGCCTCAGCCTTCATCGGGGCACAGCCTTCTTCCCTGGGTCTTTGTGTCTGAATCTTTCTCTCCTTTATGTCGTGCGGACAACAGTCATTGGATTTCGGGCCCTGGATGACCTCGTCTGACTTAAGTTACATCTGCAAAGATCCTCTTCCCAAATAAGGTCACCTTCTGAGGGTCCTTGCGAACACGAAGGGCCACCAGCTAGTGAGAATACTCCCCACTTCACTGAGTGAAATGCCTCTGAACGCATCTGTGTGGGTGGCATGAGATAGGGGCTGAAGTTCGTTGTTTTGGCAAATCCAGGCATTCTGGCATCACTTGTTGGAGACGAGCTGGTCCCTGACCTGTGGATTTGCCTTCGTGCCCTTGTTGAGAATGAGTTGTTGACGGCTGTAGGCTCCCTATTCGGTTTCCTTGATGTATTTGTCCGTCTTTATGGCAATATGACAGTCTTTACAATGAACCTTAAAATTTGATCGTGTTCATTGTCTAACTTTTTGACTTAAACATGCTGTAAACAGGAGAAATCCCTAGTGACACTGGGTTGGTTAGGCAAAAATGTCTTAAACACAACACCAAAAGCACAAGACATAAAATAGTACGTTGATAACATAGACTCATCAAAATTAAAAAGTTTATTCTTTGAATGATACTGGTAAAAGAATGAAAGACAAGTTACAGACTAGGAAAAATACTTGCAAATTAGGTATATGATAGAGGACTTGTATGCATACTATATATATATGTGTATATATATATATAATATATAAAATATATATATATTTTAATGCTTACCTGAGGATATTTTTCCATTGACTTTTGGAGAGAGGGAAAGACAGAGAGAAATATCGGTGTGAGAAAAAAATATCGATTGGTTGCCTCCTGCATGAGCCCCGACCAGGGTCCAGGCCAGGGAGGAGGCTGCAACCGAGGTACGTGCCCTTGATCAGAATCAAACCTGGGACCCTTTAGTCGCAGGTCGACGCTCTATCCACTGAGTCAAACCGGCTAGGGCTTGTATGCATAATATTTAAAGAATGATTAGAAGTTACCATTGAGAAAATAAACCGATTAAAAATAGCAAAAGATTTAAACAGGCACTTTACTGAAGAAAGTATACCTACAGCAAATAAGCACATGCAAGAATGTCAATCACTGGGAAATACAAATTGAAGCCAAACAAGATACCGTCACACACCTATTTCTATGTCTCAGTTTAAAAGGACTGCTCATACCATGCACTGGAACCCCTATACACGCCGAGGGAATATAAAATAATATAACTACTTTGGAAAGCAGGCCATTTCTTAACATGTTAAACACACACGCCCTGTACTATCCAGGTATTCCACGTCTCAGTATTCACCCAAGAGAAATGAAAGCATTTGTTCATAAAAAGACTTCTACCCCAATGTCCACAGCAGCTTTATTTGTAATAACTCCAAACTGGAAGCAGTGAAAATGTCAGTCAATAGGGGAACGGATTTAAAAACTGGGTCACTTCAATGCAGGGGACTACCTCAGTACACGGACTCTTGACACGTGCTGAGACCTGTGAATTCCCCCGCCTTCATGCCAGGTGAAGGAAACCAGACAAGTCTGGCACCTAATGTGTAATTTATCTATATTAAACCTAAACAATGCAAATACAAATAACTACAGAAGGCAAATCAAGGGTCACCCGGGGATGGAGGTAGGAGACAGTAAGGAGAGAAGGGAAGGGGGATTACAAAAGGTGACAGGCAACTTTGGGAGTGACAGATGTGTGGTTATCTGGATGGACTTTATTGTTCCACTTATCACATTGTACACTTAAAATATATACAACTTATTGTATGTCAACCATATCTCTAGAAAACTGTTAAAATACTCTTGAACTATTATTTAATGACTTTATTTCCATCAATATTAAATGTGAGGATGAGAGAAGTTGTATCCTGTTTATGTGTGGATATACCTGTGTGAAAGTATGTGTGTGTATATGTGTATGCATATATATATATATATATATATATATATATATATATATATATATGTATGTATAGATAGCGAATGTATGAATATGTAATATGAATACCCAAATCACCTATCATCAGGGCATCACTTCGGATTTGTTTCCTGGGGTGAAGTTGCCAAAGCCAGATTACAATGACTTGCTGATGGCCATCAAAGACAACTGCGAGGCCATGAACTTGCAAATGACCAGTTTCTTTTCTGAGAAGATCCTCCAGATATATGAAATGATGATTGTGCGCCACGGCTTCATGATTGTCGGAGAGCCGTTTGGAGGGAAGACCAGTGCCTATCGCGTCTTAGCTGGAGCCCTAAGTGATATATGTGAAAAGGTCAGTGTGTGATAAGTGCATTATTTTATTATAATCAAGATAGAATCTCTCAGGTCATTTTACAAGACACCCCAAGGTAGCATGAGACACATGAGTCAGAGAGGAAACAGGAGTGGAGAGGTTCTAGGAAGCAAATGGAAGCTCAGTGTATAAAGGCAATGCCACCTGTTTTCCTCTCAACCTTTTACTTCTGTTTTTAAAATGTTTAATTATAAAGGTAGCACGAGGCCATTGTAATAAAAAGTCTGGAAACATGAAAAATCTGATGGTTTTGTTTTCATGCTTTTAGGAGAGTATTTTTTATTTTCTGGGTGGTTATAATTGAAATGCAAACTTCTAATACTGGCTGATTGTGGTATTGAATTTGAAATGTGTATGGTTTCTTGAGTGTATTATATGATATGTGTGCATGTATATCTATAATAATAAAAGCATAATTGCTAATTAGACCGGACAGCCGAACGACCTTTCGGACATCATTCCAGATGTCCTTCTGGATGGAGCTTAGTGGCAGGGGCTGAGGCAGAGGCGGTTAGGGGTGCTCAGGCAGGCAGGCAGAGTGGTTAGGGCGATCAGGCAGGCATGCAGAAGGGTGAGGGGTGATCAGGTAGGCAATCAGGCGAGTGGTTAAGAGCCAGTGGTCCCAGATTGTGAGAGGGATGTCTGACTACCAGTTTAGGCCCGATCCCACATCAGGCCTAAACCAGCAGTTGGACATCCCCAGAGGGGTCCCAGATTTCGAGAGGGTGCAGGTCAGGCTGAGGGACATACCTCCCCCCCCCCCACACACACACATGCATGAATTTTGTACACTGGGCCTCTAGTATATGATAATGAGTATATTATTCAAACTTTCTGTCCTACACCTTGCAATTGGGTCCACTTTGATATATTAGAGGAATGAGGCTGTTTTAAACTCTCCGACTAATATTGCATTTCTGGCTACTGTGTTTTGAATAGTTTTTGCTTCAAATACTTCGGTGTTCATGGCCTGTGTGGGATTTATCATCATTATCTGCTCACTCTCCCCTTCAACCAACATAAAGAGATGTCTTGTCTGTTACTTGCCTTGCATCCCCTGATCTGAGGGCGATCCCGCAGCCCATATTTCCTCCTGGCATATGTGCTTGCCCATGTCTTTCACTGTCACTGGGTGTCACTGTGAGTTACTTTTTATGGAGAGTAAATAGTTTGATTTTTATTTTCCCCAGGTTGATGCTCTTTATCTTTTCACGGGGGGATTTAAGTTCATTTCTATTTATTACAGAAACTGAGATGCTAGTTATTTCTGTCATCTGTTTCCCTTGCTATACACAGTTAAGTTTTCTATAAAGACACTACTCTGCAAAACGTAAATAAATACATTGACTGATTTCCCCCCTAAGGGCTTAATGGAAGAAAACAAGGTTCAAATCACTGTCCTGAACCCCAAGTCTGTCACCATGGGCCAGCTGTACGGGCAGTTCGACCAGGTGTCCCACGAGTGGTCCGACGGGGTCCTTGCTGTCAGTTTCAGGGCCTTCGCCTCTTCGATGGTAAGTGCTCGCACTTTTGCACGGTTAGGAATCCGTGCTGTTTCCTTCTCACCGATTCCTGACCCTCTCGGAGGTCTCAGACACACACACTTAGAGCGCAAGACATGTGTTTAGCGCAGAGCCTGCGGCGTTTCTGTGAAGAACCTCCTCCGCACCCCGGCCGGGCCAGGGACCTTGCTGGCCAGCGCCTCTGCCCCGTGTGCGCAGAGCGGCCAGGAGGAGAGAGGACGGGGAGGGGAACCTCTGGTTTTCCTTTGTTGGGCTAGATGGTCCAGGACAGAGCGCCTGGATCACAGGACCCTGCTGCTCCCTGGGGATGCTCCTCCCTGGCCCGCCGCAGGGCGGCGCACTGGCACCCCCACTGGCTGTGGGATGCACGTCAGTGCTTAGAGGAGAAAGTGCAGGCCGCTGACGTGGCAGAGTTCCAACACTGTTCCTCCCGCGTGTGACGAAGACCGTGGGAAGGCAGGAGACACCAGGCATGTGCCAGCTGCGGCTGCTGTGCCTGGGGGCGGGCATACCTACCCCTGCCTCCTTCTGCCCATCTGCTGAGTGGCTGGTGCCCGCTGTCGCAGAGAGCTCACAGACCAGTCAATGGTTGCGTGGCTGCCATATGCCACCAGGTTTTCATAGAGTGTGATCACATGGGAGACAGCTGGCCAAGGCTGGTCGTGAAGGAGAAGGGCCCGGGCTAGAGGCCTTTATTTCAACAATCAATCCACTGAGTGCTTCCTGTCTTCTGATGACATGCACACTAAATGGGGGCTCTTTGTCCACCGGGAGACCCGGCCGATCCTGACTCATGAGTCAGTGTTGTAACAGAGCAACCCGAATCTCAGCGCTGCTCTTGTTGCCTGAGGGGCCTGGGGCGATGAGTAGCATAAGGAGAGACTCTCATGGGGCAGGGACCTTGCCCAGGGTCACGTGCCACCAGTCATGTCAAGGGTAAACGCCAACCTGAGGCCCAGGGAGGCAGACTGAGGTCTGGGACCATGGAGGTGACTTCTCGGGTCCTCTCGCCACAGTGGATGCCCTCAGGCCCAGGCTAATAGGGGAGTGCTCTGAGTCATGTAGGCAGTTACATTATTTATACAGAAATAATCCTGAGATTGCTCCCATCTTATACTCAGCTACATAGTAGCTTATATTACATTTTCCAGGAAGCTGTGTCCCATAACTGCGGAGGTGCAGGGAGGCCAAGCAGCTGACCCAAAGGCCCACGGCTGATGAGTAGTGAAGCCCAATTAAAAATGAGGTCCTTTACGCCCAGCTGGTGTGGCTCAGGGGTTGAGCTTCAGCTCAGGAACCAAGAGGTCACGGGTTCGATTCCTGGTCAGGGCACATGCCTGGGTTGCGGGCTTGATCCCCAGTAGAGGGCATGCGTGCGAGAGGCAGCCGTTCAATGGTGTTTCTCTAACATCGATGTTTCTATCTCTCTATCTCTCTCCCTTCCTCTCTCTCTAAAAATCAATAAAAAACATATATATATTTATATATATTAAAGTGAGGTCCTTCATGCTGCAAAGCCCAACATCTCACCATTACAAGGCAGTGTTTGCCCAAGTGAGTATTGCCAGGCGTGGGAAGCCAGTCGCGGGAGGGAAGGTTCATCTCCGAGGTATGGGCCCTCCTCGCTCCTGAACTCAGCCAGAGCTGGCCTCTGAGTGTGAGCGTGTGGGGGCCTGAGCCCACGGCAGGCCCCTGTCTCTTAGATTCATGCCGTTGCCATGGGGACTGAGGATGCGCTGAGATGGACTCAGAGTGCTCAGCACTTCAACTCAAGTTCACGTTTGCTGAGGTGGAACCAAGGCCCTGCCTCTGTACACGAAGAGGCTGACCCGAACACAGAGCCTGTTTCCGCACTGGCCAGCGAATACCTGGCCGTGCTGACTGAGCATGTACTGCATTCAGACAACGTGCGGGTATTTTGGTGTTTCCTTGTGGGACCGTGCGTGTGATGTAGATACTAATGTCCTGTGCCATGACGAGGCAGTTCGGCCCGCGAGGGTGTGTGCTGTAGGTGTGTGGAGGGAACACAGAAGTGGACTTAGCACACAGGGGAAGTGACCCGCATGAACACAGCACTGCACAGGGTCAGACACTCCAAATGGAAATGCAGTTTGCCCCCGCAGTTAGGTTGTTAGCGTACCATACTCTCTGAAACATGTTATATATGAATTCAGAAACATTGAACAAGATGGAATCTTAAGAAAAGATGCTATATTGTGTCTTGCCCATGACATATGCAGTGGTAAGGCAAAACTAGGTTTATAGTTGCAAATACGCAAAACACGGGTTTATTATTATTTATTTATTATTGTATTATTTTTCATATAAACAACTGTAAACCTACTTTCGCCCCACTCTCTATATGCCTCTTCAGTCTCTCTCTCTCTCTCTCTCTCTCTCTCTCTCTCTCTCTCTCCTACATGTTCTTTATTATATATACTTTAGTCACATATGTAATTTATTCAAAAGGTGCCTTTACATTTTCATGGTGAAATTAATCTTAAGAGAGCTACATTTTATTTTGAAATATTATTGAACCGTCTCCTCACATTATCATCATCATCACATTTTTGCCCCGCATCCGCCATGTGCGTCACCCAGACACCAGACAGGAAGTGGCTGATCTTCGACGGCCCGGTGGACGCCGTGTGGATCGAGAACATGAACACTGTGCTGGATGACAACAAAAAGCTGTGTCTGATGAGCGGGGAGATCATTCAGATGTCACCGCAAATGAACCTTATTTTTGAGCCGATGGATCTGGAAGTTGCTTCTCCTGCCACCGTAAGTGCTCAGTCTGGACATCTGCTTGTGCGTCCGGAATGCTGTCTGTTGCTTCTATGCTCTAGGCCAGTGATGGCGAACCTATGACACGCGCGTCCGAGGTGACACGCGAACTCATTTTTGTTGGTTGATTTTTCTTTGTTAAATGGCATTTAAATATATAAAATAAATATCAAAAATATAAGTCTTTGTTTTACTATGGTTGCAAAGATCAAAAAATTTCTCTATGTGACACAGCACCAGAGTTAAGTTAGGGTTTTTCAAAACGCTGGCACGCCGAGCTCAAAAGGTTCGCCATCACTGCCCTAGGTGCTTCCATTGCTGAATCACTTTGGCTTTGAATGAAAAATACTCGTCAACTTCATTTTGAAAGAATCTGTGATTCTCCGGAGCAAACAGACCTGTTGACGTACCTTGACAAATTTGAGTCTGGGTGGTTTGTTGTTGTTTTTTCCTCTTTGTCTGTGACCATTTGGTCAAGTAGGACAAAAATTTAGATCATGAAAGTGAATAAAATTCAGCTTTTCCCCCTCCAGAGTTTGTGAGGAACAGATGGACCGAGCCCCATTCCTTTTGTAGGCGTTGCCTGGGTGCTAAGCGGTGGTTGCTCTTGCAGGTTTCCAGGTGTGGGATGATTTACATGGAGCCTCACATGTTAGGCTGGAGGCCCCTGATGATGTCCTGGGTAAACCTCCTGCCTGCGACGCTCAATGCCACGCAGAAGGAATTCCTAGTGACCTTGTTTGACAGAATGGTCCCTGTGTCTGTCGAGTTTATCAGGAAGCACACAAAGGTAAGAGGGGTGGGGATTTCAAGACTTAAAAAGTAAGTAGAAAATCCAAATTGCCCACTTGAATGTCTGCTTATATGGTCAACTACTAGATATTAAAATAATTTATTCACGGCTTTGACTAAAGCCTTTTTGCTCATTCAAGTAAAAAAAAATTTATTCTTATACTTATTCGATCAAAAATAGTTTGAGTGAAGCATCTCAGGGTTTGAGAAAATGTATGGGTGCTAATCTTTTCTCTCTTAAAAGGAATCTCAAAGGCGTACCTAACCACATCTGGGTGAAAATGCTCTAAAATGTTGTCTAATTTCTAAAGGACTATTATATTTTAAGTAGTCTTAAAATGTCTTTTTTTTCTACTAAGCTTTTTAGCAAATTAATTGCCTCCTCTGAAAGAATTTTTAATGTTTTGGGTATAAAATTGGAATCTATGTCTCTGATTAAGTTACCTAAGCGTGGGACAGTGAATTTTTAAACTTGGGATTCAGGGGTTAAAGTACAAACACTACCCCGATGCCGTACCCGCAGCTGCCACTCTAGACTAGGGAGTCAATGTGTGCCTCAGTTTCCCTGCCTATAAAACTAGAATTATCATGATAGGACCTTTTCGTAAGTACTATGGCTGTTAGAACTAAATGAGTCCAATAAATCTTAGCTGGGACTATCTTAAGTAGTGCCTAGTTTCAATTAATTTGCTTTATAGACTTTTTTTGCTGATTTTTTAGGAATTATCTCCTACTTCAGATACAAACTTAGTCCGATCCCTAATGAATCTAATAGACTGTTTTATGGATGAATTTGCCGATGAAGTGAAAGTGAGAGAGAGAAATGATCGCGAGGCTTACTCCTTACTCGAGGTAAGGCCCCTTGCCTGTGGTCATGTGATGGACAGCCATCGAATGCATTCCCCGGTGATTCCGAACTCATGAAACTCAACTTCCCCTGGGATTGGGGCTGGACAATGGGCGGTCGCTGAACAGTGAGAAAGAAGTCAGGCCCCAACAGCAGGTGCTGGTAGGGAAAGGCCTGGCCTGCAGTTCTGGTGCAGCATGAGGTTTGGGTGGAGCCCAGCGATCTTCTTAGATCCGTTACTGAAATCTAGGCCCACTTGGTCAGCCTCAGAGGTTACCATTCTCCAAAATGCCAGGCACCGTTTGGCCATGAGAGCCGCCTCTCTCTCAACTGCCAGATCATAACAGTTCATTGTTTTCCTCCTCCTCAATTTTCTTCTTTTTTGTGAGCTATAAATGTTTCAAATATGTATGTGTGCATATGTGTGTATACATATATATTTGGAGTGAGAAAAACAAGACAATATATCATCTGTAAGCACATATGTAAAATAGAAATAAAGTTATCAACAGACCTTGAATATTCTCTGATAAAAATTCTATATTGCTGATAGTAACGCTTGTCGTGTAGTGATTATGTTACTCTTCTTGCTTATATTTTGTGAAATAAATTGTTAATTTGGTTTCACCTAGTTTCCAGAGAGAAACAGTCGGTGAGTAATCTAGTAACAGGTGAACAGTGTCAAAAGTGGAGTCCATAGCTTTTCTAAGCAGAGGCAAGACTGTGTTCGCATTGGCAGTAAAAAGGGGATTTGATTTAGAAACAAGCAAACAGGTTTTCTTATTTCACGGTTGGCCTTGCCATCGACCGTGTTCTGTCTGCCTGAGTCCGGTGAGAAGAAAGCTTTCTGGATGGCAGTTCTAGTTAGGCAAGCAGTGCTCTGATAATTATTACAACAGACAAGCAAAAGAACATGGATTCATTCTACTTTAAAAAATAACACTGTATCTGCCCTAACTGGTTTGGCTCAGTGGATAGAGCATCAGCCTGCGGACTCAAGGGTCCCAGGTTTGATTCCGGTCAAGGGCATGTACCTTGGTTGCGGGCACATCCCCAGTGGGGAGTGTGCAGGAGGCAGCTGATTGATGTTTCTCGCTCATCGATGTTTCTAACTCTCTATTTCTCTCCCTTCCTCTCTGTAAAAAAAAAAAAAAAGAAAAAGAAAAAAATCAATAAAATATATTAAAAAAAATAACACTGTATCAAAATTTAAATTTAAAAACTATGTATATTATGGGCTGATTATTCCTTATTAAAATACTCTTATATTTATAAAAGTTATCTCAATATTCTTTTTAATATCAAGGTCCTGTATATACTTAAAATATCATGTGATTTTTCCAGAGTAGTCATTAGAAATTACACTTTGCATTGTATTATCTCCTCTGATAGTAAGATTTTTTATAAAACATGCAGTTTCATTAAAAAAAAACTAATTATTACAAAATCTTGAGATAACCTACTCTTGTCTATCAGTATATTAATTTCCTTTCACAGATATTAATCAGCTAATCTGATTCAAGCTTCAAGGATAGATTGAAGTCATTCTTGAATGCACTCTGTCTTTTCATCTCTCCAACGCAGGGCATTTTTCTCTTTTCGTTGATATGGTCCATCGGTGCTTCTTGTACAGATGATGATCGGTTGAAATTTAATAAGATTCTTCGAGAACTAATGGAGGGTCCAATTTCAGACGTAACTCGCAATAGGTTTAAAATACTGAGCAACGCTGAACAAACGTCTTCAAAAGCACTCACCGTCCCATTTCCTGAAAAAAAAACCATTTATGATTATCAGTTTGTCACTGAGGTAAGATTTCTGAAGCAGGATGTGCAAGTACCAACCTGAGAGAGTCCCCTCGGAGACACACGGCACGTAATGGCTTTGTGATCACCCTGTCACCCCTGTTTACCGTAAGAGACAGCGTGGAGTGAGGAAGGTGCCCTGGCCTGTGAAGGTCAGACACTCCGGGTTTGAGTCCTAATAAAACCCTTTTCTTTCTAGATGGCCTTGGACTAGGTATCCAATCTCCTTGAACCTTGTTTTTCTCATTAATAAAATGGAATCCTATATAATAAAAGGCTAATGTGCAAATCGACCCAACGGTGGAACAACCAGTCACTATGACACACACTGACCACCAGGGGGCAGATGCTCAATGCAGGAGCTGCCCCCTGGTGGTCAGTGTGCTCCCACAGGGGGAGTGCTGCTCAGCCAGAAGCCCTGAGCTGGGCTCATGGCTGGCGAGCGCAGCAGCAGTGGCGGCGGGAGCCTCTCCTGTCTCCGCAGCAGCACTAAGGATGTCTGACTGCCGGCTTTGGCCCGCTTCCTCTGAGGAGTGGGCCTAAGCCGGCAGTCAGACATCCCCCAAGGGCTTCTGGACTGTGAGAGGGCAGACTGGGCTGAGAGACCCGTCGAGTGCATGAATTTCATGCACCGGGCCTCTAGTAAATAATAATACCCAATGGGCAGATCGTACTCACTAGGTGAAATGACATATTATGACATGGGCTCCAGCACCAGGGGCTTCCCGGTCAAGGACACTTCATGGAGGTTCCTGCTGCAGTTGGCATTTCCCAGGAGCTCAGAGGTCCTGCAGGAGTGAGCGCAGCTGGGTTAGGAGTGCTCACTGAGCATTTCCACACAGATTGTGCAGTCTCACCTGGCTGGTGTTTGTGTACTTTTTTGTTTTTGTGTAACAGCTCCCATAAGTACTGTCTTGAGGACAAAGTTTAGGAATACATATTATTGAAATATATACAGATCCAAGTGGAGTTGGGCCCACACTGTATCCCCAATGGATAATTTTATATCCTTCTTTTTCCCTTAAAAATGAGAACAGCCGGGCCGCAATAGCTCAGTGGTTGAGCATCGACCTATGAACCAGGAGGTCATGGTTCTATTCCCAGTCAGGACACACGCCCAGATTGCGGGCTCGATCCCCAGTAGGGGGTGTGCATGAGGCAGCCAATCAATGATTCTCTCTCATTATTGATGTTTCTATCTCTCTCTCTCTCCCTCTCCCTTCCTCTCTGAAATCAATAACAATATATTTTTAAAAAGTATTTATAACATAAGATTCCCTGTTTGGCTGTTTATTATAAACAGGGAGTAGGAAGATGGGACCCATGGATAAAGAAATTGGCAGATGCCCCTCCAATTCCTAAAGATATGATGTTTAATGAAATCATTGTACCAACTCTGGACACGATTCGCTACTCAGCGTTAATGGAATTGTTAACCACCCATCAAAAGCCATCAATATTTGTAGGACCCACAGGAACTGGGAAGAGTTCTTACATTATTGTAAGTATTGTAGAAATTTTAATATTGAAATGTGCATGGTATTCTTAAGAATTTTTTAAAGCCACATGAAATAGTAGAGTTAATATTTTTAAATACTCGAATATTTTGATGTTGGAGCCACAAATCATTTTTGTGTAATTGCCTATTTATTTTAGAAAATTGACTTATTTTAGAAAAATATATGATGCCATTTTATATCACTATATTACTGTCCCTTTTTAGGTATTTTAATAAAAATAGCTTGTCCAGGATGAAGAATTTTATATCTCTTGAAAAGGTGTTTTAGTTAATTATACTTGATATTTAACTTTATCAGTTAGTATCTGAATGGTTACTGTGTAGTAATAAGTAATGTAGTAATTTTACTAAAAAGTTTTAGTGATTTTTAGTAATTTAGTAATTTTTCTTAATGATTTCTGGAGTCATACCCACTGTGTGTCAGTTAAGAAATGCTAGCTGCTGGGACAGATGCAGCCCCAAATCTCAGTTGCTTTATGCATCCTGTTTAGGGTGTTTCTTGAGGTTAGGAGGTCATATCGATCAAAGACCAGTTCTTGTCTCTAGTTTCAGGTTTCTGAAGATAAAAGGCTGGAATTAGTCAATAACCCCCAGCCTTTTGCAAGGCAAGTCCAAGTTTCCCAGGGGCAGCTGGGCAATGTGGGAGATAAGAGGGCCTACGTCTTCTGGACCTCCATTCTAGATGACTGCATTCTAGATGATTCCATTCCAGATGGCTCCATTCTAGATGACTGCCTCAGCCGCGGGGGCCATTTGTCCCCTGTGTCAGAGACCTGTGCCGGGCAGGTGTCCCTTTGGAGTATCTGAAGGACCTGCCCGTCTGCTCCTCTCAGAGGGAAGCTATCATGGAAACCTGCATGGTAGCAGGCAAGAACGCATCAGCTGAGAGAGCACCACCTTAGAGCCAGCGAAGCAGGACTTTGGCCCCTCTGCCTCTGTTCTGCTGCTTCCCAGAGCCCAGCTGTGGGAGAGGAAGGAAACCGGGCAGCAGGTGGAGGGGAGCAAGGAGCCATCAGCAGTCGCTCCCACTGCAGGTTCCCTGTCAATGCACCCCCCCCCCCCCAAATGATGACAGTACCTGTTTTTCCTCCTTTATTTTAATTTCATCATTTAATCCTTTCGGAATACATTGGGGTGTATAGTTAAGTAATTGTCCTGGTATCATCTATATTTATAAAAGCCTAATATGCAAGTTGTCCCCTCAGGAGTTCAATGGGGAGACCGGGAGTTTGATTGCTTGCTATGATATGTGCTGACCGCCAGGGGGCGGCGCAGAATGAAGGAAGGCCCCAGCTGGCAGCTGGCAGCCAGGGAAGGGAGGCCCTGGCCGGCAGTCGGAAGGCCCCCATAGGCCCGGATCACCGGCCAGGCCTAGGGACCCTAACCGGGCACATATTCCATGCACCAGGCTTCTAGTTTATTAAATAATGTCTTTCCCAACAGATTGAAATGGCACCTCTATTACAATCTAAATGCTGCCTATACGAGGGAATTTCCAAAAGCAGAGAGGGGAGACGTTTAGGCTGAGATTTTAAATCATGGTGTTGGTTTGGCCTGCACTTAAAAGAAATGGCTGAGATGTCAGTTATTTACCTAAGATATCATCAAGAGTCAGGGAACGGAGACTTGACGTGGCGAATGGAAAAAAACAAAGCCCTTTGTCATTTGTACCCCCACCGAATCCAGTCCCAGCAAAAACAACATTGCTTTTCACAAAACTGAAAACATACTTTGCATTTTATTTCATAATCTGCGTTTTTCTACCTAATGTATTATAAATATTTCCCTACTTTATTCTTCTTCTACAGGATGATCCGTAGAACACAACATCTTGATTAGCAATCATGGTAATTGCACCCACTTTCCAGTGAATTCCATTTCAAAAATACAGTTGTCTTATTTACGCTTCCTCACTTACAATCAGATAACTTGGTATTTAAGTGGAAAGATAATAAGCTATGTTACAAGGAACATTGATCCAGAGAGCTACAAATGGCAGTCTAAGGTCCTGCCCTGTCCCTGAGACCTTACAAGTTTCTTAACCTCTCAGTTCCTGTGGCTCCACATTGAGATAGGATGTGTAATGTACATGGTGGTTCTGGACATCAGAGTAGCCAATGGATGGGGCCTGGACAAACAGAGACGCACATCGACATGGCAACTGTTCTTTCTATTGATTTCCTGTCCTTGTGCATGGCTAAGATCCTCTCTTGTTGCATGATATATATTTCGTTTATTTTAAAATGCCAAAACGCAATTCCAACTATGGTTCATTTTATTATTTTCTATTATATAGAACTTCCTTTTAACTCAAATCAATAAGGAAATCTACAAGCCTCTGCTAATTAACTTCTCAGCACAAACTACAGCAGCTCAAACTCAGAACATCATCATGTCAAAGTTGGACAAAAGAAGAAAGGGAGTGTTTGGTCCTCCTCTGGGCAAGAAAATGGTAATCGCTCCGTTTCTGTACACACGACCCAACACGTGTCCTAGTCAGGCATGCTGCTCCACTCAGAACACGAACCCACGTGTGCTGGGGCATGGTATCTTTTTGTACAGTTTCTACAATATAGACATTTTTATTGATTTCAGAGAGGAAGGGAGAGGGAAGAGAGATAGAAACATTAATGATGAGAGAGAATCATTGACCAACTGCCTCCTGCACGCCCCACATTGGGGATCAAGCCCACAACCCAGGCATATGCCCTGACCAGGAATCGAACCATGACCTCCTGGTTCATAGGTTGATGCTCAACCACTGAGCCACGCTGGCTGAGCTACAGTTTTCGTGTTCTTCTTTTTTTCTCACAAATTTTGTTTAAGAAATTTCCTTAAAAGTGTGTTCATATTTGTATGTGCATTGTGGGTGAGACGGCGTGACATTAAAAGCAAGCAGCTGCCCTTTAAATTAAAAGTAGACTATTCATCTGGGAAATTATCTACCTTCCCAATTCTCTCATTTAACATTTTTACTTCGCAGAGTCTTGCTGCTTGCTTTTCTAGACCCATAGGCATCCCAGTTATCAATTGACCTACCTGTGTTCCCTTACCAAGAACACCGTCCCAACTGCACTCTCCCCACCCCAGGTTTTTCTCAGTTTACAAGCACACCTTTCTCGTTCATGTTAATGCATTGAAGTTGTACCAGGGAAAAGGAGAAGGCATATGGAGAAACAAATTGGAGGAGAGGATTAGTAAGGCCTAAACTCTTAACCTGTAAGGTTAGTGAGAAAACTGTCCCTCCGTTCCTTGGGAGCATGGATGCCAAGGGGTAAAATATTCGATTGGGAAAGAAACCATCGCTTCCACACCCGTGCTCTACAAAGTGACGATCCGATTCTTTGCCTCGACATTATTAACACAGCCGGACACTCTAATGAGATGGTAGTCTTTCCTAATCCCTCTCCCCCTGTCACCCTCAGGTTGTCTTTGTAGATGACGTCAACATGCCTGCGCGGGAGGTGTATGGGGCTCAGCCGCCCATCGAGCTGCTGAGACAGTGGTTGGATCACTGGAATTGGTACGACCTAAAAGACTGCTCGATGATTAAACTAGTGGACGTTCAGATCATGTGTGCGATGGGACCTCCAGGTACACGTTCTAAGATTGAATGTCACTCTGGCTGTATCTAAAGAGAGAGCTGGAGAAAGAGACACCCAATGGGACAATCTGAGGTGCAGTGCTCCGTGTCTATACTTCCTGTGTGTACATGCTGTGATCTGAGGGAGTGTTCCCCAGTGGTCAGCGCTGCAGAGTGGGCTGCCCTGGTGGGGGCCGTTCTCCCACCAACTCTTCCGAAGCCTTTTCCTCCCATCGTATGAGACTTGGCTCCCATTTCCTGTCCTTGCCTCCGCGCAGCTCGTGTCTGTTTCGTTCACTAAAGTTTCAACTGTACAGTTTCATATGAAACATCGTTGCTTCAGAGACCACTTCCCTCTCCCCAACCTTGCCCCATGCCCGTGAGGCCCTGGATTAGACAGACAGTGGAGAGGGATTTAAGTAGGAAGTGGCCAAAGAGTTAATTCCTAGAGACCCTTGACATTTTCCGAGAGAAATGGATAGCCCCATGGGAATCTCCATGCGGAGGAATGTCATATGCTGGCATATCCGCAATGGCTCGGCTCACCTACCCGGACAGCTTTCACTGTTCTTCTCCTGAGCTCTGCTATTGTGTTTTTAAAATTCCCTTTCTCGGTGTACCACTTCTTCTGTCCATCTCCCTGGTTTTGCCTCTGAACCCTCTGACCTGTAGTGTGGACAGTTTGCTGAGTCAGTAATTGCTCTCAGCACTCTCTTCTCCGCCCCCTGCCCCCACCTCTCTGAAATAAAACTATTGCTCCTGGGTCTCAGGCTTCGTTCTGCTCTGCCTCCCCGCCACCCCTGCGAGCCAGCCCCTTGTGCCACATGCCCACTTTTCCGGCCGCCGGAGGGACTGGACAGGAAACCAGGCTGGGTCCGAGGCAGCTTTCCCTCCGGGAGCCCATGTGCTGACAATACCCCCATTCCTGCGTGTTCTCTGGGAGGAAGGGTGGGAGGCGGAGCTGGGGTGGACCTCTCGCCGTTCCTGCTGGAACCCTGTCGTCATCTTCCTAAACCTGCCAGGGAAATCGGTTCCTTAGGAGCCGCTTAATCCCTGGACATGCACAACCGCGTTGGTCTATGACTAACACCTGACACCTATTCTTCCCATTTTCAGAGGCAGCGCTGTGTGTACAATTCAGTGATAACAATAAAACCTAGATTTGCCATTCTAAGCAAACATAGAACATGGACCGAGTTATTGTTATGCAAAATATATGTTAGAGATATTATACACTTTAAAAATCACTTTTTTTAACCAAGATTTCATGACAGAATCCCTTCAAAACACAATTGCAATGTGTCATGTATTTAAAAATGATAATATCCATTTTGTAAAATGATGTGTTATACTCTAAGTCAGTTATTGCAGCCTCATACTTGAAAATGTCATCATTATTTCATGAAAGTGAGACAATCCCCAATTTTTTTTAAAAAATGGGAGCAGCCAGGGAAGTAGCCACATACAGGAACCGTAGGGAGATTCACTGAAGATCCGGGAAGAGAATCGGGCTGCCTGTGGAGGCTGTGCTGAATCTCAGGCAGGCGGGAAGGACCCCAGGCTCGGCCATTCAGGGTTTCTGTGTATTAACATCGCATAACATCGCCCCTTAATATCTTATTGTCATGAGGATGTTCACCGTTTACTGCTTGGGGCTCTAAGTCTTGGAGAAGGTGGCCGGTGGCTCTGTTGGTAACATAGATCCTTCCCCAGATTTTCTGTAAGTAATCGAACTCATTCAGATAATTCAACTAGAAAACAAAATCTTGTATTTGAGGGGGATACTTTTTTGAGGTCAAAGTTATCCAAAACAACTGATTATTCTTAATTTCTCAGTGTGCCATACATTTGTCCATCTTATGAGTTATCTGATGCTCTAAGATATTAGAGAAAAATACACTGGTTTCTATTAGCAACATTGTTAAGCGTTACCTTTTCGATATGTAGGTGGTGGTCGAAATCCAGTGACTCCTCGATTCATGCGGCATTTCAATGTTATAACGATCAATGAGTTTAGTGACAAATCCATGTATACAATCTTCTCTAGAATCTTAAACTGGCATTTAAAAACCTGGTGAGTAATTTACAGTGTGTTTGTTTGTTTTTTCATTAAGGCGGCATAAAACATTTTGAAAACATACCAATATAAGTGGTGCTCCTTAAACTTTTCCACAAAAGCATCCTAGAGGAGGAAAAGATAACGGGTACCCTTGCTCCCATCCCCCTACTCCCCACTGTGCCCATCTCCAGGTTATGGGAACATCCCAAAAAGGAGCCAGAGTAGCTTTCTTTTTACATTTGTGTGTGTGTGTGTGTGTGTGTGTGTGTGTGTGTGTGTGAAGCTTTGGATTTTAGCCTAAAAATCCATACAGCCCGGCTGGCATGGGTCAGTAATTGAGTGTCAACCTATGAACCAGAAGGTCACAGTTCGATTCCCAGTCAGGGCACATGCCCAGGTTTCTGGCCCGATCCCCAGTAGGGAGCGTGCAGGAGGTAGCCAATCCATGATTCTCTCTCATCATGCATGTTTCTCTCTCTCTCTCCCTCTCCCTTCCTCTCTGAAATCAATTAAAAAATATAAAATAATAATAAATAAATAAAAATAAAAATCCGCACAAATTTTGCATTCCACGGTTTAATATGTTCATGTGGGAATATTTTGAATTTCCACCACTAGTGCGATTAGCGAGGGGAAGGCATGTCGGGTCTACCCTGTGACTGGGATGCTCTAGAACCCGTGCGCTCCCCAGGGCATCCCTGTCCCAGTGGGCGTGCAGCGTGCGGCCTGTGCCCTGGGAAGGTGCTCCTAGAAGCTGTGCAGAGCCACGCCCGCCCCCTGGGGCCCAGCCTCTGGAAGTGCCATTCCCTGCCCCCGCCAGGAGGATGGAGGACGGCAGCTGGGTCCGTGTCAAGGCAGAGGTTAAATACAGACAGTTTTTCCAAGTGAATATTCTCCCCCATGTTCTTTCCACCCCAATCATGCCCTTTGCCCCCCTTTTTTATCCTATTTAACTCTCCATTTAACTTTCTTTTTACATCTTTTTTTTTCTTTATATACTTTTTCTTCCTTTCCTCTCTTTGAAAATACTGTTTCACCTGTGTTTTTTGTGGATTCTGTCTGTAAGCAGTTGAGAATGCCAGGGAGTGAAAAGGGGCAGAACTTATCTGCTCAGTGGGTCCTGGACTTGAGCTGTATCACCTGGGCTCGGTGGTTGGCTGTCATGTCCCCTTACTGAAGTGATTTAAAGTCCGTTACGTTGGTTCTGCTGCTCGTGGGGTTCCGTTGAACACACAAATACAGTGATGAATGGAAAGTAACTTAGAAAGAAGTGAAAGTTCCACCATTATTATAAGAAATGGTAATTCTATAAGCTAAGCCAATTGCTTTAGTTGGAATAAAAGTTTTGTTAGGCATGCAAAATGTTTATGTGCCAGAGTTCTGCATTTGCTGACTTTTTCCCCTTTTCATTTAATCCTTTTTAAGTTACAAATTTCCAGAGGATTTTCTAACTTTGACCGCCCAGATTGTCAACGGTACGATGATTCTGTACAAGGAGGCCATGAAGAACCTCTTGCCTACCCCGGCCAAGTCGCACTACCTGTTCAACCTGCGGGACTTCTCCCGGGTCATTCAAGGCATCTGTTTGTCCAGACCGGAAACCGCGGCAACCAAAGAGGCCATTAAGCGTCTCTGGGTTCACGAGGTGAGTGTCCATGTTACTGAAACCTGATCGCGCAGAAAACAAAGACCTTCCTCGTGCCAACCTCTGAGCAAGAAGAAATGCGCAGCAGTTTATGCTGCTGCAATGCAATGTGCTGTCTGTCATGACGAAGGTCAGTCAGCAAGATGATTTGTTAAATGTTTCACACTCATATATTTTATGCTATTTAAAATGGACCTAAGTGACTTAATCTTTGTTAGTTTGACTTCAAACAATTTTGAAGAGGAACACTTTTTGGCCTGTTTTTTTTTTTTTAAATATATTTTATTGATTTTTTACAGAGAGGAAGAGAGAGGGATAGAGAGTTAGAAACATCAATGAGAGAGGACATCGATCAGCTGCTTCCTGCACACCCCCCACTGGGGATGTGACCGCAACGAAGGCACATGCCCTTGACCGGCATCGAACCCGGGACCCTCAAGTCCGCAGGCCAACGCTCTATCCACTGAGCCAAATCCGTCAGGGCTGGCCTGCTTTTTTTTATGAGAAGCGAATGTATTTACTTACATTATTTACTCAAAGTTTGACTGGCTGCCGAAAGAACTGGAAAGCAAACCAGTTTGAAGAGCATGAAAACCATATACAATTATACTTACCTTCTCTTTGGGAACAGGAATGTGGGTGAACATTTTCTTGTACAAGTTTGTGCAGGGAGGGAAGGAGACACAGTGAGAGAGAGAGAGAATACAAAAAATAACACATCAAAAACCATAGTGCGATATTTTTAAAATAGGCAAAGGCTATGAGAATTTGAGGGGTAGAGTGCTTTTCCATTTTAATATGTAAATAATAGGGTTACTTTAATTTTAATGATGTAGTTAAAAAATTCGGAAAACTGGGATGCACTGCTATGTTAAAACGATGTGCTACAGAGACATAGATTTCAGAGGGTCTTTTAAAATTCTGTTTCTGTGGGCTTTCTAGTCAACAGGTTGAATTCTTAAATCCTCACACCTTCAACTTTATGCCCAAGTGAAGGTCCATTCCGCTTGGAAGTTCCGGCCACAGCAAGGTCCCTGTAGGTGACTCTTGGGGAATGTGTGACCGGCGGATTCTGGCTTCACTCCACTGCAGACCACTTAGTACCTGAGTGGGATCCACGCTCTGGGGCGGGGACACAGGCTGCAAGTCTGGGAGGTCACCTGGGTAACATAAATAATACTGCAAGGTGGGCAGGGAGCGAGACGATGTCGTTGACCTCCCTGAAGGAGTGCATGGCCTGTGGCAGCACTTGGTCACGGCCACATGGTACTCTGGGAAGCATCTAGCACTCTCCCCCTCAGGAACTGGGCTCTTGATAGTCCTTCTTCCTAGAACATTCTGAGTCCCATTCTCCACAAGGCTTCCCCACTGACCTCCTCAGATATCCACTGACCGGGGAGGCTCGCCTTGGACCATCCCTCCCCCAGCTCTATAACTCCTTATCATCTTGCTCTGTTCTTCATACCTGAATGTCACCTGATACCATCTCTATGTTTGCTTACTGATGGTCTCTGCTGGAATAGAGGTTTTCTGAGAGCCGCAGCTTTATTTATTCACTGCTTTCCCCAGTGCCTGCGGGTGTTTGACAATCTTTGGAAAACACTGCATTAGGATCTTACTAAGTTCCATCTAGATAATGATATGCTTGAGTCATGCTTAGGCACTGGCGTCTGATGAGTGAGGGGGGTTTAACTCAGCTTCCTCTTCCCCTGGGGCGGTTGCACGAGGTCTTCGGTACCTCCATCCAAGGAGTGACTGTTGGCATGTGTTGGGAAACTATGCTGTTTCACAGAAAAGTAGCTGTTGAACTTGGAGTACGAGGAGGCTGCAATCATATCATTTGCACTGTTATGTCATCCACTTGTCAATAGTGAGAATGCTGAACTCATTATTCTTGAACACATTAAGTTGACTGCAGGAGAGTCTGTAGTAGTTTTACTTCTCAAGTTTATGGTTTTTATACCTGTTGTCCTTTTATTTTTGCATCTGTGAGACTGACAAGGCAGGTATTACTACTTCCATTGTAGAGATGAAGAAGCTGGTGTAGACAGGCCGAAGTGATTTCCCCCAGATGTCAGGCATTTTGCTGACAAGAATCTGCATTGCTTATATTGTCTATGTATTTGTCTGCTAGTGCTGCTATAACAAAATTCCACCGACTGAGTGTCTTAAACAACAAGTTGATTTTCTCATAGCCCCGGAGGCCAGAAGTCCAAGATCAAGGTTCCGGTGAAGGGTTTCCTTTTGACTCGCAGATAGCTGCCTTCTCACTGGGTCCTCACAGAGCCTTTCTCTGTGTGCCTGCGGGGAGAGAGTCCTGCTGTCTCTTCCCCTTCTTAGAGGGACACCAGTCCTATTGGATGAGGGCCCCACCCCATGACCTCACTTAACCTTAATTACCACGGTAAAGGACTCCTCTCCAAATACAGTCACGTTGGGGTAGGGCTTCAACATATGAATTTAGAGGGGACACAGATCAGTCCAAAACAGACTGTGGCCAAAGGACACGCACACCACTTTGAAGAAAGTTATTTCACGTAGCAAGTCTGGTTCACTATTTCTTACAGCCACATAGCATGTGCCTATAGCCAGAGCTTATTTTAGTAGATTGCCTTCTGCAACGACTTACAACAAAAATAGTTTTTAAATGTCCCAAATAAGCTTGCTTTCCACAGAAGACATTTTCTCTTTTTCTAGAATATGTGCTTTTTAAAAAATAGTATCTATTGATTCTCCAATAATTTTCAAACTGCTATCTAGCTTGGAGAATGGAAGGCCATGGTACAGAAGTTGGAAAAGCCTCGATGCTAGTGTCCAGCTCTGTCTCATCTGAGTGACCAGCAGAGGCAGTCGCTTCTAGTAGTTTTTCCTCTCTAGTCCTTCACACTCTTTCCCTAGTCTTCACAGCCACTCTACCATCTGTTTCAGTCCCCCCCCCCAATTACCTTTACTTATTGAAAACTGCATGCAACTGTGTAGTATCTCATATATGTATGATCAAACAAATATTTAAAATAAACATGATCATGAGTTAGTCTAATTGTTTAGATATGCTTTTAATAAATCCCATTAAAATTTCCTGAGAGTACTTTTTATATTACTTGAGATTAGCCCAGAAATAGTAATAATAATAAAAAAAATAGAAGAGTCCGTTCCTAAAGCTGGTTTTTAATGATTTTCCAGGTCCTTAGGGTGTATTATGATCGCCTCCTGGATAATGCAGACCGACGTTGGCTTATCGAGTACATTCAAGAAATTTTGACGCATCATATGTATGAAAACTTTCATGATCTTTTTCAACATCTGGATTTCAATGGTGATGGAGTCGTGGAGGAAGATGACTTACGCAGCCTCATGTTTTGTGATTTCCATGACCCCAAGAAGGAGGACACCAACTACAGAGAGGTTGAAAACGTGGACCACCTCCGGGTGATCGTGGAGACCCACCTGGAGGAATATAACAACATGAGCAAGAAGACCATGAGCCTCGTCTTGTTCCGATTTGCCATCGAGCACATCAGCCGCATCTCCAGGATCCTGAAGCAGCCTCGCAGCCATGCTCTTCTGGTCGGCGTGGGAGGCAGCGGGAGGCAGTCTGTCACCAGGTTGGCGGCCCACATGGCTGATTATTCCGTCTTCCAGGTCGAAATCACGAAGGGCTACGGTAACACCGAGTGGCACGAGGATCTAAAAGTGATCTTGAGGAAATGCGCCGAGGGCGAGATGCATGGGGTCTTCCTGTTTACAGACACTCAGATTAAAAGGGAGTCGTTTCTAGAAGACGTCAACAATCTGCTCAATGCGGGGGAAGTGCCGAATCTCTTTGCGTTAGACGAGAAGCAAGAGATATGCGAGAAGATGCGCCAGCTCGACCGCCAACGGGATAAAACCAAACAGACCGATGGAAGCCCCATCGCTCTCTTCAACATGTTCATCGATCGCTGCCGCAGCCAGCTGCACGTCGTCCTGGCCATGAGCCCCATTGGGGATGCCTTTCGGATTCGTCTGAGAAAGTTCCCGGCTCTTGTTAACTGCTGTACCATTGACTGGTTTCAGGTATTGCCGTGCACATTTTTGATAGATTTCTAGAAATGTTGATTCTCTGTCATGACTTTTATTGTAGACTCCCCCCGCTCCCCGCCCCCCAGAAAAATGTAGTTTTAACAGAATTTTGTGATCAATAATACTATCTGATTTTATGAAATTACTAGAGGCCCAGTGCACAAAATTCCTGCAGGGTTGGGCCTAAACTGGCAGTCGGACATCCCTCTCACAATCTGGGACTGCTAGCTCCTAACCGCTCGCCTGCCTGCCTGCCTGATAACTCCTAACCACTCTGCCTGCCTGATTGATTGCCCCTAACTGCCTCTGCTTGCCTGCCTGATCGCCCCTAACCACTCTACCTGTCTGCCTGATCGCCCCTAACTGCTCGCCTGCCTGCCTGATCACCCCTAACTGCCTCTGCCTGCCTGATCTACCTTAACCACTCTGCCTGCCTGCCTGATCGCCCCTAACCACCTCTGCCTCGGCCCCCACCATGGCAGCTTCGTCTGGAAGGACGTCCAGAATGCCATCCAGAAGGTTGTTCGGCTGTCCAGTCTAATTAGCATATTATGTTTTTATTATTATAGATAACTCAAGAAATCATCATAATAGAAAATCATTTTATTGCTAGTGTATGCAGTCATTAACCTCAATATACCTTAGAAAGTCTTAGGATAAATTTGTGTATCGGTCAGCGTCCTGTCAGGGAAAGACAGGGTACATTGGAAGGCGTCACTGGGGAACGTTGAATGAAAAGACTCTTCATGGAGGTGTCGGCAGGGTGGAAGGAAATGAGAGGGATGGTAGAGTGACCAGCAGTGGTGGCTAGCGTAGGAAGTGGGTACTACAGCTGGATATAAAAGGGAGGGACGAGTGTGACTGGAGTTTGGAGCCGTGGAAGCAGGACTGCCTGACAGGCGCAGGAACCCAAAGCCTAGAGCTCAGCTCCCGCTGGCGAGGAATAGAGGTGGAAATACCCCTACCTCTCTTTTTCCACCCTCAAGGAGGGTTCCTGCATTTTGGCTTGAGTCACTGGGTGGAAGGGGTGATGTTTACAAAATTGGAGAAGATGGCAACTGTTCTGGGGGAGACAGGAACCATGCCATGGGCTTGTTGAGTGTGAGATACCTCTAAGAGAAACGAAGGAGGTTGCTGTCCATACGATTCTGGGGTTTAGTTACCTCAGAGAGCTACTGGGAGGATTAAATGAGGCAATTCCAGCAGAACGGCACAGAAAGAGGCATCCTGTGAGTTTCGCTCCTTTCCTCTTCCTCGCTCCTGCGGTGTCAGGAGCGATTCCTCTGAGCCCCGAACAAGCCATGGAGCTAGCGTTCCAGGCACTCCTGCTCGCTCCCTGCCCTGGACATGCGAGTCCTGGGGGAGTCCTCGTGAGCACATCTCCCCCACGCATCCCCGCCCTCCTCCTCCCCCCTCCACCCCTAACCCCCCTGAGTTCTAAAGGATCACAGTATCACAGGCCCAGAGAGTAACTTGGGTCCAGCGCTGAAGCATTTCTATTACATTTAGTCGTGGCCTGAGGATGCACTCCAGGCAGTGGCCTCACGCTTTCTGGAAGAAATTGAGATGTCAGAGGAGATACGGGACGGCTGCATCGACATGTGTAAAAGCTTCCACACGTCCACTATAGATTTATCCACATCCTTCCACGTCGAGCTTCAAAGATACAATTATGTGACTCCAACCTCTTATCTGGAATTAATCTCCACCTTCAAACTGTTGTTGGAAAATAAAAGAAGGTAAAAATGAATGTTTATATTTTGAGTAAGCTACAGCAGTTTTAAATTATTTGTGCGTACCAAAACGGCATTGCTGTGATGTAATAGAGATTTACTTCACATGTATAGTGAGTTTTGTTAAGTCATTAAATGACTACTCCGCAAACATTTTTTAAGGTCAGGAGTGGGTCTTACTCTTTTGTACAGATGCATTGCCTAACATAGCTAACTACTGCTCAGTTACACACTTTATATTACGATCACTTTTTTATTGGAGAAATTTGACCTGTAACATTGTGTAAGTTCAAACTGGTTACTCTGATACGTTTAATATTGTAATATGACTGCCGTTGGACCACTATTTATCACATTACATAGTTATCATACCACGTCATTAGCGATATTCATTTAGCTTTGCATTCGAGCTCTAAGGATTTTGACTATTCCTTATAATTTTGTACCTTTAAACACCCTCCCTCTTCTCACCCACACCCAGTCCCCTGGTAACCACCCTTAGGCGCTCTGTGTTTATAGGTTTGACTTTGGTGGAAATTGTCCCGGTCACTCTAGCCATGCTTTGAACAAGCCCCGAGAGCCCAGGACACTGAATCTCCTTCCCTGTAGGAGGCCCGGAGCCTGACGCCTAAGCGGGCTGTGTGTTTGCTTTCAGTGAGGTGATGAAGATGAAGAAGAGGTACGAGGTGGGTCTGGAGAAACTGGATTCCGCGGCATCTCAAGTCGCCTCCATGCAGTTGGAGTTGGAGGCGCTCCAGCCTCAGCTAAAGGTTGCCAGCAAAGCGGTGGACGAAATGATGCTGATGATCGAGAGGGAATCGTTCGAAGTGGCCAAAACGGAGAAAATAGTGAAAGCGGATGAGATCGTGGCGAACGAGCAGACTATGGCAGCCAAAGCCATCAAAGACGAGTGTGACGCCGACCTGGCGGGGGCCTTGCCCGTCCTCGAGTCGGCGCTCGCGGCCCTGGACACCCTGACCGCGCAGGTAAGAGGCCGCGCGGGCGGGCGGGGTCCTCAGAGCTCAGGGAGGCCCTGCGCGTCGTGTGCCGCAACCTGTCCCCACTGTTCATGCCGTCCGAGTCCCAGGGTTCCCCAATCACCTGAAGAAAAAGAAATACACAGGCATGCCTACGACGATCTTGAAAAAGCAGAAACCTCCCCAATGTCACACCTGCCATGGGACACCTGTCACCTTAAGAACTTTGCAAAACAGCCACAGTCATCGACAGGGGCAGAAGACCAAGTGTACGTTTTGATCGGAGAGCCTGTCTCATATGTGGGCACGTTTGTAATTGGGGTGCACCCTGCAGCAGGGGTGAGAAAGTACGGACGCGCCTCAGTGTCTGGGGGGCCTGGTTCCGGGACCCCCTTCTGATACTCAAATCTGCAGGTTCAAGTTCCTGCTATAAAATAGCGCAGTATCTGCATATAACCGACGCACATCCTCCTGCACACGTTGAATCATCTCTAGATTACTTCATTACCAAAGACAAAGTAAGGTCTATGTAAGTAGTTCATACGGCATTGTTTAGGAAACAGGAACAACAGTCCTCGGTTGGTTGAGTCTGCGAATGTGGAATCCGTGGCCAGGGAGGGCCGACTGTATTGTGTCAGTGTTTGCCAGTGGTTATTGTGTGTGTGTGTGATATGTACAATAATTTGGCTTATATTTTTAGTAGGGTGTCTTAGATTTGATGAAATGTGGCATTAAATAATAAAACTTAAGATATGGAAGGGGAACATTTCAATTAAGAAAGATAAAGATGAATTTTAAAAAAATAAGTAGTGTGAGGGAATATTGGCTAAACTGTTGGGTGGGGTAAGTGGGAGAGTGTTGGAGATTTTATTTATACCTTACTCAAAAACATATCTCAGACTGATGGAAATTTAAATGTAAATAGTTATGTTACTATAAAATAGAAAATGTAAGTCATATTTATGAACTCTAAATGGACTAGGACCTAGTATTTCTTGAGGGTGAGAGAATTCAGAATAAAACTAAGCAATATTGTTTGTGATATGTAGAATCTGGAGATCTTGCATTTTTTACAATTAATACAGTTTTTATAAAAGTTATAAATTTTAGTACCTAAAAACCAATGCATCTTGTTTGATATAAACACTATGGACAGAAGTTTAGAAACACGGGGGGAAATATTTGAATTATTTGACAAACAAATGATTAATGTCTACATAAATAGCTCTTACAGATAAGTAGCTCTAAGATCAGATAGTAAAATGATATAAAGAAGTAATTCACAAAAGAGGAAATACAAATAGTCACTAAACATAGGAAAATCTATCTTACCTCGCATGTATTTAAAGAAACCCAGATTAAAGTAAGATTTCTTCTGCCTATCAGAATGCCTACAAATGTTGCTAAGGGTGTAGGTAGTAAAACAGGCAGCCTTACACTTTCTGGAGAGCAGTTCGTCAATATGTGTTAAAAGCTTCAAAAACAAAGAACATACAGTCATTTATTCAATAGGGCAGTCGTAATAGTAAACCAGCTTTGATAGGGCATAAGGATTGTGATTCATGTCTATACATTGGAAAGTTGTGCAACCATTAGAATGATGATCAATCTTATCAGCATGAAAGATTGTTCACCAGATATTGTTATTGAAATCGTTCTTAACACAGCATGCGTGTTATGTAGACCATGATCCCATTGGTTAAAAGACACTGGTTTGTGGCATGTACACATGCACAGAAAATGATATGGAAGAATGCAAACAAAAATGTTTGCAGTAGTTAACTGTATACGATGATTATAGATCTTCATATTCATAATTTTTGTATTTTTCTAACATTTGCATTTTTATAGTCTTTAAGAAGCTACAAAACTCTTACTTTGTGACAGCCAAATCTCTCTTTGGTGTGTTTTTGAAGTAGACTTTATGTCAAGTAATCTTACATAGGTATCTTCCCATCATTATTTGTAGTTTTTAACTTGGGTGGGGGGAGACACAGATTTCCCCATGCTTCTTTTTTTTTTTTTTAACCTTTTTTTTTTTTTTTTTTTTTTTTAGTTAAGGTATTACAAATGTGTCCTCATCCCCCCCATTAACCCCCAACTCCATGCTTCTTGACAATACCTCTAGTCACAGTCACCTGAACAATGAGATTCTAGAGCCTACAGCTTGTCTTGAGAATAAAAACCAATGACAAATAATCCACACACAAGCTGTTTTTAAATAACTGGCGTGTTTCACTTCCAGGACATTACAGTGGTCAAGTCCATGAAGAGTCCGCCTGCTGGGGTCAAGCTCGTGATGGAGGCCATCTGCATCCTGAAAGGCATCAAATCCGACAAGATCCCCGACCCCACGGGTTCCGGGAAGAAGATAGAGGATTTCTGGGGTCCAGCTAAGAGACTCCTCGGTGACATTCGATTCCTACAGTCCCTTCATGAATATGACAAAGACAACATTCCTCCGGCCTACATGAATATCATCAGGAAAAATTACATTCCAAATCCGGATTTTGTCCCAGAAAAGATCAGAAATGCATCCACGGCGGCTGAGGGCCTGTGCAAGTGGGTCATCGCCATGGATTCGTACGACAAGTGAGTGCCGACAGCGACCTGGTACGCTCTTCTCCAATGTGGCCACTTAGGCAGGATCAGACTTAGACGCTACAGAGCTGAGAGGAACCTCAGGAAACCGGCTAATTCCTGTCTGTGCTTGCATATTGGTGGAGGCGAGCTTCCAGCAATTAAATAGAGTGCTGCCATGCTCCCCAAACGTTCTCCACTCAGGAGCCCTCTATACTCTTAACAATTATTAGCGACCCAAAAGCTTTTGTTTATTATCTACCAGCTAGAAATTAAAACTGAGAAACTTTTAAATACATTTAAGAGTTCTTTTTTTTTTTAAGTTCAAATATTTATTTTTTAAAATATTTTTTTAATTGATTCCAGAGAGGAAGAAAGAGGGAGAGAGAGAAACATCAATGATGAGAGAGAATCATTGATTTGCTGCCTCCTGCACGCCCCCTACTGGGGATTAAGCCTGCAACCAGGCATGTGCCCTGACCAGGAATCAAACCTGGGACCCTTCAGTCCACAGATCGATGCTCTATCCACTGAGCCAAACCAGCTAGGGCAAGAGCTCATTTTTTTAAAAGAGCAATGAAAACATTACATGTGTATTTCCCTACAAAAAGAAAAAAAAAAGAGAGAGAGAGAACATTACATGTTAACACAAATTATTTTTTTAAATCCACATTTTCAAAAAAAAAAATTATGAGAAGAACGCTGGTGTTTTACATTCCAGCAAATCTCTTTAATATGTGCTCTAGGAGGAGATGGCTGGACTCTCGAATCTGCTTCTTCAGTCTGCTGCGTGTATTGCTTTGACTGAGCATGTGAAGAAATGCCTTACACAGATGCCAGTGGACAAGGGCGGGCCTCCGGGCCCCGGGAAGGGGAGGGGCCTGGGCCACACCGGCAGCCGCCGGTGTAACATAGGCACGTTCTTTACGAGACAAGGCGCCTTTTGGATGGTGTGTGAGACTGTGCATAGCCTGTGCAGAGTAAGAACCATTGGTTGTTTCTTCAAAGAGCAACTTCTACAGGATCTTTCAAACACACACAATTAGAATCATTGTACATATCTTATGTTCAATGATAAATTTTAATGTAATGTTTTATGATTTGTTTAGAAAGATAGCAGACTGACTCCATTTCCAGATAAAGAAAATAATTTAGATCCATTCTTTTTTCCTATATTGTCCCTTTTATTACCCACTTACATGTTTATAAGAAAATTGGGTTTTACCTAAGGGTATATTCTGAAACTTTAAAAAGAAGTAAAATGACACAGATAGAATACTTCACTTTCTCCTCACCAGAATTTAGCTACTTTCCCCAAACTCTGTACTATTTTACATGAATGTGCTATTCTCCTTTTGCAAAATCACCAAAAAAAAAACAACCCACACTGGCAACAGCCAAGTATTATTGTTTTGGGTAAAAAACACTTACTTGTTTGAAGCGTTATGCCTATTGGGTATTAATCGTCACGTCTGATGTTCTGGGATCAGGCTTGACTGATTCTTGGGTGAAACAGACAGTAAGGAGATCAGTCTAGACCAGTGATGGCGAACCTATGACACGCGTGTCAGAGGTGACACGTGAACTCATCTTTTGGGTTGATTTTTCTTTGTTAAATGGCATTTAAATATATAAAATAAATATCAAAAATAGAAGTCTTTGTTTTACTGTGGTTGCAAAGATCAAAAAATTTCTCTATGTGACACGGCACCAGAGTTAAGTTAGGGTTTTTCAAAACGCTGGCACGCCGAGCTCAAAAGGTTCGCCATCACTGGTCTAGGTTGTATATGAAGATGGGTTTTGAGTTAGAGGAAGGATATTAGGCAAGCAAATTCAGTGGTAGTGGTAGTACCCTGGAATATTAAGTGTATATTTCATTTTCCAATTTCACTTTCTTGCAGAGTGGCAAAAATAGTCGCTCCCAAAAAGATCAAGCTGGCTGCAGCGGAAGGAGAGCTCAAAGTCGCCATGGACGGCCTCCGGAAGAAACAGGCCGTCCTGCACGAGGTGCAGGACAAGCTGGCCAAGCTGCAGGACAAGCTGGAGCAGAACAAAGAGAAGAAGGCTGACCTGGAGAACCAGGTACGGGATGGTGCGGGCAAACGCGAAGACCATGTTCATGTGAGCGCATCCCACAGCGATCCTCGCTTCTTGGTCAGGGGTTGGCGACCTGTGGGCCCCGGGCCAAATTCATCACCGCCCATTTTTATGGTCCACACGCTAGTAATCATTGTTAAATGATTACATATTGAATGGTTATATAAGCACCTACACGATATCCTCGATTTTACCTCTTGGGCCCCAGAGCCTAAAATGTGTACCTTCCCTTGGCCCTTTCCTTCTCCAAAATAAAAAATATTGCCACTATCATCTCTGCCTTGTATTATTAAAATATCGAGCTAGACTATTTAAATTAGTCTTCATTTTATATAGAGGTGAGGAAATGGAGAGCCAAAATGTTCATTGCCTTAGATTGTGTAAGAGTTGATGGCAAAGCCGAGATTAGAACTCAACACTCAGCACCAAGCTGTGGCCACTGAAAATGTCTTTAAGACTAAAAGCATTGCTCTAACTCAGCGGTTGCCAACCAGTGGTCCATGAGGTCCGAAATGTTGGCGACCGCTGCTCTAACTCACATAGCGATGCTGTTTGCAAAAACTAACTGCTAAAGTCTGAGCATGTTCCAGAAAAGAAGTCAAAATACTTTGTGCCAGTCAAATTGTGTTGGGTGCTTCTTATATGTAAGGCACTGTTGTATATACTATCTCATGTATTCCCTCAATAAATGAGGGAGGTAATCTCTTTGTACCTTTTTGTAGAAACTGAAGCACAGAAAAGTTGAGCACCTTGTCCATGGTTACCCCAGATTCTAAGCATTAAGGCTAAGATCGGAACCCAGGCGATCTGACCCTAGTAGCTATGCTCGGTCCCATGGTACCAGACTGCTCCCTCCTGTAGGATATGTGCACACATTCTATATTTGTGCAAATATGTGGCTGATATTTAGAAATGCGACCTACTATTGAGCATCAGTTTTAGTTTAAACAATATAACTGACAGTATGTTGTTGCTCACTCTAAATATGTTTCAACTCTGCTATATGTTCGACATTTTTATTTTTCAAAGTAACATGTTAAAACTTACGGTGCTGTAAAATGAATATATGCACATGTCTACTAAAAATCTGCTCTTGGAGGAGAAATTTTAGCTAAAATATTTTTTACTTAATTGTTTCTTCTGACAACTTTATTATAGTCCAAGGCCTGATTACCACTTCAAGATCTTTGAGAGAATAATGGATGAAGAAAGGCAGAAACTATTAAAAAAGGGAAAATTAAAAAAGAAAAGGTTTAAATTTAGCAAGTGTAAAAAATATTACCAATTAGATACCTTTTGCTTTTTTAAACATATCTTTAGATAAATTGATACAGTATTTTGTATCTTTTAATCTAAAAGCAATTATCTTATATAATAAAAAGTGAATATGCAAATCGACCAAATGGCAGAACAACTGGTCTCTATGATGCGCACTGACCACCAGGGGGCAGATGCTCAATACAGGAGCTGCCCCTTGGTGATCAGTGAGCTCCCACAGGGGGACACCCCTCAGCCAGAAGCCCTGAGCAGGGCTCACGGCTGGTGAGTGCAGTGCTAAGGATGTCTGACTGACAGCTTAGGCCCACTCTTAAGCCATCAGTTGGACATCCCGCAAGGGCTCCTAGACTGCCAGAGGGCGCAGGCCGGGCTGAGGGGCCCCCTGAGTGCACGAATTTCGTGTACTGGGCCTCTAGTTCAACCGTATCTTCCTGGTTATAAAACCATTGAACCACACCGGACTGGCTATTTACTTCCTCTTTTCATGTGAATTATTTAATTTTAAACCTTGAGGTAAACTTGACTTAATTTTGTCTTCTCCCAAAAATAATGATGCTAAATCACTTTATTTTTTATTTTTAAAAATGTATTTTTATTGTTTTCAGAGAGGAAGGGAGAGGGAGAGAGAGATAGAAACATCAATGATAGAGAGAATCATTAATTGGCTGCCTCCTGCAGACCCCCCTACTGGGGATCGAGCCCGCAACCTGGGGCATGTGCCTTTGCTGGAATCAAACCCAGGACCGTTCAGTCCACAGGCCAACACTTTATCCACTGAGCCAAACTGGCTAGGGCTAAAATAAATCAAAGTAATTCAGGTATTCTACTGGAATATTGCTATTGCATGGTTTGAATTGGTTTCCCCCCAAGTTTGCTACCTTCATAACTGCCCTTTTTATTTGCTAATCACATGGCTTAATTATGTGTAATCAAATGTGGTTACCAGTCCTATGCACAGAGCAGGCTCTCAGCTGGTGATCGACGCCCCCAGGTAAGGCTATTTGTAGGTGTCTGAGTACGTTGATACATTTAACAACTTGAAAATCGTGCTTTGTAAGCAAGCATAAGTTATTAAAACTTTTAAACATTTAACCCTTAAAGTTATAAAATCACCCATAAGTTAAATGAGTGGGAAATGTTCAGAGAATACTAAAATAAAATTCATTTAGATGATTGAAATGAAGGGGGAACATCTATATTTGCAAGAGAATGTTCTTCATTACTTACCTTTTAATGTCTCATACTATAGGTCATTTCCTTAAATAAAACTATCTTTGCTTTCCATGACAAATACCGTTATGAATTTCATAAATTGTATTCATAGACATACTTCTATTATGGAAAAATCATCAAAGGTTCTGAACTTCCCAGTGTTCACAATGAGATAGCTCACATGTTTCCTTTAGAGCAGCGGTTCTCAATCTGTGGGTCGCGACCCCTTTGGCCAGGGGTCCTCAAACTACGGCCCACGAGCCACATGCAAATACAAATATTGTATTTGTTCCCATTTTGTTTTTTTACTTCAAAATAAGATATGTGCTGTGTGCATAGGAATTTGTTCATAGTATTTTTTTTAAACTATAGTCCGGCCCTCCAACGGTCTGAGGGACAGTAAACTGTCCTCCTGTTTAAAAAGTTTGAGGATCCCTGCCTTTGGCGGTCGAACGACCCTTTCACAGGGGTCACCTAAGACCATCCTGCAATATCAGATATTTACATTACGATTCATAACAGTAGCAACATTACAGTTATAAAGTAGCAACGAAAATAATTTTATGGTTGGGTCACAACATGAGGAACTGTATTTAAAGGGCCAGAAGGTTGAGAACCACTGCTTTAGAGAGTTAAAAATTCCAGTGGCAAATTTGTAATGAAAAAGTAATAATTTCTCTCTGAGGGTAAAATCTTGCAGGATTTTATAACTCATTCTATTGTAGCTGCTGACACAATTCACTCTTGCATTTGAGGTTGACTTGTGCAGCAAGAAGCTGGAACGGGCTGAGCAGCTGATTGGCGGCCTCGGGGGCGAGAAAACCCGCTGGAGCCAATCGGCCCTGGAGCTGGGGCTGCTGTACATCAACCTGACGGGCGACATCCTCATCTCCTCGGGGGTTGTGGCCTACCTGGGCGCCTTCACCTCCAACTACCGCCAGGTAAGGGGCAGGGAGACAATCAGTGACTGCCAAGGTCTTCCTGCCCCTCCCAGGACACAGACATTAACCTGAGGGATGTTTGTTTATTTGTGTGTTTTGCTAAGTGTGAGAAGAAAGTGTCCCTCCATCTTGTTTCAAAGGATAAGAGATCTTTTTTACAGCAGCATAATATTCTGTGGTGTAGATGTATCACACCTTTTTTATCCACTCATCTGCTGATGGGCACTCGGGCTGTTTCCAGATCTTAGCTATTGTAAATTGTGCTGCTATGAACACAGGGGTGCATACATGCTTTCTGATTGGTGTTTTGGGTTTCTTAGGATGTATTCCCAGAAGTGGGATCACTGGGTCACATGGCAGTTCCATGTTTAATTCTTTTAGGAAACTCCACACTGTTTTCCGTAGTGGTCTTACCATCGGCATTCCCACCAGCAGTGCACAAGGTTCTGTTTAAATCGTGAAACCATAAAAATCCTAGAAGCACAGGCAGCAAAATATCAGACATCTCCCGTAGCAGCAGAATTCTCAGTGGTCCAATGCTGAGGGCAAGAGAAACAAAGGAGAAATAAGCAAATGGGCTGCATCGAAATAAAAGGCTTCTGCACAGCAGAAGAAACCAGCATCAAAACGAAAAGGAGCCCACTGCAGGGGAGAACATATTTGCCAATGAAACATCTGATAAGGGCTTAATATCCCAAATATATAAAGAACTCATCCAACTCAACAAAAGAAAGACAAACAATCCAATTAAAAAACAGGCAGAGGACCTGAAGAGACACTTCTCCAAAGGGAACATACAGAAGGCCAAGGGACATAAGAAAAGGTGCTCAGCGTCACTAATCATCGAAGAGATGCAAATTCAGACGGCAATGAGGTACCACCGCACACCGGCCAGCATGGCTACCATCAGCAGATGAACAACAAGTGGTGTGAGACTGTGGAGAAAAGGGAGCCCATGTTCTAGCTGAGCCTCTTCCTCCTCGTCTGCATCAGCTGGGAGCGATGAGAGGCGTAACCTGGCCTTCGTCCCTCTCTGTTGGCCCCCAGCCCGGCCCAGGGTGTGTGCCCAGGCTCCTGCGGGCAGCCCAGGGCCAGGCTGACGGTGCACCAGGCAGTGCCATGCCTGCCGCCAGCTCCTCCTGCAGCCGCTCCAGTGCTGGGTCCTGCTGACTTCCCGTCACTGCTTCTTCCTACGGGGCTGCCAGCAAACCCTGCCAGACGCTTCCAGGGAGCGCTGGGTCCAGAGCCGAGACTGGGAATTTACTGACAAGAGCAAAGCAACGCTCAAGATACAGGCAAAGCCACAGCTCCTCCTGTGAACACACTTCCCCGCCCCGCTGCTGATCACGGAGCCCCGCCATCCAGGAGCCCCATCAACCAGGAGCCCCATCAACCAGGAACCCCATCAACCAGGAGCCCCCCATACACGAGCCCCCTCATCCAGGAGCCCCCCATCCAGCAGCCCCCCATACACGAGCCCCCCCATCCAGGAGCCCCCTCATCTAGGAGCCCCCTCATCCAGGATCCCTGCCATCCATGAGCCCCCCCACCCACCCAGGAGCCCTATCATCCAGGAGTGCCCTCACCCAGGAGCCCCGTCATCTGTCCCATCATCCCATGGTGCCGGCATGAAGCTCACAGGCAGTTTCAGCCCTCCATGGCTTCACTGCAGCACCCTGGGCCTTGCTTTTTCCTAGTCTCTCAGGCCGCTGTCCCTCCTGTGAGGCCATCCGTGGAGTCCTGCTCCGGAATCTCCTCTTATTTCCCCGGGTCAGGGCGGCGGACAGTTCACACCCATGGAGAGCCTCCTGTTCAGTGGGAATGTTAGTGCGTGCGCTGCCGAAGCGAGCACCCGCTCAGTTCTAAACATAACGTTATAGAGGCGACTTCAGTGTCCTGGCCCAGCCCCCGGCCGCCTGTGCTTCCATGTTCAAACCCTGCCTGTGGGCCTCTGCTGGGCACCCCTCCCTGGCTTGGACCCACTGGCCCAGAGCCTGGGAGTTCACTTCCTCCAGCTCTGGCCTTAATGAATGACTGGCAGGTGGTGGCACACAACAGGGAACTCAGAGCTTTTAATCAGGATTCCAAATGAAGATCATGGAATTATGAGACAGGAGCCTGGCAGACAACACCCTAATCAAGTGAAAATTCAGCCTCAATAAGGGAACAATGTGAGCTCGTGCGCCACTAGTGGAATGCAATGGGCACCCATCTCCTGTCATATTCCTGCCTAAGGGGCCCGGCACCAACCGAATCTCCAGGGAACATCGCACAGACCCAGCTAGGGGCCATTCTGGCTGATCAGTCAGGAAAGTTCTCAGCTCCCCCCAAACCTAAGGGAATGTCGGTCAGGCCTCCTCAGCAGGAACCCGTGGGAGGTGGCAGAGCCCCCATGCCCTCTCAGCTGCCATCGCTTCACACCAGCATCTCATCCCTCCCCCCCACCCTCCGGGGCTGACACCAACAGACAGGTGTACCCACCTTCTCCGCACCTCCTCCTGCACTATTTCTGAATTCTTTGATCTGTAACTTCACATGGGTCCTTGATTTCTGACTCTTTTGCGTGTGAACCTGGGTTCGAAGTCCCTGTTCGGCTCCTGAGCATCTGGGGTGGGGTATCCCAAGCTCCAACCTATGTCCTGATCCTTGTTGGTGTCTAAACGCCCTGCCATAGTTCCTGCCCAGGGCACATGAGAGCCAGCAAGGCACGTTTTCCAGGTCCCCTACCAGTTCAAGCTGGATTCATTTTTATACAATAAACTGTGCTAAGCTTGCTGGCCATTTGCAATTTACAGAAAATGTATAAAAAAACACATGGTGGCCTCCAACTGCTTTGTCAGGCGCAGCTGTAGAAGAACGACACTTGGCGATTATTTTTCCATATACAAAATTCTGGCCTTATGATTAAGTGATCTGTCTAAACTTTACCTTCACATTGGATGTAATTAATTTTCATTTGAATGCATAGAATTATCATTTTAAGTTAAGTTATCATTTTGTTTGGAAAAAATCTGGTAAACACAAATCATTTTTTAGGTGGAACTTCAACAATGGTTTGCTGACTCAGTGAATGAAGTGTAAGCAGGGAGCTCACAGAGCCTGCATTCAGCAACCTCTGACCTTGTGTTTCCTCTCCTTGTGTGTGTCTTAAAGAACCAAGTGAAGGAGTGGACAGACCTGTGCAAGGGCAGGGGCATCCCCTGTTCCGAAGACTACTCCCTGATGGGCACCCTGGGAGAAGCCGTGACCATCCGGACCTGGAATATCGCCGGGCTACCTTCTGACTCGTTTTCCATTGACAACGGAATCATCACCATGTAAGAAAGACAATTTTTCTCACAGATGGCCTCCACGAACCAGATTTATTTGTCTGTGTAGCTTTGTGACAAGTCATAGCTAGCGTACTTTGATAGTGTTGAAGAAAACTTTTTGCTTAATTAGCTAAATTATATATGAATAATCACTTCCTTTTCCTATTAATATTGGAATAGTTGAGTATTAGAGACCATGGTAGACAAACAAACAAAAAAACCCCCAGATTACTTGCTTAATTTAATTTAAGTTTTTTTACTTGCTTAATTTTAAATGAATCTTCAGCAAATAGAGCAAAATCCTACCATTAAAAACAAACAAACAGCCCTAGCCGATTTGGCTCAGGGGATAGAGCAGCCGTGGGCAAACTACGGCCCGCGGGCCAGATCCGGCCCGTTTGAAATGAATAAAACTAAAAAAAAAAAAAAGACCGTACCCTTTTATGTAATGATGTTTACTTTGAATTTATATTAGTTCACACAAACACTCCATCCATGCTTTTGTTCCGGCCCTCCGGTCCAGTTTAAGAACCCATTGTGGCCCTCGAGTCAAAAAGTTTGCCCACCCCTGGGATAGAGCGTTGGCCTGCGGACTGAAGAGTCCGGGGTTCGATTCCAGTCAAGGGCACATGCCCGGGTTGCAGGCTCGATCCCCAGTAGGGGGTGTGCAGGAGGCAGCCAACCCATGATTCTCTCTCATCATTGATGTTTCTATCTCGCTATCCCTCTCCCTTCTTCTTTGAAATCAATTAAAATATATATATATATATATATATATATTAAAAAACGAACAAACAAACCCTCCCATAAGTCAATGAAGTCTAGAATTTTTACTCCCAGGGTTTTGTTATTACAGGTTAATGAAAGGTGCAGTGGGTTGTTGGTGGCAATGGTTTTGCATGTTCCAAATTCTGTAGTAGTCCCTGCTTGGTGTGGGCTATCCTCAGCGATATGGATACACTTCTGGGTCATGGCTGAATGGAGCTTTTTACGACAATGGCTGCTATTCCTGGAATCTCCTGTTAGTAGATAAATCCCAGGCAGACTGGGCTGGGAGAATACTGGAGGCTCACCCAGCCTCGCTTTTACCCCAGATCCTACCTCCCGGAAATGAGGGCCTTCAGCCTGCGCCTGTGTGAGGACAATCAAAAATTGTGCTTTCCAAGTTCACATGTCCATGGGCCTTTATCGCCAGCATTCTTGGGTGAGGGGGGGTGGGGGAGGGTTCGCATGTGAGGAGTAGAGCAGGTCAACCATCAGTAAAACATGCGCAGTTCTGTGTTACATGACTGTTTTGACTAGTAGTTAGTTTACTACTAAAAAAGTAATTGAGATGAAAGCACTTAAAAATGGTTGAGGCATGTGAACTTTAAAAATAGAGTTAAGCACTAACATGTGAAGACTAGTTTTTCTTAAATTTTTGGTCTGTAGCACTTATGAAAATTATCCCACAAATTAAAACTCTGGTGAACACAGTTCTCTACTGCTCAACCACTGATCTTGACTTATGGCTTTCTTAGCATTTATTTACGGAATTGGTCTGCAGGGATCTGAGCTATGTGCAATTTGAATCTATACTAATAAAAGGATAACATGCTAATTAGGGCAGACATCCTTCCAACGTCCTTCCGGACAAAGCTGCAGCAGCTGCCTGAGGCTCAGGCAAGCTGTGGATGGCAGCTACCGCGGTGTGATGGGGGCATCGCTTTCCCCTGATTGGCCCGGTCACCTCCTGCAGAGGGAGACCAGAGGCAGCAGCAGCAAGAGGATGATGGGGGCAGTGCCTTCCCCAGACTGCAGCCATCAGTAGGACATCCCCTGAGGGGTCCCAGACTGTGAGAGAGGGCAGGCCAGTCTGAGGGAACCCCTCCAGTGCACGAATTTTCATGCGCTGGGCCTCTAGTATAATATAAAACAAAACAAAATCTGATGAGAACACCTAAGGGAAGTTAGAGAAGCAGTTACTGCTAGGGACTTGAGATACAGGAATCCTTAGAGCTGGGCCCTGGATGAAATCGGAAGTTTTCTGGGTTTCGCTACCTGGACCTGCTGCCATTTCCTGCTGGGCTGTTCACAGGTCAAAGCCAGAAACAAGAAAACACCCAGTGAGAAACTGTCCCCTCCTATAGGCCGTTCCTCGGGGTTTAACTTCCTTCCCATTCACTTGTTATTTACTTTTTGGAATCTGCTTTTTGCATTTCCCCCTGAGTTAACCGGTGGGAGAGGCTGGTGACAATGTGCTCGTCCCAGCGTGGTCAGCACCGGAAGTCCTTTCCTCTGCTCTTGAGCTGCTGTCCCGTGGACCAGGCATCTCTTAGAAAATGTCAGTTTTTAGGACGAGTTAACTGGTATGGTGTTTGTCAGATGTTTTTTGCTGTTTCCATTTCACGAGATAATCATATTCAAATTTGATTTGATCTAGGAATATACGATTTAGTGGGGTGATATAGTTAGGAAATTATGGAATTACCATAATGAAATATTATCACTATATGCAAGCACCGTAAATGTAACATGGGTGAATTGCTGAAGTTTAGAGAGAAAGGCAAGCAAGACGGGCTTTGTGGACTGCATGGCATTTGAAGTGACCTTGAAACATGAGTGGGAGTTAAACACAGAAGGATGGGGAGGAAGTACATTTTGGACAAAAAAAAAAAAAAAACAACCAAAAACCCAGCATGAACATGGGTGTTGTGGCTAGAAAATTGGAAGCAACAGAAGGAAAAGTGAGTCATTCCACTTTTTGGGGAGCATAAATGCAGTCTACACTCACACAAACCCTCCAAGCTTAAACATGTTTCTAAAACGCGACAGGATGAAACTTTTACATATTCATAAGTTGTGTTCCTTTCTCATTTCCCTTCTCACACCCTGTAACTCCTCTTGAATATGATTCTCTTTTATTGGTTGAATGCGTCTAAGATGCAAAGCTCCTCTTTGTGTCTCATTTCTTCTTAAATAGAACAGACTGAGTCGTTCCTCCTCCGTATTCGCCCCCCCCCCCCCGATTCCCAACAATGCTTATGTCGGAGCCCCAGCCCTCAATGTGACTGTCTTTGGAGAGATGGCCTTTAAGGACTTAATCAGGTTAAATGAGGTCAGAAGGGCAGACGCCCTACCCCAGCAGGACTGGTGTCGTTCTGAGAAGAGGGAGAGACAGCAGGGTGCGTGCACAGAGGGCTGTGCTGTCTGCAAGCCAGAGGGGGGCTCTGCAGTAACCACACTTAAGGCACCTTGACCTTGGACTTCCAGCCTCCAGGACCGTGAGACATAATCTCACGTGATTGGAGACACACTGGTACTTTGCTATGGCAGCCCAAGGGGACCAGTGCGTTACATGATGCTGACGCTAGAGGATGGGACCGTCTTCGTTACCATGTAAGTGACATGTTTTGTGTCAGGCTGTGACCTCCATGCTGAGAAATATGATCACGTCCATCGGGGGTGGGGGGTGGGATGGGGGGATAAGTCATCCAATGAAATCCTAAACTCGTGGTATGAGGAAACTGAATAGGAGCTATCATCTTGTTCCCATCCCCACTGTATGTCTCTATTTGCCCCAGTTTCCTTTCATTTCCTCCCCCTGCTCTTCTGATGTTCTGTGTGAACTTTCTGTGTTCACTTTTGAAGACTTTCCTGAGGGAAGTGGTCACTGTGATGGCTGTGTTTACTGCAACTTCTAAGAGAAAGAAAAAATGCCAATCACATTTTACACAAGGCAGCAGGTGATTTGGTTGGTACTACCTGGTGATGGCAGGGACTGGTTAGCCTTGGTGACCCCACAGGATCCTGGGAAATAAACCGCATGTCTCCTGGTTCACTGTTCTTGTTCTTATCATAAAAGGGAGGATGGGAGTGAGAATAAAGCGGTAAGTGTGAGCGCGCCCAGGGCGCAAGACCCTGACTTTCCGAGAATAGGTGTCTGTCCATAAGAAGCTGACGATCGCTAGGTAAATCCCTGTATGTAAGTGACATTGACGACACACGTTTCTGAGACAAATACCGAGTTAACACTTACGGGTCCATGGCTATTGTGAAGGTTAGGTGATATAAAATCACACTTTTCACCTTTCTTACACCATTTTCTTTTTAATGATCTAGAGTTTAAAGAGAAATATGACGTCTCAATTCTTTCTCTGTTGTACAAATGGCAGCTGAGAGTGGCTCAGGGGCAAAGCGATTTGCCCAAGATCACATGAGTAATTAATGGCCAGGCCTGGCCACTCCCTGACTTCCATCACTGTGAATAGTTGTCATTGTGACTTAATTAGCAAAAGCAGCAAATGTTTTCAAAATGCAACGTACATATAGAGAACTGTAATTTTCCAAAAGAAGCAAAAGCACCAGCGTTACGTTGGCCAGCTGGTTTTTAGAGTTGCCGTTCTAGGTGCCTGCTCAGTGTAAATGTCTGCCTCCAGAGCATAGCTCCTTACAGGAAGGTAAAAGGGAAAGCATCCCTCGACAGCATAAGCTGTAAGTGATGCGTGTGACATTAAACACCATGGAAACGAGTCATAGCTTGACCAGCACCGTCTTTCTTGTCTCTTTCAGGAACGCGAGAAGGTGGCCTCTGATGATAGACCCTCAAGGTCAGGCTAATAAATGGATCAAGAACATGGAAAAGACCAACAGTCTGCAGCTGATTAAATTTACTGAGCCTGACTACGTCAGGACGCTGGAGAACTGCATCCAGTTTGGTACCCCTGGTGCGTAGACGGCCAACAGGCACACATTACGGAAATGCCTGGGAGGGCTCATTAACCCCAAATGGTGTAGGTTGTTCCTTTTTAAAAAAATAAGTGTGTTGGATTAATCTTAAATAATGACTTTATTAATGTCTTTCATTATTTATTGACAATCAAGTGAGAACTTCAGAGATTCTAGTTCCAGAACGTTAGGATATTTTCTGTGTCTCAAAGTTAATTTATGATGCGTCCTCTAATTGAGCTAAAGTTTTAATTTTTGTCCGTTCTTTGTTGTTCTTTAGTTCTTATTATAACTCCACATCTACAATTAAAAGGGCCACTTGATATGTCAAAAGTATTTTAACACAGTGTTAGTCCAATTATCTATTTATTCTTCTTTCAACTTACTCTATAAAAACGGCAGAGGAGTAAGTACACATCTTACGTGGCCGACTGTTATCTGCCATTAACAAGGGAGAGATTAGAAACATGGCCAGGATTTTTCAATAAAGCTCTATGCACATGTCACACTTGTCAAAACAAAGAACAGAAGAGTTATGATTGGAGTAAATTGGGGTTATTAGTCACATTTTAAAGTCATGTTACTCATCAGATGTGACTCTTTACTTGATCAAATAAATGGAAACATGATGAAACTACAACATAATTTAGCCTCAGGATAAGTTTAGCAAACCCCAGGTTCTGTGAGAGCGAGTACTGTGTGGAAAAATAATCACAAATATACCAGGTGGTCTTTCGGGCATTTTATTTTTGTATATTAATAATGAGTTAGTCTTTAAAATATGAATTACAATTGTAGGTTCTGTTAGGGTAGGCATGAAATGAACTAAGTCTACTAATAAAATCTGTGTGATACACACACATACCCGCTCACACCTACACACACACTCAGAATTTCTTCCATCCAACCGGTGTTCTTAGAGCATAGTGTAACGATAGGAGTTACAAAAAAGGGGAATATGATCTCTCCTATCAAATGCCTTGCTTTTTGAACAGACAGGACCGGGAACTATACGCAGCTAGCTGTAATACAACTAGAAAGTGGAAGGACATGGGTAACCTTCACCAGAACCACTGTGCTGTGATGGGCAGGCTCTGGAAATAGAGTAGATGCCCCATCACTCGATGCCTCATTCAGTGACTCCGTTCCCCATCTGTACTTTGGCCAGGAAGACAGAGTGACTACTTTGCGTACTTACCGCAGTGCCAGATAAGCTCAACTTACGCTGCTTCTTTGGTTGGAGACTTACTATGTGGTTTATGTGTATCATCTTTTAATTATATTAGTATCATAGTTAATTATCCTAGTATAATCAGAAAGACACAGGTGATGAACTATGAGAATTCAGAGGACTCAGATTTCTTGAAGGAATTGGCACCATAAATACTTGTGTGATTAAAATTACCTAATTTAACTTGAGTATTCAAATAATTTCCTTGACAGAGGTAAAAAGAACAACTTAATGATAACTGAGCATCTACCACATGCTTGGCGTTCTGGAGATTTCTGTGATCTCAGCCATAAATATTGGTGACAATACTGCCATTATTTTAGACAGAAATATGCCGTGGAGCCAATCGGTCTGTGTTTTTGAAACTGTAGGTCACACTGTGAGAGAGAAAACCAACTTAGTGGGTCTTGACCAGCATTTTCAAGTGAAATGCAATAGAAACGAATAGAACAGAGTAGGCTGCCCGGCATGGAGTAAAGGTGAGCATCCTTTCGTGAAGTTTTAAAAGTTTTAGATGCATATGTGTAGACTCGATTAAGATGTAAAACGGATTTCTTACTTGGAGTTGTGGCCATTTAAAAAAAAAAAATTGAAATCCAATACTGATTCCAACCACTTGGTTTTATGAACAAGGTAGGTGAGGAGCCAGAGAATGTTAGTCACGTGGCTTAGCCAGCTTGCACCCCTCATCAAGCGCAGTGCCGAACGGGTCCCCAAGTCTTCTGCCTGCGCCCAGCGCTTCGGTGTCCTTTCCACTTGCTTTAGCCTAGTTTCTGGAGTGAAGTACTTTAAAAACAGATAGCGATTGTTTACAATGCCTTCTGACATTCGTCATCGGGAAGAGGTGAGAAGTTTTAAATCTATTCCAGAAAGAGAAACAGATGGCACATTTTAAACTTTTTATATTTAGCCTCCAAGCCAAAGGGCCAGTTGCCACCACTGTACCATGTAGGCGGCGAAGACTCCTGCGTCAAGGAGTTACCGTTAGACCGGGCCTATCCCGGACTGCGCTGCCCAGTCCAGGCAGCCGGGCGGGGCGGGGAGCTTCCTCCTCCTCCCTCACCCCCGGGCCTCCCTTTCACTGATGTTGAGTTTTAGGATAAGATCCTCTTTGATAAAATATCCCGCTGCTTAAGGGGGAAAAAGTTTTAGAGCCTTAGTTCTAGAAAATAAAGGTACATTTGCCTGAGCTACGCCGGTGCATAAGGTTTGCCCGGAATAGTAATCAGACAGACTGCTGGTAAGTCAGTTTTCACAGCTCAGTAAAGCTGGAGACACAAAATACGAAAAGATTTTAATTTTTAAAAGAGAAATCAATTGGTGTAGATCTTCCCATGGCTTTCCGTGCCCTCCATGAGATGCATCTTTTCATTAAGAGCGAACCCCCAGGTGGGAGCCAGTCCTACCAACACCCCATCTCCCCGCGCAGAGCATCCCCGGGGCACCGCGCTCCCCCCGGGGTGGGAGGGGTGGGGGGTGAGGGTGGGGGGGACCGCGGGCGCAGGGGTCTGCCCAGTCCGCGGCCTCCCCTCCCCTCCGGTGACGCACGGCTCTCTCTGCCGCCAGTGCTGCTGGAGAACGTGGGCGAGGAGCTGGACCCCATCCTGGAGCCGCTGCTGCTGAAGCAGACCTTCAAGCAGGGCGGCAGCACGTGCATCCGCCTGGGCGACGCCACCATCGAGTACGCGCCCGACTTCCGCTTCTACATCACCACGAAGCTGCGCAACCCGCACTACCTGCCCGAGACCTCGGTGAAGGCGGGTATCGCCCGGGCCGGGCAGGCCGTCCTCCGCGGCCCCGCTCCTGCCCACGCCGCCTGTCCGCCCGCAGCCTGGGCGCCGGAGGGGGAGCGAGGCGGGCCCGCGTCCGCCATGGGCCCGTCCCGTCCCGTCCCGTCCCGTCCCGTCCCGGGAGCTCCGACCGACCGACCGCACCCCGTTCTCTGCAGACAGGCCCCGCGCTCCGTTCCGGAGCGGGACCTGGGCCGCTCTCCTTCCCGCCCCATTTTACGTAATTGCTTAAAAGAACTGTTTTCGTGCGAAAATACTAACAGTCGCGTCCCGAGTCCAGTCGGGTGAAGGTTCCAGTCGCGCCTGCAAGGCCCCGGAGGCTGGTCCGCTGCTCATTCCCAGTCCCGCCCGCCCCGGGCCCCTGAGAAATGCGCCTGGGATGGCCCGGAGGCAGGGGGATGGGGGTGGAGGTGGGGGAGTGGGGGTGGAGGCAGGGGGATGGGGGTGGGGGACAGGGGGAGGGGTGGAGGTGGGGGAGTGGGGGTGGAGGCAGGGGGATGGGGGTGGAGGTGGGGGAGTGGGGGTGGGGGTGGGGGAGTGGGGGTGGAGGTAAGGGGGTGGGGGAGAGGGGGAGGGAGGAGGGGGGAAGGAGTGGGGGTGGGGGACAGGGGAAGGGGGGAGAGCTCGCATTCGCAGGCCTAGAGGAGAGCACGGTAAGACATACTGATCCCGATTCTGCAAGTTACATATAGAGACCAGACTGATGCAGGGAGCGCAGAAGCTGTCCTTCTGGGAAATGTTTACATTCGTGCGGACACCCGTCCGCAGGGGGGAGGAAGCCCTCCTCCCTCCCTCCTCCCTCCCTCTGAGAGGAGCACACACAGGCCTTGTGTCCGAGGACGCTTCCGTGATCAATAACGGGACCATCTTCATGACCAGAGGACATGGAGGAGCTGAGAGCTGGGCATACACGTTCCCCGGACAGTCAGGGCAGCCAGGAAGGGGGGGGGGGGGGGCAGGGGCTGCAGAGCAGCCCTGGAGCCTCATTTTAAAAACAACAATTAATTAATTAAAGTGAGTATGTTCTCTAAACCCCTGAAAAGTGTGTATGGTTAATGTACCTGTTAGGAGAAGCAGTGCCCAGTAGGGTTAAGAGCATGTCTCTGGAGCTGGACAACCCTGGTTCACACCCCAGCTCCGTCACTTGCCAGTGGTGTGACTTGGCCATGTTATTAACCTCTCTCTGTGCCTCGGTTCCCTTATCTATAAAATGGGAATGATACACGTCTACCCATAGAGTGATGTGAAGGCTAAATCAGTGAATCTATGTAAAATCCTCAGAATAAGGCCCAGTAAAAAAAAAGAATGAAACATAGAAGAAAATTACAAAATCCTAAAGCTGGGGTACAAAAAAATGTTTTTTAAATAAATGGCAAGATGTCACCCCAACAAATTTAAATAGATAAATAAATGATGTGGAAAACCTTTGTTTACTTTTCAGTAAAATCTCAGAAGATACCACAATGAACATAAACCATTTTTAGCTCCCTGATCACTAGTTGTAATAGAAGGCCTACCCCCTGTGGGGAGGAAACTGATCTATGAGTCACAATTGAAATCCTCGAGATCCCTGGAGGGTCTGATTGCTTCATTATTTTTAATTGCTGGGATTGATTAAACAGGGATTAGAAAACATAGTGAAGCAGTTACTTGCTTTCATTTACAAATTAAAATACTTCCCCTTGATCCTATTTTTAGGATCTTTTATGTACCTTTTGCTTTCAAAAGTACCCAGGGGATGACAGCATGCTGTAAAACCCTTTTGAATCCAAATGAAAATAATATTAGGAAGCCATCTTTGTATAATATTCTTCTAGCTATTTTTATGGGTTTTGGCTGTTTATTTTTTTCTTCACCATTTATCCCCCATACCTTCTTCCACTTCCCCCTAACCCCCCCCCCCCGCCACACACACACACACACACACACACACACACACACACACACACACAATCACCACACTGCTGTCTAGGTCCTTAAATGTTTATTTGTGAGAAAACAGTTGGATTTGCAAAATACTGATCTCAAAAAATCTCACATTAATGGAATATGAATGACTACCTCTTTGTGTCTGAACACAATGGGGTAAAAGTTGTAAGACATGCATTTTACTAAACACCGTGGCTCTGGTTTGGGGATTAAAGCCAATGTAACCTGTATACTTGGTTCTCATGCCAACAGGGAAGATCTCTTGAAAGATTTAGTTATAATTTTTTCATGAACGAATGCCAAACAGTAGAGAGTTACATAAGAACATTTCATGAGTTTTTTGAATTGCTCAGTTTCAGGAATGGCTTGTTATCCCATTTAAACTTACGATTTTGCCCATGCACTCTATGTGTAGTGGCATCCAACCCTGTCATGGCGTAAGTGAGGGGGAAAGCTGAGAGGCGCTGGGTCTGGGAGGAGGAGGGAGCCACCTCTTCGGGCATGGCATGAAGCTGTGATAAAATTCCCCATCACAGGTAGGAAATGTTCTTATAGAACGTTTAGTATAGAACATCTAGTTAATATCTTAGCACAAAAATTACTGTCTTCCTGCAGAAGAAATTTTCTCTTACTGGGAAAGGTGGGGTGACACAGGGTCTCCCAGTCAGCGGGCAGAGCTGCAGCACATGCGACATTTCATGGTTTGTGTGCATGGGATTCCACAGTCAGCCAGCATCCCTAAATTAAAGGCACACGGCAGGGAGGCGGGGGAGGGGATGCTCAAGACATAGGTGAGGACCTGAACTCAAGACGGGAGGGCAGGCAGATTGCAAGATAGATGTTGGGTGGGGAGAGTGCGTGTTCAAATTAATTAAGGTCGATATGTTCAAGGTCAATGGAGTTTTTACTGCCTTATGGGTTTGTCGGTGACTAGAGCCAGAAAGTTCCTGTAGTTTATTGCTGTGTGTGGATGAGGGTGTGGAGGCAGGGGTGAGAGCAGGTTGTAGAGGGCTGAAGGACGATCAAGGTGGAGACAGAAAGCATATATAAGTAGCATCTTCAATAATATAGTTATGAAGACACCAAGAGCAGGCGTTCCATAGCTGAAAGGGATTGTGGGGACATGAATTGTCCCCCCCAAAAAAGAATGATTTATTTTCATGTTGTTTGCTTTTTAAAAAGAGAGACCTGAGCATGATTACTTTCCCACTTAGGCAAAGAACCAGGAAAGGGGGGATTTTAAGATGTAGGCAGCAGAGGGAGATGGGCCTGGAAGAGCCATTATGTATGAAGCAGGTGTCAGCTTGCTGCATCCCGCTGGGCACCACTGAGATGCACATCCCTTAGTTCCCAGTAGTGGCTGGTTGTCAGGCTGTAAGTTCCATGTTATAATATGATTATGAAATTGTAAATATGTATACTTCACTTGTGACAGTGATGACAGGGATTTTCCCCCCTCTTATCTCACCGTGTAAGATTTCCTTTTTTGCATTTCTAGGATCCTTAAAATACAACCCAGCGGGTCCAGTCAATATGAGAGATGGTTTGCAACCTGATTCTAATTGATTTTGAGGTTAACAGATTATTAGAAATTGGACCAGTTTGAAATCAAAATAAGTTTTTAAATATATTTTTATTGATTTCAGAGAGGGAGAGGAGAGAGAGATAGAAGCATCAATGATGAGAAAGAATCATTGATCCGCTGCCTCCTGCATGTCCCCCCCCCCCCCGCCACTGGAGATTGAGCCCACAGCCCAGGCATGTGCCCTGGCTGGAATCGAACCGTGACCTCCTGGTTCATAGGTTGATGGTCAATCACTGAGCCACAATAGCCGGGCTGAAATAAAAATAAATTGATCACAAGAAAACCCCTTTAAAGTATCACATTTATGACCGTAAGAAACTTTAGTGTGTTTTTAGCCCAACCATCAAGCTTGCCTATTTCTTTAGTTATCATCTCTACAAATTCCTCCTTTCACACACTACCATAGTAACTAGAATCTCTTTTTAAGGTCAAACTTGAAGCACAAAAGCAGAGGCTTTCTCAATAGAGACAATGACTTGATTTGTGTGTATCCTTCCATTTTAGGTGACATTATTAAACTTCATGATAACGTCAGAGGGAATGCAGGACCAGCTGTTGGGAATTGTGGTGGCGCGAGAAAGGCCGGACCTTGAGGAGGAAAAACAAGCCCTGATACTGCAAGGAGCCGAAAACAAAAGGTTTTAAACACTACGACGTACAGAATTATCTTTCCTTGTCCCAAGATCACTTTGAATCAATTGAAGTGCATTTTAAAGATCCACCCTATATAATAAAAGGTTTATATGCAAATCAACTGAACAGCAGAACAACAGGTTGCTATGACATGGACTGACCACCTGGTGATCAGTGCGCTCCCTCAGGGAGAGCATGGCTCAGCCAGGAGCCAGGCTCACGGCTGGCAAGCTCAGCGGAGGTGGCAGGAGCCTCTCCTGCACAGCGCTAAGGATGTCCGACTGCCGGCTTAGGCCCGCTCCCCACTGGAAGCAGGCCTAAGCTGTCAGTTGGACATCCCCTGAGGGCTCCCAGATTGCGAGAGGATGCAGGCCGGGCTGAGGGACACCCCCCGCCCCCGCAGGGCACTAATTTCATGCACTGGGCCTCTAGTTATGTTATATTAAACAGGTGCGTTGAATAGGAAGATTTAAGAGGAAAATATAAGGTATTACAGAGCTTCTATGCGAACTTGGAAAATGCATTACCGAGTATATTTTCACAGGCAAGTTCTTAGGCACCGGAAGAAGTGGGAGGCAATGTGTTTCCCACTTGGCAATGACGCTTTAGCACAAAAGCTTTAGTATTTATTGTGTAAGGGAGCTCACCTGTGTTCACTGGCGCACAGTCTGAATGGACATGTCACATCCACTGTCTGCTTATGATATCTGTATCTCAGGTAGAATGGGTATGGCTCGGTAAGTCGTGGGAATTTCGGAAAATGAATGGAGTGATGCTTCCTGTGCCATGGGGGCTGGGATGTGGATGGCAGAGTCGGTTGGCTTACCTACCGTCTCCCCAGTTACCGCACAAATGGCCATTAGAAAGCGAAGTGGGGCAGAAAAGCCTGTCTTCCTGACATTTGCGAGATAAGAAATCATACAGCATCACCGTTATGGTGTTTGTCCCAAATGATGCATTTCTTTAGGTTACGAGCTCTTTGTTTCTGGTAAAAGAATGTGTGTACGTAAAGCGATTTCCAACGATTTCTTTTTCTCCTGAGAAAATTGTGTTTGATTCCAGGCAGTTAAAAGAAATAGAAGACAAGATCTTGGAAGTTCTTTCGTCTTCGGAAGGCAATATCTTAGAAGACGAAACTGCGATTAAGATTCTGTCTTCCTCCAAGGCGTTGGCCAATGAGATCTCGCAGAAGCAGGAGGTGGCCGAGGAGACCGAGCGGCAGATTGACACCACCCGCATGGGTTACCGGCCCATCGCCATCCATTCCACCATCCTGTTCTTCTCCATTGCCGACCTCGCGAACATTGAGCCCATGTACCAGTACTCGCTGACCTGGTTTATTAACCTTTTCATCCTGTCTATTGAAAACTCGGAGAATTCAGACATTTTATCAAAAAGGTAGGTGAATACTAACTAATGAATGCATGGGCATTAAATAGCAATGGGTGGCTTTCATAGTTTTTTTCCGGGATGCTTTGATCATTGCAGGCACTTCGCTAAAATGACTAATCGTCATACCAGAAATAAATGTGAGGGTTTGAAATGGAACAGATGTGACCAAATTCAGTCTGCCAGGAAATGGCTTACAGAGATATAAGGTTATAATGTAATTCTAAAAAGAGGAAACATGGAACCTCATTTTACCATTTACAAAATGTACTTATGATTGGAGAAACGAAAAGAATAGTTCAGACCCCTAAGAAATATGACTCTTACCCTCTGTAAGCTTGTATTTCAAAAGTTACTGATTCACGTTTTTATAAACACATATGTAAACTTTGTCAAGTAACAGGGTTTTTAAAAAGTCTCCCGTTGTGACCATTTGGTATATTTACAGGAGATACCTAATTTTACTGGTGGCTCTTACACTCAGTAATGGAATTCAGGCCTTAATGGTATGTCTCTGAGAATAAAATTTCATTTTGTTGCCAGTGGGATAAATTTTAGTTTGGTGTTAAAACATGTTTTTAATAGAGTCTAACCCAAAATGACTGCTTGAATAAAGAAAATAACTCATTGCAGCCACTGCCCTTTGTAACGTTCTTGATCAATATGAAGCAGATACCTGTTCCTCAGCTGTTTGTGCCCGAAGGAAACTCAGTTTAATAGTCACCACTTGCAGTTAACACTTAAAATAATTGCCAATCTCCTGACATCTCAATTCCATTCCTGCATTAGAATTTTGCTAAATGTTGAATGTTCTTAGACTGAGCATTTTCTTTTGGCATTACCGTTCATTATTTGACAAGCTTGAGCATGAGACTAATAAAGGGGTAAGACTGATGCTTAGCAAACAGTTTTTCAGATGTCTGCTCATGAACCAGGAAACAGAGGGAGAGGGGAAAGTGGGGTCTTTAGGGAAGAAATGCATGATGGTAGAGTTTAAATTTTGTTTTTACATAAGGATACTAGAGGCCCGGTGCACAAATTCGTGCACGGGTGGGGTCTCTCTGTCTGGCCTGTGGGATCGGGCCGAAACTGGCTCTCAGACATCCCCCAAGAAGATCTGGATTGTGAGAGGGCACAGGCAAGGTTGTGGGACCCCACTGGGTGCACAGTCAGGGGCAGGGAGGGATGCAGGAGGTTGGCCAGCCAGGGAAAGACTGTGGAAAGGCTCCAGGTCATGTCTGGCCAGTCTTGCTCAGTCCCGATTGGTTAGACCCCAGCAGCAAGCTAACTTACTGGTCGGAGCGTCTTCCCCTGGTGGTCAGTGCATGTTATAGCAAGCGGTTGAGTGGCCTTAGCATATCATTAGCATATTACGCTTTCATTGGTTGAATGGATGACCAGACGACCAGACACTTAGCATATTAGGCTTTTATTATATAAGATTTGAAAATGCTTTAGTTTGTTTCTCTATCTCTTCCAGTATCTGAAATTTTAAGATTAGCATGGATTAGTGAAATTCAGAAAATAAAATTTTAAATGACTTTTCTTAGGGAAGCTCCCAGCCATTTGCATTATGGTAGTTCACTGAACAAGAATGTTTGCTTTTAACTCTAAAATCTGAGTTCCTTGAGGCAAGGATTTATTTTTTTAATGTTCCCAGGACCTATCACGTGTCGTGTCAGTCACACAGATGCACACAGTCAATGATGTCTTGCTTCTCACTGAAGTGCCTGATCTCAATCCTGGTTACAATAATAATACCAGAATGTTAGCATCTTAACTGCTTCTTCTTTAAAACATATTTTTCTTGATTTCAGAGAGGAAGGGAGAGGGAGAGAGAGATAGAAACATTAATGCTGTGAGAACATCATTGGTTGGCTGCCTCTTGCACACCCCACATTGGGGATCAAGCCCACAACCCAGGCATGTGCCCTGACCGGGAATTGCTCAACCACTGAACCACACCGGCCAGGCTCATCTTAACTACTTCTAAATCATGGTCTTTTCTGGAGTCTAGAGAAAAAAATTTCTTTGCTCTGTCACTTAAAGACACATTTTGTGCACAAGATTTAAAAATTAGAACAATTATTTTGTTTTTATAACAAATTAGAACTCATCTACCTATGTGACATCTATTTCTTCAATAACTGTGATGTAGACCCATACAATTTATAGAAAAATTAAATCCTTTTACCCAGATGTGAGAGTTGGATGAAATATAGAAAACAAAATATACCTTTTTCTTTTTTTAGTTAAAATTCTTTCATTTAGAAACAACAGAAATCATATTTATGACTACAGTTATCCTACAATTATAATCTGGAACCAAAGAGTAAGTAGAAAAGAAATGCATTTGAAAACATTTGTTGAGGTTGTTAACATACTAGAGGCCCAGCGCACAAAATTCGCGTGTGGGTCCAGTCCCTGGGCCTGGCCTGCGATCAGGGCCCTCTTCCCTGGCTGCCCACAGCCAGCCCCACCCCCTGCCTCCACCCAGCCCTGGTTTCCTGTTCGCCATTGGGCCATCGGAGCCTGCCTGCTGGGGGGAAGGACCAAGAGGTTGGCCATTCCTGCTTGCTCACTGCCCCCCCCCCCTGCAGGTCACTCTCTGTATGTGGGGCAACCGGTGGGGTGGGGACCTTGGCCTGGTGCTGCCTGCATCCCCCGCCACCCATCCCTGGTTCCCCGTTCACCACCGGGCAAGGGGAGCGTGCGGCTGGGGAGAGGGACCGAGAGGTGGATAGTGACTGGTTGAGCGGTTGTTCCGGTTGTTCCACCGTAAGGGTCAATTTGCACATTACCCTTTTATTATATAGGATAGACAGAAACATGCAGGAATCCTCAGTATTTGCTCCATGAGTTTTCGTAAATGAGCACACCCGTGTCACCAGCACCCAGACCAAGACATATTTGTTTCCCTCCTCGGCACTGACCCTGCCCCAGCGCAATCACTGCCCTGAGTTCCGACCCCCTGGGTCAGTGTGGGCTGTTCTAGCGTAGCACAGGATGGACTGGCACTGCGGGCGCTTCCGCCTGGCGTCTGCGTCAGCCTGTGCGTGAGGTTCCTATCGTTTCCTGCGGTGCAGGCTTACTCACTCTGGTTGTGAAGTAGCAGGCCACAGGGTGAGCATATTGGTGGGGAAGTGTAAAAACAAGCTCTCCCGGCCAGATCCTCTCACCACGCGGCAAAGACAGAGTCTTATTAGGGAATACGCCTTAAACCAGAATGCGCTGTGCGTCACAGACAATCCGGAGAAGATTGCAAAGATAGAAACCTCGCCCTCCCTCTGCCAGCCCCTGGGGGAGTGACCATGGGTGTCAGCAAACTGCCTCACCCAGAGGAAAAACAGATGGCTGCTGTCTTTATGGCAGGAGGCAGCGCCGGCACTCAGCTAGGCTGCGACCCTCCCACGACACCGGCGGGGCAGGGCGCTGTGTCCTGCCCTGCACGCATCATAGGAGAGACCGTCCTCAGTCTCCGAGAAAGGCGTTCCCGGGTCAGAAGGCTGACGCAAGGCCCACGCTTTCCAAAGCCCTTGCGTGCGTTTCAGAGAGAGAAGAAAGGACTTCTGATTTTAAGTTTCCAAAAGGAAATGGGCTAAGAAAACAGAGGGGCAGGACATCTCTGTTCTTATTTTCAAAAGGGAGCCTTAAACCTCTGATGTTTACATGTGTATTTGTCCTTATACTATAACACACATTTTTATTCGTTTGTTGTCGAGGACAACTTGGGTAGCTTCAGCTCGGAACTGTTCTAAATTGTTGCCGCCTTCGACATTCTTATACTTGGCTTTTCCACGTAACATGTACGGTAGGCATGTAGCTAAGAATGGAGTCAGTGACCACAGGGTGTACATGGGTCCATGTTAGTATACACTGCCACACGGAGCTCCAAACTAGTTCTAGGAATCCTTTATCTGTCAATCATTGGTAAACACCAGATAAGTTGTGGACTTCAGTTAGCTGCTGAACTCCAGCTACACCAGACTAACAAATTATTTCAGAATCTTAACATTGTCTAAACTTACCTCTCATTTCCTTTTATTCAAAGAAAAAAATGTACTTCATTTTTGTTTGTCTTCTGATAGTTATTATTTGTAATAATTATTACTTAACTGTGCAAGCTAACATGTTATGACTACTATGGTGTATACTATGCAACAACCAAAATAATTTTAATCATCTGGTTTTTATAAAAATTTTAATTTACCAAAATTTATTATAGCAAAATAAATAAATAACTATAGCAAAAAATACATTAAGTACTGAAACAAAAATCTAACTAGGATATAACTTTGTTACAGGGACCAAACTGAAATCTCTCTCTCTCTCTCTGTCTCTCTCAGAAATACATATAAGTAAACACACACACTCACACACACACACACGTGCACACACATGCACACACGTGTACATGCACGCATGCACACACATGCACACACTCACACACATACACACACGCACAAGCGCGCACACACTCACACACATACACGCACACTCGCGCACACACAAGGTTTCTTTCTTTTTTTCTCCACTTCTACAAGATCATTTTTTCCATGTTATTAAATACTCTTCTAAAACAGAATTTTTAGTAGTGGGACAATATACCACTTTATGAATGTACCACAATTTCCTAATTGTAAGTAATCTATGTCAATCACTAGCTCTCTGGAAATGTTTTGTTCATTTCTATTATAATTTTTATAACCTATTGAATAAAAGTATTTTAAATTTTTTATTTCAATGCTAGTTTATTTCCCTTGGAAGATAATTAAGTAAAAATGCTTAAAGTGTTATATTCACATTAAGATTTATTGTGAATACAGATTGCATGTTAGCACTTCTAGAAAGTTGTTAGTTACAAATATTGTGATCTGCATGTTCTGAATTTGTGGTAAATAAAAATGCAGTTTATCAAGTTTTGTGATTTCTCCAGCTTTTGTGAATTTATAAACAGAATAGCACATTACTAAACTTAATAAAAGATATAAATTTTGGTCTGTTCATTTAACATATAATATGGAATATTTGGAAGTACTTATAGAATAAAGAAATCAAATTTAACCCCAAGAAATATTTTGTTAAAAATAGTTCACAAACCTTTAAAATTTAGTAATAGATTAATACAGTATACATTGATTTCTTTTTCAAAAGGAAGATTTTTTAAAAAATCAGTTGAGAATAAAATATCTTCTACTGGCCCTAACCGGTTTGGCTCAGTGGGTAGAGCATCAGCCTGTGAACTCAAGGGTCCCAGGTTCGATTCCAGTCAAGGGCATGTACCTTGGTTGTAGGCACATCCCCAGTAGGAAGTGTGCAGGAGGCAGCTGATCGATGTTTCTAACTCTCTATCCCTCTCCCTTCCTCTCTGTAAAAAAAAAAATCAATAAAATATATTAAAAAAATATCTTCTACTGGTGTTTCTACATCCCGTAGGTCTCAAATTAGTGGACTCAGCTGCTTAGGACTCTGGAGTGTTAGGGGGTGACTGACCAGAAAGCTGACTGGGTAACATACACCTAACTGGTTTATGGGCGGTTTCCTTCCAGCACCTTCTTTGAGGTGTGACAGGCTGGTACGACTCACTTCTCTCCCTGTCGCCCCCAGGCTGCAGATTCTCAGGGACCACTTCACGTACTCGCTCTACGTGAACGTGTGCCGGTCGCTCTTTGAGAAGGACAAGCTGCTCTTCTCCTTCTGCCTCACCGTGAACCTGCAGATCCACGAGCACGCGGTCAGTGCCGCTCTCCGTGCAGGGCGAGCCCGTCACATAACACCGCATCGTTAATGTGCTGGTTTGTGTATTTGTGCGGGGACATAGGTAGAAAGAGTTGTAAATCATGACACAAGAAGAATTCCTGTAATTAAGGCAAGACAGCACTACTCGACTGAATTTCAGAGGTGAAAGATTAAACACGGAGTTCATCATGTAACTAATTATTATTTAAACTTGTGTGTGTTTCCATTTAAAATAAATTAGTTTCTATTAGGAACTTATATAAATACGAGAGGCCTGATGCACAAAATTCGTGAGGGGCTCGGCCCCCACCGCCACAGTAACCACCTCTGCCTTGGCCCCCGCTGCTGCGGCTATGTCCAGAAGGTCGTCCAGAAGGACATCTGGAAGGATGTCTGGTCTAATTAGCATATTACACTTTTATTATTATAGATGCATATAAATGTACTAAGTCTATTGATATGTTTACATCAAGTAATAGCATAAACGGTAATGTTTTTAAGAACTCGTGCAAGTTAGACAAATCTGTTTGCGTTGAACAATACCTTTCACACATTTTACTAAGTTTGAAATCCATTCATTTAACATAAAGGAAGCACTGTGAGGATGGAGGTGGTGTGTAAAGTCAGTATTTTGTCCACGTATGTGTCTAAGACTTATTGATTTCATATGGTGATATATTGGTGGAATTCTAGAGGAGTAAAGGACTTATTTTTGCATTTCTTGCAAAAGTTTCATAACAGTACTTGATTATATTTTATGGAAAATAATTGAAAATACGGCAGATTGATGGCTTTCCACAATTTCTAGGGCCAGCAATACTCTAAGCAGCCATTTGGGAAAACATATATTCAAATGGAATATGTTCAGATTTTCGTGTTAAATGAGTAATTCTGGAGAAGATCATCAAAAAGTAGTTTTTTAAGATGGAACAATTTTTGAAAAATGATTAAGATAGATACAATGGTTTCTCATTGATAAGTACTGAACTATCTCAGTAGGATAGGCTTTCATATGAACCACACCTGAAACTTGAAAATCAACTGTCAATTTTTAAAAACAGCTGTAAATGTACTACTTATGTGATAAACTCACTTCCGACCCTTCATGCTGCTTTTTTTTCTTTTTTCCCCCCAAAAGATTAATAAGGCTGAGTGGAGGTTTCTGCTCACGGGCGGCATCGGCCTGGATAACCCTTACGCCAACCCTTGTACGTGGCTTCCTCAGAAGTCCTGGGATGAGATCTGTCGCCTGGACGAGCTGCCCTCCTTTAAAGCCATCCGGAAGGAGTTTATGCACCTCAAGGACGGGTGGAAAAGAGTCTACGATAGCTTGGTATGTTTTCAAGGCTCTCGCTTTCCAAAATGTTTACGTGGAGAAAATGTTCAATAACATATTCTTAGTTTTGAAAACAAACACGATTCAAGGAAGCTTTACGTAAGCGGGTCAGATGTTCAATAGCAAAGTGTAGAACCACCTTCTAAATCAGTGATTCTGTTTGAACGGGATTCCATGAAATGCGGAGATGCGTGAAAGTTGCAGGGCCCGTAAAAATATTATTTCTGTATTTCCATGCCAGGTTTTTATTTAGTATCTACTTACACTTTGGCAGTCATAATAGCAGATGAGCTGACATTTTACCAAGCAGCTATTGTTTAGGTTTTTTTTTTGAATGCAGGATAAGAGCTAATAAAGGTTTTCATTTCATATCACATGTCATTTGAGGAGAGGGGAAAAGCTAATATTTCTCAAATATTTTTATGAATCCCTGTCTTGCTAACTGGAGACTACTATAGTTAACACATCCCATGATACTCAGTCTCCCTTCGGGCATTCATAGAAATTGTTGCCTTCCCGAAGTTTTTAGGTACAAGTGCTAATATTTTGCCAGTTCCCAGTTATATTTTTTTTCTATTCCTTTGTTTCTACTCCTTTGACATTCTGCTTCCCTTGGACTTAATTTACAAGAGCTCTGTGTGCGGAAGCTGGGAGGAGGAGGGAAAGAGGCAGGTCCGTGGGGAACATTTTGTATCTGGGCACGGACTTGTTGCATTACGCATGATGGCTAGATCGTGTCTACGCACGAATTCAAATATTTTGGACAAGTCTCTTTGGCTCTCTCCTTGCTAGTAATACAAACATATTTCCGAGAGATAAATATGTTTTGTGAGTACTTCGTTCTAATTTGAAATAGAAATTTGTTCACTCTACTGAAGCGTGGAGATGTCTGATCCGAGATACTGCGGAGCCTTCCCTGACGCCTCAAAGCTACAACCGTCGCCCTCTTTTCAAGGTTCCCCTCCTGGGATCTTGATTCCTCTCTTCTCGTGCATTTGTAATTGCTCTCTTTCTTTTTTGGCTTTTTTACTATGCACATTCTCAAGTATTCTTTATAAAAAGAAAAGTACCAAAAATTGTTCAAAACAAGAAATAACACAATAAATTTTCGTAAAATGCCCTTCTTTTGTAATAAATGTTTATTTTTATAAATAGATGATGAGAGAGGCTGGTGGATACTTTTACATGCCTTTGGAGAAATAAGGGGAATAAGGCTTCAAATGCACATTTATTTTTCATAATAGGGATCATCTTGTTGATTGATTGCTGTTCATATTGAGATTAACTTGCTTAGCTCATGTCCTGGTTTTGATTCCTCTGTGGTGTTCTTAATTTTCTCTTCATTCCTTATTTCATAGCTTTGCCCTGACCTAATAAAACTTACATTAGCATTCTTGATTTCATTTAGTCATTATGTTTTCTCTAAAAAAAATGATTTATAAGTCAAAATGCTGTTTTTGTGTTAATTTAGAAATCACCTCCAAAATAATGCTGAATTATTTACTGTATCTACTGTCGTTTCAGGAGCCTCATCACGAGGCTTTTCCTGAAGCGTGGGAAGACAAAATGAATGATTTCCAAAGGATGCTCATCATTCGCTGCCTGAGGCCGGACAAGGTAAATGCGAGCTGTGAAAGCAGCTCAGGTCTTTGGGTTCCGCCTCGCTCCGCCCTCAGCAAACCTGGGGTCCTCTGTGCCACGGAAGGTGGGGGGAGGGGGGGTGGAGCGCCAGGGGATGGCCTCACTTCCTCTTCATACAGCCATTTTCCAAAAGTTTGCATATTACTAAAGCCACACTAAATTCAGATTACATTTCATAGCTTTATTTATTTTATGAGGCCTCCTTCTAAAGTATGCTTCCCCAGTTTCTCACAGCCGACTTATACAATTAGTCAATGATGTTAACCTCAACCTAATATACTAAAATTTCTGGTTCTTCAAATGCTATCCTTGTATATAGTTCTTTGTTGGCCTTTGGAAAATTAATAGGATATTATTTTCAAGACATTTATTATTGTTGACTACAAACTAAAATTTCAACAATTTTAGTTTTATTTTCCTCAAATAATAAATCATATAACCAACTATCAGCTGACTTGTATGTCAGCAAATTTTAGTACTCATCAATATTCTGATTTGTAATATGATATGTAATTGTACTCTATTAAAAGAAGTATTCACTTAAGTACAATAGTTCATGTCCACAGAGATACCCATATACTCTGAGAAAATAGAGACATTATTGGGGGGAAAAATTGAAAAAAATATCCTAATTATCCTCTGTTCCTACTCAAGTAAAAGTAATACATAATTATTTCAGCACTTACCATAGTCACAATTTAAGTTGCTAAGGAATATACGACAATACTTCCATCCTAACAAAACAAAACAGCAGGACTTAGCTGGTGAAACAGTGATTTTTAAATGTTTTCACCCACGTCAGCGCTGACGTGGGATGGAGGCACTCCTTCCTCTGTGCATCGTCACCTGTGCAGCGAGCACACGGAGTCCTTGCTGGACTTGGCCGGGGCCCGAGTGTCCGTGGGCAAAGCGCCTGGGGCCCACGATACTCGAGGGGTCCGTGAAGTTGTTTTCATTTCTCCTGTGATCAGAAAGTGTCACCCAGCCTGTATTATGTTTGTAATGATACCAAAACAATTGTAAAACGTAATTTTTAAGTTGTTTTAATGAAGGGAGGGGCCCAGGATGTGCCCATGGAAGTCTAGGGCAGCCCTGCCTTCCGGTGCGGGGAGTGATGCCGTGGTTTGAGAGTCAGCGTTAAACCCATGACCGCGCTGAATCGTCCCCCTGAGACTTCAGGGTCCGGCCTGGGAAGTTCCGCCTCGGGCGTTAATAAGGAAGGACAGGAAGTGATTCCAAGGCTCGCCTGGTTGGCTTCCCCCTTTCGAGCCTTTTATTAGAATTTTCAAAGGTTTTCACTTTGTTTTCTCAGCTAGTAAGACTTTTATACTAAAATGTCTCCACATGTACTCTTGACCTTCTTGCCTCAATATTGGAAAAACAAAGAACCTTCTGTTCCTGTTTTAATTAAATTTAATTAAAAGCGATTAATGAACCATTTCCCAATTACAGCCGTTTCCTCTGTAGATATCTTTTCCCCAGTTTTATGTTTTAAAAAAATTTGACATTTTAATCTGGAAATACATGGAGCTACCAAATAGATCAAATATTATTTTCCCTATTCCTTCTCTCTTTAGCCTGTTTTTGAGGGAGCTGGGGAGGGGTTTTGTTGGTGTGTATGTTTTTGTTGTTAAATCAAGTGAGGTTCAACTTGTGGTTTCAGCCTTCTCTTCAGGGGTGGGGAACCTTTTTTCTGCCCAGGGCCATTTGGATATTTATAACCTCATTTGCGGGCCATACAAAATGATCCACTTAAAAACTAGCCTGCTGTATTTGGCCAAACATTTAACTAGCTCACCCCTCATGCGTTGGCAGGGCCAGACCAAATGATTCCCCGGCCCTTACAGGGCCCAAGGGCCGGACTCTCCCCACCCATTAGCTGCTCTAATACTTTAGCCCCATCTTGTAACTCTCCCTCGGGCTCCCCTGGCTAAGGGGTGAGTGCAGATATTAACGCTTCTCAGCAAGACTTGCGGTTCGGCCCTCCTTCTGCACACACTCGGTGGGGGGACTGGCCGTACACCTTGCTTTGGCCAATAACACGTGAGCATCTGACTCCGTTGTGAGACGTTCCGGGCCCTCTCCTGCCATCGGAGGGGTGGAGTCACGTGTAGAACTGAAGGGCCATGAGCCGGCTGGGTAGCTGAGCCCGCGCAGGGAGCGTTAGTTGCCCACACACCCTGGTGACTTCGAAGCGGCAAGAATGAGCTTTCGTTGGGTTAAGCCACTAAGACCCGGAAATTGTTTGCCACTCGGCACAACTTAGTTTATCCCAAGTGATACGTTGTCCACATGTACTGTCACCTCTGTCATCCTTAATCCATGTTAATAAAAGCATAATATGCTAATTAGACTAGATGACCTTCCGGATGAAGCCGGGGCTGTGAGGAAAGCCCTGGTCCCGGTGTCAGAGGGAAGCCAGTGCCGGCAGCCGGGAAAGGAAGGCCTACTCTTGCACAAATTTCGTGCATCAGGCCTCTAGTATAAAATAACTATTAGTGTGCTCTGACATTAGCAAACCCTCCAATCTTACTGTTTCCAGGTACTCCCAATTTCTGGTGGTCAATTGTTGATTTCGGAATCTCTATATTTTAAAATACATGTGGAGGTTATGCTTTTAAAAGAGTAGTTTTCCAAAGTAAAATGGTAGTAGCGTGCCAGAGAAAGGAGCCGTGTTGTGTGGAGCTAACATTTGGGCTAGTGCCACATATATTTTATTTCTTTGCAACATCTAAGTCATCGGATACTAAAATGTCCACCAGGAAAATTAGCAATTGCTTGAACTCTGGTTTATGAAATACTTTATTTGTCAACGCAATTGTTGGGGTCTCCTTTCCACTGCTCTCCCCTCAAAACCATCTCCACCCAGGCAAGAGTCCACTGACGCCAGGTTCCCCGCTGCTCGTGTTTGGAAAGATGTAGAAGATGCTCACTGGGTCGCCATGGAGGAGTCAGATGGGCTGGCACCGTCCTTTAAGCTTGATAGTCTATAAAGTCCAGTCTACCGTGTTTCCTCTAGCGAAGCAGCAGAGCAAAAGGGTAAAGGCTGAGGTGAGGAAGGCTTGGGCCTGTTTGCAAAGTGCAGAGCTCCTGGCCCTGCTCTCTCCTGAACTGTGAACAAAAAGTCAATCAATCCGCTTTTACCAAGAAACGTGTCAAATATAAGTCAGTAAGTCTCTCTGGCCTCCGATACATCGTCCTTGCAATACGTAGCAAAACCTAAGCGGGAGACCACAGGCTTCTGTCCCGCCTTTTGGAAGGTGGATGCCTGGATTAACCTGTCGTTCTGTTGCTGATAGATTTCACGTCACAAGCCTATTCCCGGCAAGAAGGGATTGCAGAGGCCAACCCCAGCTGTCGCCTTGCAAACTGAGCGGCCAATAGAGTCCTTTATCTCAGGAGTGAGGTTCAGTTTTAACACTAAAAAGGAAACACGGCCCAGGCTGGTTTGGCCCAGTGGCTAGCGCGTCAGGCCGTGGACTGCAGGGTCCCAGGCTCCATCCTGGCCCTGGTCAGGGCGCTTGCGGGAGGCAACCAATCGAGGTGTCTCTCTCACATGGATGTTTCTCTCTGTCTCTCCTCCTCCCTTCCACTCTCCCTAAAATTAATAATAATGATAATAATGATAATAATAAAAGAAAAGAAAAATATCCCCAGGTGAGGATTAACAACCAAAAACCCCCGAAGCACCGACCTCTGTCTCTGCTCGCCCTCCAGCGCCCAGAGGAGACCCGCAGGGACACCCCTTCTACCTCACACTCACCCACAGCGAGAGCGAGGCCGGGCACGGAGAGGCCGGGGCTTTTGTTTTGCTTGTAGAACTATATTATACCAGGAAAGAAGTCCGCCTGGGGAGGGAGGAGGCCATGAAGCAACGTCTTCCTGCTGATAGTTGTTTTTTATCTCGTGAGGAAAGACCAGCTTCGGGAAAGGAATCCTAAGGGGAAGGGTGAGGATGGGGCCGGGGCCGGGGTATTTTCCGGTTCCTGCAATGAGCCCGGCATCTGTGCCCGTTCACAGTATCTAACCCAGGACATAGCTCATCCGGAAACAACCTTCCCGGCGAGTTTATTCGTCTGTGATTCGAGTTTAGGATTTCTGTCGTTAGAATTCCACCCCCACAACGGGAGGACCTGGAATTGGGCATCCCCTCATCCCTTCCGTAAACACTTCCTGTGCACCAGCAATGTAGGTGTTACCTTGTCTGTTAGGGTCTAGGTATCCCGGCACTTACAAATGTACTGTTTCTCTTCCATACCCTTCTCATATCCGAGTGCATCTACCGAAATATTGGGAGAGGATTAAAACTCTGATTTAAGCCCAGCGATTCCTCCATTGTCAGCTCCTCACCCTCACGCACACCCGCAGCCACACACACGTCCACCAGGACCAGGCGAACGGCACTCCTATAAGCGGTGGCTTTGACTCTCCACCGACCTAATGACCACCTAAGTAAAACACCCTCCAACCGGAGCCAATTAGCGTCCAGGCAGATGCGCAATATTCCTTGTAATATGTCCTTGTTCCTTTCCAGGTGATTCCAATGCTGCAAGAATTTATAAGCAGCAAGTTGGGGCGCATGTTCATTGAGCCGCCCCCCTTTAACCTGTCCAAGGCGTTCGCAGACAGCAACTGCTGCGCGCCCCTGATCTTCGTGCTCTCCCCGGGGGCCGACCCCATGGCCGCCCTGCTCAAGTTCGCTGATGACCAGGTGCCTTCAGATAGATGGAGCTGTGTCTGTGTGTGTGTGTGTGTGTGTGTGTGCGCGTGCACGTGCACGTGCACACGTGTGTACGTGTGTGTTATGTGTGTGTACATTACTATATATACATACGTACTTGCTTATACTTGAAATGCTAAGGGGTGAGGAAAAGGTAAAAAAGTGTCACTCACTCAGCCCTTGAGAGACCTGGGAGGCTGATGGAGTCCCAGGACATTGATATCTAAACAGCCGCACTGACGGGAGAAGTAGCTCCTTATCTAAAACCTAAAACTGGGATTCGGGCTGGGGGGCCTTGGCTTTGCTTTCCCTGTGGGGGGAGGGGCATCTCTGCCACACAAGGTGCCCGTGTGTGAGCCGGGGTTGATGTAACAGATTTGAGCCTCACCTTGACCCTGGGGGCCCCTCTCGGCCCCGCTTCTCTCCCAGCCTCTGAAGGGGGCCCCCCTGACTCTCCGGAACAGTCCTGCCTTCCGTCACTTCGCCAGGTTCTGGTCTGAGAGGCCTATTTCCAGGCTTTTCATGGTGAAATGGATTTGCTGTCAGTGCTCTTACCCCACACGTCCTAGAACAAGAAAATGATAACCAAGCGATGGGCCTTTTTGAGTTGACATTTTTCCCTTTTGGTCTCATCAAAATACCAGTTTAGGTCGTTGTTCCGATGTTTATAAAACCCCCACGACCACTTTCACCGAGTACTCTTGCTGTAGCTGTTTCTGCACACCATCTGTTTTATTCTCCCAGCAGTCCCGCGGGGCGCATGACGGCATGGTTCCTTTACAGACGGGTGCTGAGCAGGGAGGGAGGGAGCAGCTTCGCAGAGCTCACGTAGCTGACTGGCCGACATCCTCTCTGCTAGGCCAGTTGGGACTTCAGTGCTTTTGCGTTGGCTACACTCTTAGAGACAAGAGGCCCGAGGGTGGGACCTGGCCCTCCCTGACGGTTAAGTGCTGGGTGGCTGTGTGCGCAGGAGGTGAGGTGCGTGCTGTACAGAGGGCCCAGGCTGCCCCCTGCAGGGCCTTTTCATGAAGGCCTCCAGCGGGCGCGGCCGACGTGCAGGGTTTTTAGCACTGACGTGACCTGGCCTGACCTATACTTTATAAAGGCCATTCTAGCTGCAGTGAGGAGCGTGGGCTTGAGTGGGAAATGGAAGGAGGACGCTAGCGAAGGGCTATGGGAAGGCCAGGAGCACCCCTGGTGGGCAGGCCCAGTGTGGAAGGGAGGGCGATGGCTAGATGCACCATTTTAATGGGACTCACCCTCTCCGCAGCACGACCTTCTGACTCTCCGAGGCCTCCCGGTTCCTCTCCAGGTCTCCTCCCGCCTTACACATTGTGACTATCCTCCTGCCCCGGCCACAGCTCAATGCATTGTTTGTCCTACTGTCTCCGCTTTTTCCAGAAATAGTAGTGTCTGCCTCTGCTCTGTGTTCTGCTGCTCCTACCTGCTCGTGTGGCTGAGCCGTGGACATCACACGGAGCTCACGACCCCACTCTCCCGCGTCTGCCATATCCCAAGGCCTCTGCAGAGAGTGTGCAGGTGGCTGCTGCCCTAGAGGGAGCTCAGGGAGACGCAGACCCCGTGACCAGAGGCAGCAAGGGACGGAGCAGGATGGAGTGGGAGTGAATTCCAGGCAAACGTCCCCACAGAATTCTTTACAGAAGAGTTAAGCCCGGCCCGGAGGGGCTCAGTGGTTGAGCATCGACCTATGAACCAGGAGGTCACAGTTCAATTCCTGGTCGGGGCGCATGCCCGGGTTGCAGACTCGATCTTCAGTGGCTGTGCAGGAGGCAGCCAATCGATGATTCTCGTTCATCATTGATGTTTCTATCTCGCTCTCCTTCTCCTGTCCTCTCTCTGAAATGAATAAAAGCATATTTAGGGGGGGAAAATGAACTTTAAAGTGTGTATCAAGGGTTAATTTTTTTCCCTCTGAATTTTATGCAGTAGCTAAATTAGTTAAAATATAACTATTCAAAGATTTGGACAAGTTCATCTGCCTATTCATCGTTGTTGTTTTTGGCTTTGGATTTTAGGAGTTGCTGCCTAACAACCAAGCCTTTCCATCTCTTCCTCATGTTAAAAGCCTTCTTAATTTCCTTCCCATCCCTTAGCTCAGCAATCAAGAACCTATAGAATTTTTCATTTATTACCATGACCGTTTCCTACATGAGTTGACTTGCTCTTTACCTAAGCAGTTGTAGGATTCGTATTCAGTAAGCATGTTTCAGGGCCGCATATGTTCAGACCTTGGAAGGATGCTACATAATTAAATAGCAGTATGGCTCACGGTAACGTTTCCTGTCCTAATGCTATTTCTCCTCCTTCCCCACCTTGCTTATTCTCGTACACAGGGGTACGGGGGAGCGAGACTTAGCTCTTTGTCTCTTGGTCAAGGCCAAGGGCCCATCGCTATGAAGATGTTAGAAAAAGCTGTCAAGGAAGGAACGTGGGTGGTTCTTCAGAATTGCCACCTGGCCACCTCTTGGATGCCGACCCTTGAGAAAGTGTGCGAGGTAAAAAATGCAAGTTTGTTTTCCTAGATTGCATTCCCTCAATATGATTAGTGCTAAACTAAGACATACCATGGAAGCCACTCCCTTCCTTGTGTATCATTTGGAGGGTGGCGGGTGAGTGAATGCTGGACCACAGGAGGGGTGGGCTGGCCTTGGGAGCTGCAGGACCAAGAAGAGCGCACAGTCAGGCCTTGCTGGGTCCCTCATCGTAGGAGCCAGGCTCACGCAGAGGCGTGCGAAGCACAGGGCAGACAGAACACCACCCGCTTTATACAGCCCCGGGCTGAACCAACAAAGGAAGCTCTTCAGGTGACATTCACGTGGCCACTCAAAACTAAAGCACGCCAAGATACAACCTTTCCTTTAATTCACTCCTCACGCACGCAGCTAGTGATCCTGCCACCGAGGGTCGGTCTACAACCAAGGGGCACTCCTCCCACCCCCTTCGCACTGGGTCACGGCACTTCCCTCGTTTTCAGAAAGCCAGCCCATTGGCTCAGTGAGTAAACAGAAAACGTGGTGCCTGATTTCAATAAACAGAAAGGAAATGTGTCCCCTCATTACCCGGCCCCTCCGAACTCAGAGAGCCTCACGCTCCTCAACAACCAAGATGATGCCATACCCAGGCCCTCATTAACCCACAGGCGCCACGCGTCCTTCCTAACTCACCTACCCCTTCCCCCAGGCACCATGCGTCCTTCCTAACTCACCAACCCCTTCCCCAGACACCATGCGTCCTTCCTAACTCACCTACCCCTTCCCCAGACACCATGTGTCCTTCCTAACTCACCTACCCCTTCCCCCAGGCGCCATGCGTCCTTCCTAACTCACCTACCCCTTCCCCCAGGCACCATGCATCCTTCCTAACTCACCTACCCCTTCCCCCAGGCACCATGCGTCCTTCCTAACTCACCTACCCCTTCCCCCAGACACCATGCGTCCTTCCTAACTCACCTACCCCTTCCCCCAGGCACCATGCGTCCTTCCTAACTCACCTACCCCTTCCCCAGGCACCATGGGTCCTTCCTAACTCACCTACCCCTTCCCCAAGGGCCATGTGTCCTTCCTAACTCACCTACCCCTTCCCCAGGCACCATGGGTCCTTCCTAACTCACCTACCCCTTCCCCAGGGGCCATGTGTCCTTCCTAACTCACCTACCCCTTCCCCCAGGCACCATGCGTCCTTCCTAACTCACCTACCCTTCCCCCAGGCACCATGGGTCCTTCCTAACTCACCTACCCCTTCCCCAGGCACCATGTGTCCTTCCTAACTCACCTACCCTTCCCCCAGGCACCATGGGTCCTTCCTAACTCACCTACCCCTTCCCCAGGCACCATGTGTCCTTCCTAACTCACCTACCCCTTCCCCAGGCACCATGGGTCTTTCCTAACTCACCTACCCCTTCCCCCAGGCGCCATGTGTCCTTCCTAACTCACCTACCCCTTCCCCAGGCACCATGTGTCCTTCCTAACTCACCTACCCCTTCCCCCAGGCGCCATGCGTCCTTCCTAACTCACCTACCCCTTCCCCAGGTGCCAGGCATCCTTCCTAACTCACCTACCCCTCCCACTGGCGTGCTCACCATTGCTTTACTGATAGAGATTTGCAAGTTTAAAACCAGACGCCACCAAAAGGACACGGCAGCAGGGAGTGGGGCTGGGTGGGGAGAGGGAAGGGCCCTGGCCATCGTTCCCAGTTCACTCTGCGTCAGGACAGGGCTGGGTGTCCTGCTGGCCTGCAGGCCTGACTGGGCCCCTTAAACAAGTAGCTACTAGTGATACGTTTCCTGCTTCAAGATACACCAGTTCTTCTCGCCTTTCAGAATGCTCTTTTTTTTCTTCCCTTCTTGGTATAATACTGACATATCTGCAGTGTGCTGCTTATTCTCACAGCATGGCTACAGCCAAAAATAAAAAGTAAAAAAGGATTATTCTCCATCCAGCTCCAAGGCAGAGAATTCTTTCTGTAAATAATTTATCATCACCAATAAAGACACATGTTTTGGGGGGATGTCTTGGTCTTTACTGTGACCAATTCTGAATTATGTAGCCCCTCTGTATACTTTATAGTTATACTAGAGGCCTGGTGCACCAAATTTGTGCATGGGAGGGGTCCCTCAGCCCGGCCTGCACCCTCTCCAATGCTGGTTTAGGCCTAATCCCAAACAGGCAGTCGGACATCCCTCTTGCAATCTGGGAACCCTGGCTCCTAACCGCTCACCTGCCTGCCTGTCTGATTGCACCTAACTGCTCTCCCCTGCCGGCCTGACCACCCCTAACTGCTCCCCTGCCGGCCTGATTGCCCCTAACCACCTCTGCCTCGGCCCCCATTACCATGGCTTTGTCCGCAAGGACAACCAGAAGATGTCCATTCGACCCAGTCTAATTAGCATATTACCCTTTTATTAGTATAGATGATTTAACTGTATCAAGTCTATTGTTCCTGGGGCGGAATCAGATGTTCAGGCTTTTGCCTCCAGCCCCTCCCAGCCACGTGATCTGGAGAGTTCTCGTTGATTTAATTGGTGCTTTGGTATCCGATTCCTTTTCCTGCAGGAGTTAAGCCCAGAGTCCACACACCCAGACTTCCGAATGTGGCTGACCAGTTACCCATCTCCCAACTTCCCCGTGGCCGTCCTGCAGAACGGAGTGAAAATGACCAACGAGGCCCCGAAAGGGCTCCGGGCGAACATCATCCGCTCCTACCTCATGGACCCCATCTCGGACCCCGAGTTCTTTGACAGCTGCAAGAAGCCCGTTAGTGCCGGCTAAGTCTTGTTGCCCAGCCCCGGGGTGGCGGCTGCATGCGCCCAGGAAAACTCCCCCTTAAACAGGCCTCCCTCCCGCACTGCGGCGCCCTTGGCTTTGATTACTGATTATTGACTGTGCGGAAGTCAATTTTATTAATATTTTATTTTAATTTTACTACCGGCCCCATCCCTGCTCAGCTGGGATCTTGGGGGGTGTCATTAATAATGCAGCCTTCTATTTAGAGTCGCTGCCAGCCATCCCCAGTGCGAATCTGCAAGGTTGGAGAATCTTGTTTCAGGATATTAACTGAGCCATTTGCTACTCGGAGCCCTATCTTTAAATTAAAATATAAAAACGTCTCCTCCGTGTAACTATAATGAGAGGCGAATGGCTCTGCCCCTGGATGGATGGGCTCATGGGGTCTTTTGTAGCAGCAGCGCCGGGCAGGCAGGGAAGCCACCCGCTGCTTTCGTGATTAGGATTCCGCGCGTGAATGTCTGTGACCCAGAATTGTTTCACAGCGTTTTACCGTAATTAAAAATGGAAGAGTTTCGTGTTAAGAGAGGTTATGAACCTCGGTGAGTTTCTGCCATTACAAAGCTCACAGTCTTGATGTCGGAATGTGTTTTAAGTATGCATCAAAAGGAAACATTAAAAAATAAAGAAGTACTTTCATTAAACAAAAGTCCTGGCACTGAATAAAAAAGCACATATACTTAAAACCGAGTCAGGCCTTCCCCCGAGCTCCTGAGACCTGTCTGGCTAATGTTGGCATGGCCTGGGCCGTGACGCGCAGGCCACTCCCAGGTGAGGGCGCTGCTGCACACCAGCTGGACAGAGGCTTTTGGAAAAACTGTCCTCCCTTCCGTCTCGATCCAAAACAAAACCCAAGTCTCCTCAAATTCCAAAGCAGCACATCATAATCTTTCAGTTTTAATTTTTTTATTTTTGGAAATATTTTTAAACTCACAGAAAAGTGATGAGTAGGAAAGTCGCGCAGGGCATACCCCGGCGCCCAGCGCCCACAGTCACCTCCTGTTGCCGTGTCCCAGGCGCAGGTGAGTCGGGTATGGCGTGGCCCTTCTCCCAAGCAGATGCTGCCATGTCCGCCTGTGGAGGGCAGGGCGTTCTCTCGCTCCGGTGCAGCTGTCAGTTCAGTAAATGTCACAAGGACACACTGTTGGGTCTAATCTACCACTTGTTTTCCAAACTAGTCAGCGATGCCCCTTACAGCCCTGGCCTGTCCACTACAGGGCTGGTCTGGGCTCGTGTATGTTTGGTTCCCAGTCTCTCTGCCTTCTTCAGTCTGAAACATGTCCTCAGCCTTTCTTTGGCTTTGATGACACTCACATTTCTTCCTTTTTTTAAAATATATTTTTATTGGTTTCAGAGAGGAAGGGAGAGGGAGAGAGAGAGAGACAGGAACATCAATGATGAGAGAGAATCATGGATCGGCTGCCTCCTGCACACCCCACACTGGGGACCAAGCCCGCAACCTGGGCCTGTGCCCTGACGGGGAATCAAACCCCGACCGCCTGGTTCCTAGGTGGACACTCAACCACCGAGCCACGCCAGCCGCACGATGACATTGACGTTCCTGAAGCATCTGTCTTAACTGTGGTCAGTACAGTGCAAGGGAGGGGCGAGGAATGAGGTGGCGCCATGTCTTCCCATTCCAGGCAGAATTCAAGAAGCTGCTGTACGGCCTCTGCTTCTTCCACGCTTTGGTACAAGAGCGACGGAAATTCGGGCCCCTGGGCTGGAACATTCCCTACGAGTTCAACGAGACCGACCTGCGGATCAGCGTCCAGCAGCTGCACATGTTCCTGAACCAGTACGAGGTACCGTAGAGATGACAGCGGGCGGGGCTGCTCTGCTCTCCATCCCCTTGTGAGTGTGTGTGCAGGGAGCGGGGACCTCTGGCTCATCCCTGCTCCGAGGCCATGAACAGCAGGGCCGCGCCCAGCAGCTCAGGACGCAGTGCCTTCTTACAGCCGGGTCTCCTAACTGCTGCAGGAGGCAGCTAGCATGTCCGTTTGTCTATTAGGGACTATATTTTATCATTGATTTTGAGGCATACACACCTACGGGCATCTGAAAAGTGATTGCACTTGTTTTGGAAAAGATTTAAGAATATCATCAATTAGCCAGGCTCCAAAATGGGGGGGGGGGGGCGGGGGAGGAGGCGGGGGGATGCCGACTGGTTCCCTTCTGTTCCGGAGCCTGACTTCATGTGTAGAGAAATGTCACTGTGCGCAGGGGCGGGGGTGGGATCTAGAGAATAAGGGGGAGGTTTTCAGGCACCTCCTATGAAGAAGCAACGATGAAATGGCTTTTAAAAGGGGCCAATAATGGGTGCCGACAGCCAGTGGTCATATTGTCCTAGTACATCTGAAAATAATATAATGTAATATCAACTATACCTCATTGTTTTTCTTTTTTTAAAAAAATATATATTTTATTGATTTTTTACAGAGAGGAAGGGAGAGGGATAGAGAGTTAGAAACATTGATGAGAGAGAAACATCGATCAGCTGCTTCCTGCACACTCCCCACTGGGGATGTGCCCGCAACCAAGGGACATGCCCTAGACCGGAATCGAACCTGGGACCCTTGAGTCCACAGGCCGACGCTCTATCCACTGAGCCAAACTGGTTAGGGCTCATTATTTTTTTTTTTCAAATGCAAATTTGTGGAAAGGTTTGGTTAACTGTAGTGATTTGGAACTTTCTCGTGGCCCATGCTGACTGATTTGGGAGTTTATCCCACGGCTATTGGTGTGATTTTAAGAGGACATTTGCATTTTAGAACGATCACCCTAGCAACCAAGTGGAGAATAGATGGGAGGGACTTAGATGAAAGGCCAGTTCTATATAGTGTGAGTTGAATTGCGTCCCCTCCCAAATTCACCACCTTCAGTTCCAGTTCTACCAAAGAACAAGTCTCAGAATTTCCAGCTCCCGATTCAATGACTTCCCCCCTGGGGTCTCTTCCCCGGCACCATCATTTCCGTTGAAGAGACTCCACAAAGTGGAGTCACTGGAATGCAGGGTTCACACACTTAAACTTCTGACAGGTAACCAACTATAGGAGGGGCGTGATCGGCATAAAAATGGCCCAGAAAACCCTAAAGTGAAAAATGGCTGGGTTTTAGGAGAAAATATTTTAAAACTTTGCCATATTAAAATGCCGCAAACATTAGACATATATACAAATAAAAGATGAAAATTGGAGAAAATATTTAAAATTCATCTGACAAAATAATTGGCATTTTTATAAAGAGCTTTTTAAAATATATATATATTTTTATTGATTTCAGAGAGGAAGGAAGAGGGAGAGAGAGAGAAACATCAATGATGAGAGAGAATCACTGATTGGCTGCCTCCTGCAGGCTCCCCACTGGGGATCGAGCCCGCAACCTGGGCATGTGCCCTTGACCGGAATTGAACCTGGGACCCTTGAGTCTGCAGGTCGATGCTCTATCCACTGAGCCAAACCGGCTAGGGCTATAAAGAGCTTTTTAAAATGGGAGAAAAAAGGATAATCATTCAGACTAGAAAAACACCTAAAAGGACAGAGTAGACGATTTAACAAAATAAGAAATGCAAATAGTAAACCCTTTTTACGTGTTAATATAAAGAAATAAACTTAAAAACTGCAAACAATGTCATCGTTTGTCAATATGTGTTCCTAAATGACAGCACTCGGTTTTGTTGAGAGCACTAAGAAACAGAATTCTCTGTACTGCTGGGTGTGTAGGTCAGGTGTTTGTGCTGAAGTTAAAAGAAATTGCAATATGAAAAGCTGTTCCTGTTGCATGCATACACATTTAAACATTCTGTATATGAGAGGCTATAATAAAAAAGCAAACTAACAGGAGAGTATTTGCATAAATTTGATAGATAAAGGTCAATTTATAAAACAGCTTATGCAAATCAAGTAAAACTATTAAAACTTCATTGAAAAATGAGTTGGAGGCTTGTTCACAGCAGCACAGATGTTATTAAACATATGAAAACATATCAGATGGAGTTTTACAATTGCTGTGACCCATCAGGAAAGCAATTTCATGACACTAACTGCCTGCTTTTTATAAGCTCCTTCCCTTCGACGTAGCGATTTCCTTTTCGGAAATCTAGTTGATCAAATCCTTAGAAACGTGTATTTACTGAAAAATGATTTGAAACAGTAGAAAATTAAGAGCAACTGAGGTGTTCCATATTAGAAGACAGTTATTAAAATAGTATTCTCAGAGAGTATTTCGTAAAATGGTACAAGATTCTCACGAGTTCATACCATAACAAGGTATATTGTATATAGAGTATGATTCAAATTGTCAAAAATATCTATAATAATAAAAGCATAATATGCAAATTGACCAAACGACCGAACAGCAAAATGACTGTCCAGAAGACCATGCTATGACACCCACTGACGCCAGGCCAGCCAAGGCGGGTGGCGATGCGATTGGTCAGAGGGCCCTGCCATCGCCCCACGATCACCCCCACAAAGGGAGGTCCAGGCTACCCAGCCAGTCTCGCTGCGGCAGGTGGGCGGGGCCTCCCTCTGTGTGGCAATCCATCGCGGAGCCCTGGCCGGGTGGCCTGGCCCTCCCTCTTTGAGGCGATCGATATTTTCATGTAGATTTTACTAATTTTCTTTCATCTCTGACACTTCTATTATAGAGAAAGGGCAAATAGCAATATTAAAATATTTCCTCTAATTAATTCCCTTTCAATGTGCACCGGGCCACTAGTATGGCTATAAAAAGGAAATCGACACTGGTTGTCTCTGAATTATACTGGATTTGTTCCGAATGTCACTCAGCTGTGAGAGGTTTCCGAGGACGGGCTTCTGGTCATTTCGCTGTGCGCCTGGTTCTTTAATGCTGGGCGAGCGGCGAGTTCCCGGGCTGCCAGAGGAGTTCTGTTCTCTGCACTGACTGAGAGGGGACCAACCCCAGAAGGAGAGAGGACGAAATGGGGTGGGGGGGGAGGGAAGGCCACAGTCAGCAGGGGAGTGCATAAAGGGACCCTGTGTTCACGCCAGCCTTCAGGAAGGTGTTTTAATCTGGTGAACCAACTAGAACCCCAGTGTTGCGGACGGTGTGACTGGGAACTGGCTGAGACCCTGAGCTCTTGGTTCCAGGAGCTGCCCTACGACGCCCTGCGGTACATGACGGGCGAGTGCAACTACGGCGGCCGGGTGACGGACGACTGGGACCGCCGCACGCTGCGCAGCATCCTCAACAAGTTCTTCTGCACCCAGCTGGTGGAGGACCCGGGCTACAAGTTCGACTCGAGCGGCATCTACTTTGCCCCCCCGCCCGGTGAGGTACGTGTGACCTTCTGGGGGCTCCGGGCGGTAGACGTGGAGGTGCTCTGCTAGGGGAAAGGATGGTCCCAGAAGTCTTGTTTCCTGTTAAACCTTGTGTGAGCTCCCTTCGGTGTCATCAGGACAAAGCACACCCTGGCATAGACACCGTGGTCTCCTGGGGCTGTGGTGGGAGGGGAGCAGAAATGTCCCTAAGCCAAGAACGGCTTCCTCGGTGATCTGAGGCTCTGTCAGCGTGAAGTCGGTCCTTTGGGTAAAAAGCCATTGTCCCCAGTTGAAAAGGGAACACACACACGAGGGGGTGAAAGTAATATGAACAATAAGAGTGAACACTCATGTCACGCTTAATTATGTACAAAGCGGTTGCAGGTCATGCCTGACACTGGGAGTACTAGTCTATCCCTTTTCCAAGTGGAAAAGCAAGTTCGCTCAAATCGAATGACTCGCCCAGCGCCGCCCAAGGAGAGAGCGGCCGGCACAGAACCACCTGCCGCGCCAGGCCAAGGCCCCCTTTGGCTGTTTTGTGCCAGTCCTGTCTGGTGGGAGACCTGGCATCTGCCTTCAGATCACCACACAGTACATTTCCAGGGCAGTCAGATTGGTTCTCATTTCATTCCCGGGAGTCAGAAGGGCACCTATTGAAAGTTAAACGCATGGCCACGCCCAACACAGACCTGTCCCATAGCCCCCCAACCCTGGCCTGTCGTCCACCGGGATTAATGCCAGCTGAGCTCAAGTATCCATGGGATGAAGAGAAAACCCCATCCCAGAGCCTCTGTCATTGGTTGGGTGGAGCAAGGCACCTGGGGAATCATGGGTAATAAGCTCTCCAGCAGTGGGTGGCAAAGGACCCAAAGCATAGGGCCTTCCCGCCCATATTGAAAACCATCAATGAACAACCCCCCCAATCAACATGTATGCGTTTGTATATGATTAGATGAGCATCCGGAAATAGATGGGATGTTGGTAGAGGGCCAAGTAAATAAATATAAAATGAGAGTGCACCTGCATAAAAAGATGTACAACGTTAATGATGGCCGTTATCTCAGCACAATACATTTTCGGATTATTCTTACTTTTCTGAATTATGTGGATTTATCACAATAAGAGTCCAGAGAAAAAGTCAGAGTAGAGCCTAAATAAATTTATTGTGATCACAATAAAGTAAGAACAGTCATCAGCAAAATGCGGCATAGAAAGCTTTCTCTGGGAGAAATTTCTAAATGAAGCGGCCAGGCCATTCCTCTCCCTGTTTTAAAATTCATTCCGAACGAGTGATACCGTTTCTTTTTTTCTCTCTAAATGTGTTCATATCTTCTTTTAAACAAACAAACAAACAAAACCCAAAAAACTTTGGCTGAGGTGGCAAGAAAAGGAAGGCATTCCGTGTCCGGTGTCGCAGGCTCATCCACTCAATAGTCGGGGTGTGGAAAAGCATCTCTTTTCCGTGGGAAAGTTCTACAGGAAATTGATTGCTAACCTCCCGACTCCCTGTTACTCATCTCTGCAGCACAAGAGCTACATCGAATACACGCAGACCCTGCCGCTGACCCCCGCCCCGGAAATCTTTGGGATGAATGCCAACGCAGACATCACCAAAGACCAGTCCGAGACGCAGCTGCTCTTCGATAACATTCTTCTCACACAGGTGTGCGGCCTCACAGCGCGGGGTCCTGGGGCTGGAACGTGTGAGCTCAGTACGGGCCGCACACACACTTCTGTCTGTGACGGGTGTGCGACCTCACAGCGCTGGGTCCTGGGGCTGGAGTGTGTGAGCACAGTACAGGGCCGCACACACACGTCTGTCTGTGACGGGTGTGCGGCCTCACAGCGCTGGGTCCTGGGGCTGGAGTGTATGAGCACAGTACGGGCCCACACACACAATTCTGTCTGTGACGGTGGATAACCACGTTAAGGAAAAGAAAAATACGTATTCATGCCTTTAGTATGGATTTAAGCAAAGTACATGGATGTATGGGGTGTTTTTCATCCATCTGTTGACCTGGAGAGAATCTTTGAGTACATTCTGCTGCTAGGAGGTCTTGGAGTGACATTCTTTGAGTCCCTCTGAGCATTCTTTGATAGCATTCTGCTGCTAGAATTCCATTTCCCCTTTCGTGCATAAACCGTGCCTAAATGTATGACATAGATGGCCCGCCTCCCGCCATCACTCTTCCGCTGAGAGGGGCCGTGCTGCTCTCGGTGCCTCCTGCTTCCAGGGGAGAACCGTCGCCCTGTGTTTGGCGACCAGTAGGCGCAGAGTTTTAGCAAACACATGGCGCCTGGGGCTTTCTCAGCCCATCTCCTCTCGCTGGGCTTTAACACCCGCCACCGACGTCAATGCTTTTCCTCCCTCCCCACAGCACCTGCTCCACCCACCGGGTGGCCCAGCGGGTAGCTGAGTCCCCTCCCCCAGGCCCTCTGGGCCTCTGCACACTGTGGTGTCCTCCTCCCTCCTCCCTATCTACTGTCATCTCCCGACACGCCACGCCATGCCTGTGACCATCACTCAGTCCACCTTGTGTGGAGGAGGATCGGAGGTGATGCATCGGCCGGGCAGCACCCCTGACAGCCCCCCGAGTTCCCCACCCGGCATTCTCCTCCCTCGATGAGGACCTCTGAGTCACAGCGTGGGTTCTCTCAGTCTCGTTCGGCAGAAGCTGGCGCCAAATCCTCCGAGGAAGTGCTGAATGAGGTCGCGGGCGACATTTTGGGGAAACTGCCCAACAACTTTGACCTGGAGGCTGCGATGAGGAGGTACCCCACCACCTACACTCAGAGCATGAACACTGTGCTCGTCCAGGAGATGGGCCGCTTCAACAAGCTGCTGCAGACCATCCGGGAGTCGTGCATTAACATTCAGAAGGCCATCAAGGTGAGGGGAGGGCCCAAAGGAAAGGCAAGCCCCAAATCAAATTTCTGGACTTCCTCCCTAAACTCCTCCTCTAACGGTTGTCTTCATATCAAACATGCCAGGTTCGCCCTGGCTGGTTTGGCTCAGTGGAAAGAGTGCTGGCCTGTGGACTGAAGGGTCCCGGGTTCAATTCCGGTCACTGGGCGGGCTTGATCCCCAGTGTGGGGTGTATAGGAGGCAGCCCATCAATAATTCTCTCTCATTATTGATGTTTCTCTCTCTCTCTCCCTCTCCTTTCCTTTCTGAAATCAATGCAAATATACACATATAATACAAGCATAATATGCTAATTAGTCTGGACGTCCTTCCGGACGACCTTGTGGTCGAAGCTGTGGCTGCAAAGGAAGCCCGGGTCCTGGGTGCCAGAGGGAAGCCGGTGCCAGCAGCCAGGGGGAAGGAAGGCCTATTCTTGCACGAATTTCGTGCATCGGGCCTCTAGTACACATATAAAAAAGAAGAAGAAAGAAAAGAGACGTGCAGCCAGCTGGCTGTAGCGTGATCTCCCGGCTGCCTGCAGGGTATCAGGCTGGGCTGCTTGGCTAAGCTGCACTCAGTGTCATGTGCTTCTCCTTGACCTGGTCCTTCCCGTTTCCTTCCGCCGCTAGCACCTGGGAGCCCACAGGGAAAGGAGGCCCCCGGGATCTCAGCGCCCAGCAAACACGCATCCCCTGCTTTCCGATCTCAGTGGGGCCCCCATGACTCGCTGAGCCGTGACCCCGCTCCAGGGACCTCTTCACCTCCTTCCCAGGTCTCACTTGAGCGCGGTGATGCGCAGGTTTGTGGGAGGAGCCCTAGGAGTCTGTTTCTTAAATCAGGTTTCAACCATCTCTCTCCTCTGGCCCCCCTCCTCTCCTCGCGGCGCCCAGGGCCAGCGCCCTGAGTGTTTGGGGCGTTCCGCCATGGGTACCTCGCTGACCCGTAGCTTTGCCCTCTGCCAGCTGAGGCCGGGTTTCTCCTGACCACGAAGCCGATTGCCAAGGGCTCCCATGCACGCCAGCATCATGGTGGTGGACACCTGAAGCAAATGCCGCGTGTCCACTGCACCTCAATGAAAGTGTTTCCATTAAAATCCGACCAGGTGAACATTTCCCATATTTTTCTGAGGAATAGTTCAAAGACTCCAGGACTTACTTGTGAGCAAAAGAACATATCTTTCCTCTCTTTGTTTGCTGTGTGACTCGACCTTCACTCATCACAGTTGTACACAGAGGATGATTGTGAAGAAGGGCCATGATCAGGCTAACCAGGGGTTAACTGTGCTCCAGGGGCTGCTGGTGATGTCCACGGACCTCGAAGAGGTGGTCAGCAGCATCCTGAACGTCAAGATCCCAGGGATGTGGATGGCCAAGTCCTACCCGAGCCTCAAGCCCCTCGGCAGCTACGTGAACGACTTCCTCACCAGGCTGAGGTTCCTGCAGGTGAGGCCATGGAGACGCACACCTGCTCCGCTCCCTCCGGTCCCCTTCTTGCTCTGCGATGCGGCTGGCGCTCTGGTTTTCCTGGGCGTTGCAAGCACAGCTGACCCGGGCTCGCTCTCGCATGTGGTCAGCTGCTCCCCGAGCGGCCTCGCTCCTCGCCGTGGCAGGAGACTGTCTGAAAGCTGGTTTAGGAGCAGGTGTGCATGTTCAGTGAGGCGGATGTCGGAGTCAAAGACAGGTGAAGAGAGAAAGCAGCCGGTTGTGTTGATTTTTCCTTCCCTATTTAGCATCAAATTAGGTCCCTAGAGCAGAGCATCTGAGACAGCCGGCCAGGCAGAGCGAGCCATGCGGCCTCCCTGCCCAGCACCCACCGGGCACCCTGTCCCTGGATGGCGGGCCCCCCCGCACAGTGACAGCCCCAGCGGCTCGCTGTCCGCCACGTGCCGGGCGGGCTGTCCTCCTAACCACCTGGCAGTCGCGGTGCTGCCCCATGTTCGTATTTACAGTGACACTCACGCGCAGCATGAATGAGCGTCCTAGCTCCCGTACGTGATGCGTAAGAGACTGCCTGTCCGCAGGGGTAGGCGACTACCCTTCCCGAACACAGGCGGCCGCGTGCTGGCGCCGAGACGGGGAAGGGAGGCTGTTCTGGAGAGATGAGGGCCCTGCCTCGGACTCTCACAGGGAGAGATGCCTCTGTAATTCCGCATTTAGTTACAGTCACCGTGCATCTCGCTTCTTGCACTGCAGGCCAGACTATCCGGTGTCTTAATTTGTGAAGACGCCAAGCTCTCCCTCCCTGTTTCTGCTGGGAACGCCTGTCTGACAGTGTTCCTGCCGGCTGGATTTCCTTGTGTTTTGGTAAAGGAGGTGGGAAAACTCCCAAAGGAATGGTGTGCTGGCTCCCATGACCAGAGAGAGAGAAAAGGCGGAAAGACATGACCGCCGGCCCAGCTGGGTAGGCATGACCTCTGCTGCTCCGCTGGGTGACGCGATGCCCGTGCAGCGCGTGTGCTGTGTTCACTGCTGCGCGGAGCGCCTCGGAAGGAGCCACTGGCCCAGCGATGGCGAACCTTCTGAGCTCGGCGTGCCAGCGTTTTGAAAAACCCTAACTTAACTCTGGTGCCGTGTCACATAGAGAAATTTTTTGATCTTTGCAACCAGAGTAAAACAAAGACTTCTATTTTTGATATTTATTTTATATATTTAAACGCCATTTAACAAAGAAAAATCAACCAAAAAAATGAGCTCGCATGTCAGAGGTCTCACAGGTTCGCCATCACTGCACTCGGTAGTGATACAACGGACACTGACATCTGCATCCCGCACGTGGTGGTACCCGAGCTGGTCCGGTGGGTGTAAAACGGAAGCCAGCACAAAACACAGAAGCTGCTACTTACTTTTAAAACCTTCAGAGAACGGCTTTATATCCCTCGGGTATTAGTTTACCTAAAAGATAACGGAGGGAGCGCCCAGGGGCAGTTTGAACGTGGCCGGGCCCTGTGCTTTGACCCCTAGCAATGGTACGAGGTGGGCCCGCCCCCGTCCTTCTGGCTCTCCGGCTTCTTCTTCACACAAGCCTTCCTGACGGGCGCCCAGCAGAACTTCGCCCGGAAGTACACCATCCCCATCGACCTCCTCGGGTTTGACTACGAAGTGCTGGAGGACAAAGACTACAAGGTCCCTCCGGAAGACGGTAAGTGCGGTGGCGGCGCGAGCTGGCTTCTCTCCAGGCCCCGCGGTTAAACCTTTTAATCATCACGCATGTAATGAAGTGACTGAGAAAAACCATTATGGGGGGAGAGAGACTGTGATAAAGCAAATGGAGATACAAGGAACCCGAATAGAGTGTACGTCCTGTGTGCTGTTTTATCCTTGCAAAATGCCCTAAGTTTGAGATTATTTCCAAGAAAACGTAGGGAGAAAGTAATCAGCAAATCCGTCACCCACGCGTCCGAGGCAGCTCCACCTCCTTCCTCGCTGGCTCGCTCTGTTAGACACGGGCAGGTCAACAGTGGACGCTGTAGACAGGATCTTGACCCGCAACCAAGCTATACCCCATGGGAGCCGCTAGCAAACGGGTATGTGATCACACAGCGGGGGACAGTCACGCGCTGTGCCCAGTGATTTTACTGTACATCGACTGTCACGAATCGCAAGGGAGTTTGTAACACTGTGACGCAGTCCTACTAGCACTTCCTGGGAAGTTGCTTTCCCCCTCACAAAACAAACGCCGTGCCTTGCTCGTCCTTCCCTCTGCTCCCACTTCGCACCTCACCCCTCACTGAAAGAATAAGAGGCCGAGAGAAGAGAGCTTTTGGCAGCACCACCTCTATTACTCTGTCCACATCTGCACCCTCTGATAGTCCAGATCCCATGGGTGGTCCAGGGTGTATTTTTCCCTCCTTTCAAGGGTTTTTGCTCCTCCAATTGTGCCCTCTTTTTCTAAAATCAATAGCATCCTTCTCACTACTGGGTAATTCCTATCAGCATGCAGCGTGCTCTAGAATCTCTCTTCTTAAAAGACAGAAAGCCCAGCCAGTGTGGCATCAACCTGTGCACCAGGAAGTCACGGTTGATTCCCCATCAGGGCACATGCCCAGGTTGCAGCCTCGATCCCCAGTGTGAGGCGTGCAGGAGGCAGCTGATCAATGATTCTCTCTCCTCATTGATGTTTCTATCTCTCTCTCCCTCTCCCTTCCACACTGAGATCAATAAAAATATTTTTAAAAATCAACAAAGAATTACAGTTATTTTAATACTCACATGCCCTTCGCTATGGTCCCATGTCTCTGCTCCCCTTTATAGCAAATTTGTCAAAAGAACTATCTTTTCATGCCATCTCCAGATTCTCAATTCTTATTTCCTGTTTACCTTTCAGCCTCTCCAATCATCTGATGCTATTCTTTTCAGAGTTACTAATGACTTCCATGTTGACAAATCCATGAATGCTCTTCTGTTTTCATCTAAACTTCGTAGCAATTTTTACTAATTGACAACTTCCTCTTTCTGGAGGCATCCATCTCCCTTTGCCTCCAAGACATCACCTCTCCTGACTTTCCTTTTCTCTCTGGACACGTTCATGCTCTTGGCTAGCTTATCCTTCTCTCAATGATGAGAGGGAATCATTGATCGGCTGCCTCCTGCAGGCCCCACACTGGGGTGGAGCCCACAACCCCGGCCTGGGACCTGATGGGGAATCGAACCGTGACCTCCTGGTTCATACTCAACCCCTGAGACCCTGGCTGGCCGGAGTGGGTTTTATATGCTACTTCACACAGGCTGGCACCCAATTGGCTGATTTGACTCTAACAACTCCAGGAGGCAGACAAAGCAGGCATCATTGTCTTACAAATGCCCCCAGCTCTTTTCCAGATGACAAAACTGGTCTGAAGTTGAAGGAATTGCCCCAGGTCACCAGCACCTCAGGAACAAAAGCCCAGGCATGAGCTCCGCAGTGCTTGGCTGTGGTCCTGTTGGTGTTGCCACTCACGTCTGCAGTGCAGCCCCTTCCTGCAGGGCAGGAGGCTCCACACTAATGGGGGGAGAGAGAGAGAGAGAGAGAGAGAGAGAGAGAGAGAGAGAGAGAGAGGCGGCCACGGGGTTCCCCAGAGTCCGAACGTGCACTCGTCAGCTGCGAGTGGGCCGCGTTCTGTTCTGGGGCGCTCATCCTCTGTCCTTGGCATGAGATCGGCTCTAAAAGGGACGAGAAAGTGAACTCTCCGGATGCGAGGGATCTGCGGAGGGCATGGGTGCGCATACCCTGAAGCCACTGGGTCCCGACGACAGCACTGAGTAACCTGCAGATTTCCTGGCCGCTGACACGGGTCCATTCAATATACAAATCTGATTGTGTTCACACAGGTAAATTTAAACTGCTTTGCTCTGTTGTCTCCCATGTTTAATTATACCATGGAATTAACTGCCTAGGAAAATTGTAGATATTCTCAAAATACGGACGTGAAAGCCAAGCACTGAGAATGTTGCATTTTGTGTTAGCACGAGCTTTGGCTGCTGACCTGGGACAACCTGCATAGTCTTCATGGTAGGAATTTCAGATTCAGAACTCTGTCTGCATATTTAAAGTGTTGTATTAACACCTGCTTCTTTTATATTTAGGTGTCTTAATTTATGGATTATTTTTGGATGGAGCTTCCTGGAATAGAAAGATAAAGAAACTTGCAGAATCACATCCCAAAATTCTTTATGATATAGTGCCTGTGGTTAGTATTTTCCAAGGGTATATACGTGGGGGGGTATTTTATACACACGTGCACGCACACACACAGTCAACTCATTTTCAGGATAATCATGTTTCATAAAGTTTTTTTTAATTGAATTTTAGAGAGGAAGGGAGGGAGAGAAACATTGATTGGCTACCTCCCACATGCGCCCCAACTGGGGATCAAACCTGAAACCCGGGCATGTGGTCTGACCAGGAATCGAACTAGTGACCCTTTGGTGTTGCTGCCAACATTGAATTAGTGGACACTGAACCACTGCTCCCAGGAGAAATGCTAACTGATCAATACATAACCTTGTTTTATTTGTGTTTCTGTCTAAAGGCACTTTCTAGCCTATATAATAAAGAGGTAATATGCAAATTGACCATCACTCCAACACACAAGATGGCCACCCCCATGTGGTCAAAGATGGCCATCACAGATGGCCAGCAGGGGAGGGCAGTTGGGGGGGACCAGGACTGCAGGGGAGGGCTGTTGGGAGGGACAAGGCCTTCAGGGGAGGGCAGTTGGGGGCAACCAGGCCTGCAGGGTAGAGCAGTTAGGGGTGACCAGGCCAGCAGGGGAGAGCAGTTAGGGGTGACCAGGCCAGCAGGGGAGAGCAGTTGGGAAGGACAAGGCCTGCAGGGGAGGGCAGTTGGGGGGGACAAGGCATTCTGGGGAGGGCAGTTGGGGGTAATTGGGCCAGCAGGGGAGCAGTTAGCCATCAATCAGGCTGGCAGGGGAGTGGTTAGGGGGTGATCAGACTGGCAAGCAGAAGCAGTTAGGGGCAATCAGGCAGGCAGGCAGGTGAGCGGTTGGGAGCCAGCAGTCCTGGATTGCGAGAGGGATGTCCAACTGCAATCGGGGATCGGGCCTAAATGGGCAGTCGGACATTCCTTGAGGTGACCCAGATTGGAGAGGTTGCAGGCTGGGCTGAGAGATCTCCCCCCCCCCCACCCGCACGAATTTTGTGCACCGGGCCTCTAGTCCTATCTAATAATAGACAAACATGGTAATTAACCATACCTCGCTACGCTTCCCATTGGCTAATCAGGGCAATATGCAAATTAACTGCCAACAAAGATGGCGGCCGGCAGCCAGGCAGCTGAAGCGAACAGGAGGCTGGCTTGCTCCAGTGATGGAGGAAGCCAAGGTTCCCCTCCTGCCGCGGCCCGGCTCTGAGCTTCACTCTAAGCAACAATGTTGCAATTATAGAAGCTAAACAAACCCCAGATACCTGCTTTCAGCCAGCCGGCCTCAGAGCTGGAGCCGCAACAAAGTTTCAATTACAGAAGGTAAATAAATCCCAGAATAAAAAAGAAAAAAGAAAAAAAGGACAGACTGGGAGCTTCAGTTGCAGGCTTGGCCCGCCTGAAAACAGCCCTCAGCCTCTCATCCAGGCTGGCCAGGCATCCCAGTGGGGACCCCCACCCTGAAGGGAGAGTGGACAGCCTGAAAACAGCCATCAGCCCCTCATCCAGGCTGGCCAGGCACCCCAGTGGGGACCCCCACCCTAAAGGGGGTATGGGCAGCCTGAAAACAGCCATCAGCCCCTCACCCAGGCTGGCCAGGCACCCCAGCAGGACCCCCACCCTGATCTGGGACACCATTCAGGGCAAACCAGCTGGCCCCCACCCATGCACCAGGCCTCTATCCTATATAGTAAAAGGGTAATATGTAAACTGACCCTAACAGCAGAAGGACTGGGAATGACTGGTCACTATGACACACACTGACTACAAGGGGGTAGATGCTCAATGCAGGAGCTTCCCCCTGGTGGTTAGTGCACTCTCACAGGGGGGATCTCTGCTCAGCCACAAGCCAGGCTGATGGCTGCCAGTACAGCGGTGGTGGTGAGAGCCTCCCCTACCTCCTCAGCAGCACAAAGGATGTCCGACTGCAGCTTAGGTCTGCTCCCCGCTGGCAAGTGGACATCCCCTGATGGCTGCCGGCCTGCCAGAGGGATGTCTGATTGCCAGCTTAGGCCCAATCCCCTGGGGAGCAGGCCTCAGCCAGCAGATGGTCATCCCCCGAGGGGTCCCAGACTGTGAGAGGACACAGACCGGGCTGAGGGACCTTCCCCCCCCCACTCCCCTGAGTGCACAAATTTTTGTGCACCGGGCCTCTAGTATCTATATAAAAGCCTAATATGCAAATTGTCCCCTCAGGAGACTGGGAGTTCGGTCACTCGCTATGACATGTGCCCACCACCAGGGGGCGGTGCTGAATGAAGGGAGGCTCCAGCCTGCAGCTGGCAGCCAGCAGCCAGCAGCCAGCAGTCAGGGAAGGACAGCCCCGGCCAGCAGCAGGAAGGCCCTGATCAGCCCTGGTCACCAGCCAGGCTTAGGGATCCTGCCTGTGTAGGAATTACATGCACCGGGCCTCTAGTATTTGATAATATTGTAGACCCATGACCACTGAACTCACAAACACGAGTGCTGTAGCTTGTGCCTGAACGGAGCTGACAGGACTTTTCCCATAAGGCACGCCACAGCCACAGCCTGTGTGCACATAGGAACACCAGACAGCCCTGCAGAGTGACACTTGGGGGTCCTTTTAAACAGAAAAATCGCCACTAACAACTACAAAGATCCACAAAAATGTCTAAAGCTGGTCATTAAGTAAACCATCGAAAGGATACGTGGTTATGAGAGATGAAACAAAAGTCAGACAGAGACACCGTGGGCCGAGCCAGTTCCAGAATGAGACCTGAACTGGCAGTCACAAGGGCAGGTGTGCAGTGTCAGGAGTTGATTGGTATCGGATTTTTCCTTCTTTCACGTGGAAACGCTTAAGTCAGTGGTTCTCAACCTGTGGGTCGCGACCCCTTTGGGGGTCGAACGACCCTTTCACAGGGGTCGCCTAAGACCATCGGAAAACACATATATAATTACATATTGTTTTTGTGGTTAATCACTATGCTTTCATTCTGTTCAAATTGTAACAATGAAAATACATCCTGCAGATCAGATATTTACACGACGATTCATAACAGGAACAAAATTACAGTGATGAAGTAGCAACGGAAATAATTTTATGGTTGGGGGTCAGCACAACATGTATTAAAGGGTCTCGGCATTAGGAAGGTTGAGAACGACTGGCTTAAGTAGTTGCAGTTGGCTGGAAGGTGCTCGCCTGGGGCCCCACATTGCTGGCTGCTCTGCGCCTGTGTGCACAGGGCCAGGAAGAGGCAGGTGCTGATGTCAGGATGACGAACACATGTTCGTGCTCGGCGAGCGTGCAAGGACAGAACCCAGGAGTGGTGAGGATCAACTGCATGTATGGATCTACATACGCACGCACATGTCTTATTGTGTAATTTTTTTCTTATATAACCCTGACCTAGAAATGTGAAATTTACAGATTAAAAGATTACTATCTGAAACGCACCCACGTAAAGTATGTTTTCTAGGCACCCATTCAGCACGGACAGACTAAACCATGTAAATACTGAGTTACCATCTGTCACTGCATCAGGGAAAATGGCTAGACTTTCACACAACTGGAGGGCCTGAGATGGCGCTAAAACAGAGGCTGTGGATTCGCAGGAATTGCTCCTGGGAAACTGGGACCAGCCCAGACAGGCAGCAACCCTTCCTGCAGCTGACAAGTGGAGAGGGACCAGCTGGCAGCCAGCAGCAGGAGACCTGCCACACACACGAGGGCACTGTGGGCAGAGCCAGTTCCAGAGGGAGACCGAGCTGAACGTCGCAGGGCAGGTGTGCAGTGTCAGGAGCTGATTGGTGTCGGATTTTTTACCCTTTCACACGGAAACGCTGAAGTTCAGTGGGGCTTTGACTTACGACCCGACTAACGAGTTTTTTGAGATACCAGCTGTCTCTCGGCTGATTTTTTGCATTGAGCTGACAGAGTAATTTGAGTTAACGAGCTCCTTAACGAGCTCGGTCTCCGAACGAATTAAACCCGTAAGTCAAGGCCCCGCTGTAGTTTCAGTGACTAGGTCACAGCAATGGCGAACCTTTTGAGCTCGGCGTGTCAGCATTTTGAAAAACCCTTAACTCTGGTGCCGTGTCACATATAGAAATTTTTTGATCTTTGCAACCATAGTAAAACAAAGACTTCTATTTTTGATATTTATTTTATATATTTAAATGCCATTTAACAAAGAAAAATCAAACAAAAAAATGAGTTCGCGTGTCACCTCTGACACGCGTGTCATAGGTTCGCCATCACTGGACTAGGAGAAGGAATTTCTAAGTGGGTGATTCTCCCAAATAGGAAGTTTCTGAGTGAGACAAATTCTCATTAAGAAAATCCACTCTTGCCCTGGCTGGTTTGGCTGAGTGGATAGAGCGTCGGCCCGTGGACCGAAGAGTCCCGGGTTCGATTCCTGTCAAGGGCACGTACTTTGGTTGCAGGCTCCTCCCCGGCCCGGGCCCTGGTCTGGGTGCATGCAGAAGGCAACCAATTGATTTGTTTCTCTCACATTGATGTTTCTCTCTGTCTTTCCCACTCTCCTTAAAAGATCAATGGGAAAATATCCTCAGGGGAGGATTAACAACAACAAAAAAAAACACAAAAAAAGAAAATCCACTCTTGGTTGAAATGAAACACATCCAACTGGAGTGCCGTAAGTCCTTATACTTAACGGGGTCTGAAACACTGTTCTGTGAGTCTCCCTCGTAAGAATCTGGGTTCCAGTTACGTGGGGGAAAGACTAGCATCCTGATTAGCTCCTTCCTACAACTTGTATTTTGACCCCAGGAACCTGAGAACTCGGGATAACGGGGTCATGCCTTATCCCCTCAGAGGATGGCTGCTATTACTCCCACAGAGAAATGAATTCAAATAAATTCTAAAACCTTCAACTTTATGATCAGTTGGCTCTGTATCCCCATTCAGGGGTCAACTTGCCCCCGGTCCTGCTTTTGAGGTTGGTGAGGTTCAACAACGCTCACATTCTAGGAACTTGGCTGGCTCTCAGGGTAACGTGGGTGTGTTCCATCTGCATGATATACATGCTAGTGACTTTAAAACACCCACCTGCGCCCTGCGGTTCAGTGGGTGGGAGCGCCGTCCTGGGCACCACAGGGTTCTGGGTTCGATTCCCTGCCAGGCCACATGCCCAGGTTGGGAGGTTGATCCCTGGTCAGGGTGCATGAGGGAGGCAACCGATTGGTGTTTCTCTCTCTAAAATCAATTTAAAAAACAACACACCAAAAAACATGTCCTCATGTGAGGATTAAAAATAATAAAGATAATTACCTAAAATGGGGAAGTGACCTGGTTCCACCGTCGCTGATAAGAATCCCCCCCGAATATCTTGGGATTGGCCTTCATTGATAAGGCAGCAGGACTCTGAGTCCGGACTTGTGTGGAAGCACCAAGTCCTCCCCAGGTAAGTACGGTGGAGAGGTGAGGCACAGTGAGCGTGCTTTTCGACAGACAGCGGAGGTGAAAATGACTACGGATTTTTTCTCACGTAGGTTCTGAACTGGTTCTGAATAGTTCTGGGGGCTCTAAGGCAATGCTGGACCCTGGCAGCGCTGCCAACGAAACTATTTGGGCCACAGAAGTTTGCAGACATAGCTAACTCCCCTCTGACAATACTGTGCATCTGTTCAAATCCAACGGCCGTGACTCAGGTGTCCGCCCTTCCTTCCAGATGTGGCTGAAGCCCTGTCGGAGGACAGACATCCCCAAACGGCCCAGCTACGTGGCACCGCTGTACAAGACCAGCGAGCGGAGGGGGACGCTGTCCACCACCGGCCACTCCACCAACTTCGTCATCGCCATGACGCTGCCCTCCGACCACCCGAAGGAGCACTGGATCGGGCGGGGCGTGGCCCTGCTGTGCCAGCTCAACGCCTAGCTGGAGACGCCCGGCCCTGCCCCTCTCCTTGCATGATCGAGTAGAAGTATATTTTCCTTTTTACACAATCTAGTTAGTGTCAATCTGTCTAAAGTTACACTTAATTATAAGCTTGTTAATGTGCAAATGCAGACTTTGTTTACGATGATTCATCTTGGGCGTAAGGAAATGTCCTCGAATAAAGATTAGACTAAAGACAGCATGCTGGCATTTTGCTCTTTTTTAATGTCTTTATTTTGGGAGTTCCACAGGCATTAGGAACGTACATAAAATGACACACTACTGTTGACCATGAAAAAAAACAGCATTGGATCATTTCAGCTTTATAAATTTAAAAAAAAAATGATTGTTATAACAACAACAACAACAACAAAAAGTTCAGATATTTTAGCAAGTATCACCTTGCAGGACCATCATCACATTTAAGCCCCTGACTCATGGTTAACGGGAAACTTCACACTGCACTAGTTACTAGAGTTCTTCTAAGCATCATCACAGCTGATGGGATGCAATGCGAGACACACCGGATTTCATACGGATGTCACACGGTGACAGCATCGTACGGGCAACAGCAGTGACCGCCAACAAACGCCTTAGAGCAGACTGGCCACGCTCAATGGAATGTTGGAGCCAAACAGAAATGTAGTGGAATTCAGATTGTCTGTAAGACTTGAAATTGTGCATCAGAATGAAAACTAAACACTGGTGGAACCCTAACAAAATACTAGCAGCCACGGTTCCAGCTCTCCTCAAAGGTTAAAAAGATCTAGCAAATAAAGATAACACCGTGTTTGAGAGAATATAAAACTTCATCGGGCGTTTCAGTCGGGAGCATATGGCAGCTGCTGCTCTCCGTAAACGTTTTTGAGATAAGCAGATCTAACAGTGCTGGAGTGCAGAAGCTGCCTGGGTACAGAAACCCAGCAATGAACTATAAACTTGGCGTGGTTCAGAAAGCAAGGTACTTGAATCACTTGAACTTGGCAGTACTAAGTAAAATATCAGCACCTTTTAGCTCAGTTGCTTGAAGGGCCAAGCAATGAGCTGAGGACTGCCCTAATTCAGTGCCCACTGCTGAAAATAATCCATGTAGAAAACTCCTACTCGCTACCAGAGGCCGGGGAGGCCAGAAGTCCCTGCACACTCAGGCATCCAGGAGGAAACCACCGCTCCTCGCTGGCAGCCGAAAGGAGCCCCGGCAGCTCCGCTGACACCGGGCGCCTGCGCTGCTCTCAGTTTTGGTGTCTGTTGTAACAACAACAGTTCAGGAGGAAAGAAACTGGGGGGAGGAGGAGGACCGAGTGACAGTGCTCTATGGAACGGAAAGAGTTTGGCTCTTCAGTATTTGAACAGTAAGAGTTTCAGAGCCGCTACATGCAGAGCCAAGCAGATGAAAAGAAAGCTGCCTGCCCAGAGTTAAGTCAGCTGAACTGGAATAAATGAGGACCAGGTGGCACAGGGTGGCACCATGCATCTGGCTGTGCTACAGATTATTAGGTCAGCATTCCGAAGACACGGCTCGCACTCTCACAGGTCGACCACACTGCACGGCAGGAGAACAGGCACCTACAAGAGACTGGTCCCTGTCAGGCACCAACAGCACATCTTGGCACAAAACGATCAAGTGACTTCAGCTGAGTTATTTAAATATATCTTCTAAGTCACATGGCACTATGATAGCCACAGTATCCCTGGGGATTACCCTCATAACCGATTTTTGTTTTGTTCCTTTAACACTCCATGTACGGACTATGGACATGGTACATTTGGATTTACTGTCGGCGACAGCATGGTCCCAATGCCATCTGGTAAAGCGATATGTACATTTAGAACTTAAACTTCCCAAATAACTAGTTAGTACTGTTAAAGTAGGCAAACTGAATATTTAGACCATGTTTGGATTCTTCACTTCTCTGAAATTTTCTAGAGGATTACAATTTTAATAATAAAAAACATTTTACCACATGCTCCGACCTCCTAACCCACCCCTCTTCCCCCCAAAAAAACCCCCCAAAATTAAAAAACAAAACAAAAACACCCAAATACCAAGTATAATAATTAATAATACAGAGAACCATTATGAATCTTCCATTAAACTGAAGCTCACACAAACATACAATCACACATTTCAGTAGTTTAGGCTGGGAGTTTAAACACTATGTAAATATATACAAAAATAGTAACTCTAGATTCAAGAATAAGGACTTTTCCCAATGCTAAATCCACACCCTACTGTGGCCTGAGCTCTCCTCTGGGCCCTAGAATCTACGTATGCAATCTGAGTCAGTTGATCCCTGTTACCACATGTATGTATGTAGCTGAATTAAAGGACACTACAAGTCATTTTTAGCACAAAGAAAAGTCTGTTCAAAGTCCATTTAAAATATTTTAAAGTTTAAGTGATTTTTTTTTTTTTGGTTCAATTTCTATTTCTGCATAGCCACAGAAGTTTCTACTAATAAAGAGACTACTTTAGTGTTTTATATGATTATTTTGTGGAAGTCTTAACCCTACACCAACGTTGTTTCATGGAGTCCCATTTTCTCCTTTCTCTATCACAAGCTTTACATACTTTAAAAAGGCCCCTCTGCACAGGGAGAACAGTACAGAGCACCAGTCTCGAGTCAGCTCAAATCTCGGAACGTGTAAGCGGTGCAAGCCAGTGACCTCTCCTGGAGCAACGCACACACAGTACGAGGACAGGTGCCAAGCTGCACGGGAGCCTTCCTGTAATCAACAGTGGTCGCCGGAATGGTCAGAACTGGAAGTCAAACACAATTTTGTCTTCATAGAGGGCGATCACCAGCATGATGGCAAATCCGAACAGCAGCCCCAAGTTCTGCAGCACGAACTGCCCCACGGGGCAAAAGCCATGTTCTTCGTTGTCACCGTCACCATGCAACATTTCCGGCAGCTGAGACAAAACAGATATTTACCAAAAATTCTGTAAATAATCTGCTCAAATATTTTTTTTTTTACATTTTCCTACCTAAGAACACTAATGACTAAAGCATAGCTACAGATAAAACAGTGATTTTATTGAACACAATGCTAATAACTAACGCATTTTCATCAAACTCTGAGTGACTGGCAAGAGGCAGCATGTGTTTCCTGGGGGTGGGGGAGGTGGGGTGGAGGCGGGGAGGGAATGGAAATGCGCAGGAGGATGGAGCGCCTTGAAGGTCCCAGCAAGAACTTCCGCGCTCTTACACAGAATCAGACGGAAACCGCGGGAAAGGATGGACGCACACCAGCGGCATGGTCTAACCCAGGGGTCCTCACACTACGGCCCGCGGGCCACATGCAAATACAAATACTGCATTGTTCCCGTTTTGGTTTTTTACTTCAAAATAAGGTATGTGCAGTGTGCACAGGAATTTGTTCATAGTTTTTTTTTAAACTATAGTCCGGCCCTCCAACGGTCTGAGGGACAGTGAACTGGCCCCCCGTTTAAAAAGTTTGAGGACCCCTGGTCTAACTGTTGAAGGGTCCCTGATAAAGATCACGTAGCTGGTGTGCTGGTAGAGAGTGCTGTGGACGAGGCAGGGGCAAGAGCAGAAAGAACAGCTAAAATGAGAAGGTGATGGTGGCCTGAATGAGAGAGAGCAGTAGAGCAGAGGTGACAGGTGGCAGGTGGCAGGTGGCGCCCTCAGGGCTAAAGCTCACACAAACGTAAATTCCTTGGAATATAATTTTCTGCAGAGGACTGGCTTACCTCAGAGGTACAGTCTTTCTTTCTTGTTTGCCATTTTCTTAAGCATAAAACACCTCCATCCCCATATTACCCAGCCTTCAAAGTAGTATGATAATCCTGTAATTATATCTCTAGATACTACTGATTACTTTGAAGAGTAACTTTGACCTTTGATCAAAAACCTTCAACATCTCAACTGGTTTGCAAAGAAAGAACGTTCCTACTTAAACATCTTTCCCTTACAGATTATTGAGGCTATCACATGTCTTTAAAATGGGTTGTATGTCTTGAAGAATTAGTCTTTCAAACCATATCCAAAGATTTCTCTCACTTTTCGAAGTCGTGTTCTATTTACAGGTTGAGTGGAACAACAGAAACGGAAAACCCCTCACCATGTCCACCAAGGCCACATAGAGGAACATGCCGGCAGTGACGGCGAAGATCCAGAGGGTGATGTTGTTGGCGTACTGCCCCACGGCGGTGCCGATGAACATGCCGATGTAAGCCATCATGGCCGAGAGGAGGTTGTACACAATCGCCTGCTTCACAGTCATGCCTGCTTTCAGGAGGACTGCAAAGTCACCTGCAGGGAAGACAGAATGGGGGAGTTCTAAAACCACAAGAAATTACACACATATTTAGGAAAACATCCATAAAAGACAAATGAAGAATGACCTAAAAAGAGTACCTTTAGTAATGGGAATCTTAATATGAGAATTTATTTTTTACTCATGAAATTAAACCTTTGTAACACGCAAAAACGTGAGTGAATCTCAAAGGCATGATGCTGAAAGACAGTATGACAGATTATATATGAATCTATTTATATGACAGTCTAAAAAAGATAAAACTACAGTGATGGAGAACATTCCATGGCCACCAGGGAGCAGGGGTGAGAAGGGGTGTGACTATACAGGCAGAGCATGAGGGGGTTTGTGTGAATGAATCAAAATTGCAACTATGTTTTTGGTCACATCAACCAAAACAAAATGTTTTTTCTGGTGTGCCACAGTATTTTAGTAGTTAGCTTATGTGTGCCATGAGATGAAAAAGGTTGAAAATCACTGGCTTAGAGAGAGGAGCAAAATTCTGTAAGAAATGTCTTGGAGCTAAAAAGTCAAAATTAATAATTTTACTAACTATAATCAAGTTTTTTTAGTTACTAAATATACAAACATTCATGTAATTGTTGAACACTTAATATATGCAAAGTAATATGTAGAATTCTGGGGCTTGTTTCTCTTAAGAAGGGATCGTACATGACTGAAAATGCATGATCTGTTAATGAAGTTAACAAAGAAATTAGTGCAAGCCATTGTTTTTCCACATTCCAAGAAACTGCTGCAAACCACATACCTGCAACATCACCAGGGGAAATTAAGATAATACACCTAAGAAGATTAGCATCTACCAATGGCTTCAAAATTGCGATTCTCGGGTTTTCCATCTAATGTTATCTCCCCCATCTCTTCACTGATCCTGAGCACGCCATGCTCCCGGTGAGACCTGGAGGCACCTCGGCTTTTCCCTCCTCCTCTCCCCGGTGTGCCATGTCCTCTGGCCTCCCTTTCTCAGCTTCCTGTACAGAAAGAGCTCCACGACTGCGCTCCTCCTGCAGTTCTTTTCCTACTAGTATTTTATAACACAATCAGCAAACAATGCATGCCAACGCTGAAAACAAATGTAGTAAAGGTTTCCTTAAGTTTTTGAATATGTAACTTCATTTACTTGCAATTTATAATTTTTTTCCTAAACTGCTGTAAAATCAGCAAAAATGCCTTGGCAATTTTAGCATTGTTCCTAGGACATTGGTTGGCACTCAAAGGGTTAACTTCTTCCTCTACGAATTTCCTGGCCACATTTTCAATAATTCTCCCACCAACTCTGCTCACAGGATGATTTCACTCAGCAGGGGGTGAGATATCACAAAATGAGACGATAGATGTGTATAATTTTAAGCAAAAGTTATACAATAAGAAAATGATGACACTCTACTTTGCCATCAGCCACTCTTTATGCTTTGACACTTATGACATTTGGATGCATTAAACACTGAAGCAGCCTGAGACTGATGAAGCGAGGCAGAAGTTTAAAGGTCCTATTACCTAACTCATGTGGCAGCTCGTGACAGAAGACAGCGATGGACGTGCTGATTCCTCCCGTCAGCCCAGCGCTGAAAGCCGCTCCTGCGGGGAGGGAGGGAAGCAGTAAGTGACGCTGATGGATCTTCGGCTTTGCCTTTCTCTTTAATGACAAGTGCAGTCTCTCTGGCCTTTCTAAACTAATGTCATAATATATAAGTGACTCATTTATCTTACAAACTCTAGTTTTTGAACAGATAGCGAGGTTCAATAGGTGTTAACCAGAAAAAGAGCTACTTAGTGAAAGAAATATTCCCTATTGAATTAAAGTTTGTGGTTTGTGTGGCCTTTTAACTCCCTAACAGCTTGGCAGTAGTAATGCTGTCAGTATTTCCATCTCTGAGCGGTAGTTGGAAGGTCAATTTTAACTCATATAAGTTCATTTATAGATAAATGGCTAGTATTCTATCCAAAGTTTTCTGGTCTAGAGCACAAATGGGACAAAGAATGATTTGTCTGACGCTCCTGAAGACGGAGACCAGAGGTACAAATGCATCTCATTCTACTAGTAAAATCCAATTCTAGTGAAAGATGTGTTTGCTTCTACTAGTAAAACACTGGCAGCCATTGTGGACTCAATAATATAGTCTCTCCTTTCTCAAAGATACCAAAGTATATTCCTGAATAATTATTTAAGAGTCTGGACCTCAAAGGTCATGTATTAATCCCATTTACTGTCCTCCCAAACGGGCAGCATCAGTTTACATTAGCAAAAATCTAATATAATATATTTGAATCTGGTACAGTGGATTTTTTAACATTATAAAATTTTTCTTCACCTTTTTAGATGTAAAAAAATGAAATCCAAAATTTCAATTAATTTTTTCTCATTCGAGCATGTGTAAATGTAAATGTATTTGAAAATACAATGTTAAGGTAGCTTTTTCAATATGGTAACAATGCCTTGAATAAAATTATTAAAGAAGTATATTATCTCAATAAATTCAATAAAAAATAAATTTAAAAAGTGTGTCCACACATTTAAAATAAAGATGCTGGTATGAATCACACACACACACACAAAGAAGCATATTACGGACATTTGTTTACATATTCAAAGAAAATCCTACTGAAATTTTACCTTTATGTCCTCAACTAAACTCATCAAAAATATTAACATAGCCTTTAGAAAAATTAAGTGACCGAAGTAATGTATAATAGACTCTACATTCTAACTTTTATAATTTATAGTTCGTAAGATGAATAACGACATAGCGGAGGACGTCTTCGAGAACGACGCCCGGGAACCCGGCTCCCTGGAACTCACCAATGGCTAAGCCGTCGCTGAAGTTGTGGATGCCATCCCCCATGATCACCATCCAGGCGATGTTAGCTATTCCCGTGTCCTTCAGGTCCGACCCGGAGTGGCAGGGGCCGTGCGAATGATGAGAATGCTTGTGGTGCCACTGGTGACTGTGTTTCCTCAGCACAGTCTTACTCTCGTCGTGGTGGTTGGGTGTAGCAGCACGGAGCGCGCGCTCATCAATGGTATGGAACCCGTCACTGCGAGAGTGGCCCAGGGTTTTCTCCTCTTCCACACAAAGGAAATTTTTGGGAGGGGATTCTTGTTGGCCTTCTAAATCTGTCAGTTCCGTTTCATTAAGGCGATCTTCAGAAACAACCGAGTCATCCGTTCCTGCATTTATAATGGCAAAGGATATGCTTTATCAACGGTAAATGAATGCATATTTGCTCATTTAAACCCAGACAGAACAGCAGGTAATGAACTTTTCTTAAGTGACTGTCCTTTAAAATTCACTAAATAAATAAATATATAAAAACAAGTAAAACAAATTAAAACATGTGAACACACACAAGACCAAAAGGTGCACCAGGTGATGGAGGAACTGAAAGCAATGGCGGGCACAGTGAGGAGGAGCTGGCAAGGTTGGAGATGCTGGGGACTTAAGGAGTGCATCATGAACAGCTGATGAAAACCAAAAGGTGCAAGTTACTGTAGCGTTTACAGGTAATAAAATAAACTCCTAAGTTTTCAGAGAAAGAACAAACCTTCAAGTTTGTCCACTGTAACCTCTTGCCATGCAAGAAGACAAAGACAGAGTGTAAATCATTTGCATCTCTCAATGCTCCACCTAACTGACAATACCACTCAAATCATCACTCGACTGAAGTTCAGAAATTCATATAAATGACAACATGTTTTGTTTTTTATTTTTTTTCACTTGTAACCTTTTTTAAAGTTTTTTTTATTTTATTTATTTATTTTTTATTGCTTAAAGTATCACAAAGGGTACTACATATGTGTCCTTTTTTTCCCCCCGCCCTTGACAATCCCCCAGCCTCCCCCACCCCGCAGCGTCCCATGTCCACTGGCTATGCTTATATGCAGGCACACAAGTCCCTCGGTTGATCTCCTACCCACCTCCCTCCTGCCCCCCAACCCTCCCCGGCCTTCCCACTGCAGACTGACAATCTGATCGAGGCAGCCCCGCTTCTGTATCCATCATTGTTCATAAGTCTACAATGGTCCCCATTATCCATGAAGGTTTTGTTTTTTAAATTGAGGTTGACCTCTGACCTAGTTTTCAAGTTACTTATGTGACAAATATCCTCATACCTCCCAAATTCTATTTTGGGGCAGAGTCTACAGTGGGGTCTAGGCTGCTTCTTTTCTACAGAAAGTCACTGGTACACTCAGGGGAAACAGGAAGGGGGATTAAAAAGTTTTGGTTTCGCCCTGCTTGGTTTGGCTCAGTGGATAGAGCATCAGCTTGTGGACTGAAGGATCCCGGGTTCGGTTCCGGTCAAGAACACATGCCAGGGTTGTGGTCTCGGTCCCCAGTAGTGGGTGTGCAGGAGGCAGCTAACAAATGGTTCTCTCTCATCACTGATTTTTCTGACTCTCTCTCCCTCTTCTTTCCTCTCTGAAATCAATAAAAATATTTTAAAGAAAGTTTTGGTTTCCCTAAAAATCGTAAGCTACCTATTACATCTACCAGGCAACAGAACAGAAGGATGGGTGCGCAGAGATCTCAAGCACAGAGATCCGTCCGCTTTAAGCACAAAGGCTGATCCTCCTTCCACATGCCGAGGGCACACAGATCTTGCCTTGCCAAGAAGTAACATGATGCTAACCTACCACTCACAAAGCCTTTTTGTTTGTCCATTTCATTGTTTTCCTGTAAAGTACAGTAGGGTTTTTGCCCTGTAATGTAATTAATTTTTCCCACTTCTGGTATAGTGTCTCACCTTAGATTAGGCGTTGTCCTGTTTAAGTTCAAACTGAGATCAAATAAGGCTGAAACAAACCAAAAAACTAAACAAAAGCACAATTAAGACAAACTCACAATTAAAAAAATTTAAATTAGAAACTAAAATTAGGGCAGCCATAAAGACACAAAATATCAAGCAACACACAGTTTAGAAGCGATATTTCAAGTGTGATGTTTTAAAAGTTTCTAGTTAGTCAGAACTATGACCTACCTGCAAGAGGCTTGAGCTGCAGCCAGTCGGCGTCTGGTGTGTTATTTATCTTGTGGTCTGAAAGCTTCCTTCCGATACTCGATTCTTCTGTGTTCTGCTTCATAAACCACTTCTGTTTCCCCTGGGAAAAAATCTGGTATTATCATCAAATCTGCAGCCACAAGTAGCAACAATATTCACTTATTAACATCTATAGGGATAACTGGTGTTAACTTTAGGCATAAATTATATGATAAAGAAGTGAGAAAAAATTTTAGAAGTGAATCAAGGGGTCTAACCAGATGAAAAATCTAGCTGTATTTGTATGCTGGTGTGCTTTTTTTTGAATACTCAAATAAAAGGTTCAAGTTCATCTAATTCAAAGTTAAAAGGATACGCACTACTATATTATTATATGCAACCCAAATGAAATATGTGAAATATATGTAATCTCTCTTGTCTAATAATGTGTGGGAATAGTAAATTCCAAAAACTAATGCTTATTCCTTTGAATTTTATTGTGATTAATGCAATCTCATATTTCCCTACTTGTGACATAATGAAGAGTCAAACCTGAGTTAAAATACCAAATTTGCAATTAACTTCTGAGACTATTAAATTTGTTAAATATAATATTCATCTGTAAAATGAAAATGATAGATTATGAGGATTAAATGAGGTGATGTATTAAAATGACCTTTGCCGAAACCGGTTTGGCTCAGTGGATAGAGCGTCGGCCTGCGGACTGAAAGGTCCCAGGTTCGATTCCGGTCGGGGGCATGTACCTGGGTTGCGGGCACATCCCCGACGGGAGATGTGCAGGAGGCGGCTGATCGATGTTTCTCTCTCATCGATGTTTCTGACTTTCTATCTCTCTCCCTTCCTTTCTGTAAAAAATGAATAAAAAAAAAAAAAAAAAATGACCTTTAAGTAACTGACCCAAGCTTTGTGATAAAGAAAAGTTTCATTTCTCATCTAAACTGTTCTCAATTACTAATAAATTCTAATTATTGTATTTTATTGTTTAGGTTTGAATTGTCCTAACTTATCTCTAAACTAGAGGCCTAGTGCACAAAATTTGTGCACGGGTAGGGTGCCTAGGCTTGGCCGGCGATCAGGGCTGATGGGGGCCTTCTGGCTGCCAGCCAGGGCCTCCCTTAACCAGCTGCTGGCAGGGCCTTCCTTTGTTCCACGCCACCCCATGGTGGTCAGCGCATGTCATAGCGAGCGATCAAACTCCTGAGGGGACACTTTGCATATTAGCCTTTTATATACAGAGATAGCCTCCTTTTCAACGCAGCTACCACGAACAACACTTCCAACCTGAAGTTGTACTTCTAGTCCATGTGAACGTAAGAGACAAATAACAAGTCTGTCAGACAGTTTACAGCTGTAAACGGTCAGTCTCCTAATGCTGCGAGGTAAGCCCGTCCGGGCTAGCAGAGTCTTCAGCGATGGCCCCATCAGTGTCTTCCCTCCTGGCCTCAGCCTTCTCCATCCCGCAGAACGTACAGCAGCACACTCCCTGCCTGAATTCAGGCCGGCCTTTACCGTGTCTTCCCCAGACAGCAGAGGCGAGGCTGGGCGGGGGAGGGGGCTGGTCTGAAAGAGCCTGGCTGCACTCGGTTTGGCGGGGAAGCGGCCACGTGCTCTGGAGAAGCTCGGTCTGGACTCGGCGGGAGGCGGGAGAGGAGACCGAGATGCAGGCACACAGACCAGGAGGGAGGCACTCCTGACCTCACCTGCCCCAGCAGGCAGTGGAGTGTGAATGTAGCAGCGAGTGGCTCTAGCTGACACCAAGTAAAACAAAAACACTGCTCAGCTGGGCCCTGCCCAAATCCCTGTTGCTATAAGCCATTAAGTTTGGGTTGTTCTGCTTCATAGCAATAGGTAACAGAAACAGGAGAAACAGACAATGTTCAAACAATAATAATATCGAGGCATCCTAGAGGAGAGAACAGCAGCCACGAGTCACTACAGAAGAGCAAGGAGGAGCCAGCAACAGTAAAAGCCCAGGAGAGGAAGAGAGAGGGTGAAGGAGAAAAAGCCAACAGCAGCTGTGGCTCTGACTGTCCACTTTCCGAAAAACGTGCCAAATCACCCCTCAAGCTCAGCCGGCCTGAGCCAGCCATCACCCGGTGTTGCTGAACTGATGCTCTGAACGCTCCCTTCCCAAAGCTGACTTTTCTATCAGACGATCAAGTATCTGTTCTACTCGAGTATCACTCATCTCCTTTCTTCCAAAGGCCTGCACAGCAGTGTCTCACCTTAGATTAGGCGTTGTCCTGTTTATCATAAAGGACGTGTACAGACTTACTGCCTAGATTCCTTTCCTGGAAATGCTTGAAAACCTCCTTATTATAGACACAATACTCCTCTGCCAAGAGCACCTTCCGTTTTTTACCTCCCACGATTTTTAAAATATATTTTTATTGATTTCAGAGAGGAAGAGGGAGGGAGAGATGAGAGGGAATCATTGCTTGGCTGCCTCCTGCATGCCCCACACTGGGGATGCAGCCCACAATCTGGGCATGTGTCCTTGGCTGGAATCAAACCTGGGACCCTTCAGTCCGCAGGCCAACGCTCTATCCACTGAGCCAAACCAGCTAGGGCTCCCACAATTTCAAATTTACAAATAGGCTGTCATATTTTGGGGACTCTGTTCTCCTAAATTAGTTTACTTTACAAAAATAAATGTGTTTCAGTTTGCCGGTAAATTTAAGTTCAAACTGAGATCAAGATAAAATTATAAAAAAGGAAAACTTGTGTATTTTGTACTTCTCTGTAAATTATACAGTCCCTAATAATTTAGACAGATTAAATACCAACTGCTGCTTCGATGTTAATAGGTATACACAACTGAAGAAAATTCAGGCTTCATAGTAATTCCAAAACTCCTTTATATAGTTTGCAATATGTAACTGTGAGCTAAATTAGGTATTTACAGAGATGGACTCTAAATTCTCGTGTTTCTTACATCTAATCAAATATCAAGTCTTCTTATTGATTCTTTCATTTTAACAATTCTCTTAACCACCTCCTCTCCCCCAATCCTTATGCCATAACTGCAGTTCAAGCCCACCTCACCTCTCCTCTGACCGGTCTGCAGTGATTGCCTTCGCCGACTCACTCCCGCCAGCCACTCTTACTCGGCACCCTTCTACCATTCTAGTCTTCCATCCACGACCTTCCACAACCCGCAAACACCACGTGCTGTGCACTCTCTCTCCCTTTGCTCTAAGTTGGTCCTTCCCAGTTCCTTTACCATCCTCAGGTAATTCTTCCCTGGCCCACCATCTTGACCACCCTTTTTTTTGGAGGCAAATAAATAAGATGGTGTCCTACTGAAATATAGCAATTAAAACTAAATATATTCTACTTGGAATAGGTTATAACAATAAGAAGTAGGATTTACTTCCCATCGATAGCAACTGAAAATCATGAATGAATCACAGTTTCATAGCTAGCTTGTGGCTGAGCAAGAACTAGAATCACTCCCCCTGCCTCCCAGTGCAGAGTTCTATTATAAACTATTTATTTTGTCTCAAGAAGATCTATAAACAACACATACATATAACAAAAATATATACATAAAAATAGCATAAAACTTGTATCCTAAGTGTGGACTGTATCCTAGTTGTATCCTAGAAGGTGATCACGACTATCCAATGTTCTTGAGGAAGAAGAAAGTATTTTTCCTTTTTTGAATATTTGCAGGTAACTAACAAAATGTAAGAATTTTCTAATCCTTTTTTGTGGAAAGCTTCCTAAAAATGTCCTCTAGATTTACAGATCATATACTGAAGATAATCAGCACTGGTATCACAAACATGTTAGTGAGATATATTCAAGATAGAACTTTAGATACACACATGAATCAACTTGAACAGGGAGAGGTATAATCATGGTGAATGGTAACCCCAAACTTACCTTCTTGGGGAGAAAATTCTTTGGATATTTGTGTTATTCTCATAAATGTGACAGGAAACACAGACAGTTCATGACAAGCAGGGCATGTGACCAACAATCCTCGCACCATCTCCCAAGTGGCTTGCTGCTCTTGAGCGAAATCACCATTGCCTTCATTTACCTCATTTCCCTCCTACAAAGCTTCCTGAATATAAAGTCTTATACCTCTGAGCTCTACCACTGGTAAGACTTTTCTGATAAAGAAGTATGCTGCCTGAAAACATTTTCATTCAAGTGTATGACAATAAAAGCCACTTAGACTTGAAATTACCTAAGAAGACTGATGAAACTTGCTTGTATTTATATATTTTTGCATTTTTGTAAGCATAAACTAACCAATAGCTTTTGCATCCTGTTTAAACTCAGTTAAATAAGATGTGACACAGATGAGCTGAGATTACCATATCTTGATTATTAATGCCAAAATAAATGTAATGACCAAAAATGGCCAGGATCAAAGCCATTTATTACTATGAAGATAACCTATTAAAAAACAGAGACTTAAATCACACCAACACCATAATTAAACACATGGCCAGAAAATGATGGTCTTTGAGTTACATCCCAGAAAGTGAAGCAAACAACTAAAAAGTACTTACTCTTTGCTGTTTGTAGTGCTTAAACATTCTAAGGCAGTGTTCAATGATAAATAACAAGTAAATGCCTCCTAGAGCAACAAGTCCTTTCAGTACAGCATCATACTCTTCCAGAAACTTCTTGGGCTCGTGTCCATGCGAATGGCCATGGCCGTGCCCATGCGTGTGTGCATGTTGGTGACTGTGATCATGTCCACCCTGAGACTGGTATTAAGAATAAGGAAAAATTTGAAACAAATAATTAAAATGCTATTGAAATGCTATGAAAGTACATTTCCTGGTAACTCTAAAACAAAGACCACCAACTCAAATGCTGAGAGGAGTTAAGATACCTGCTACAGTGAGAGAGCCATATCAGCAGTGAGAAAACAGGGAGTGATGGGTCCTCTGTCCATGACCCAGATAAATGCCTAGTATTCAGTAAAAATAAAACAAAGGAATTCACCAATAGGTGATCACTTGTGACTCCCTGTAATCTAACTTTTTTTAAAACTGATTATGCAGAAGTATATCCTGGAATATATGCTTAATGTTCTATTTTTAACACTTTAGCAAAAATAAATATATGTGTGCTAATAAAGTTATGTTTAATTGTGAAATGTACACATTTCACAATATTAATCTTAGAGAACTTTAAACATTAGAGAACGACTGTTAAGTATTTCCCTTGAATAATACACTTGTATTCTTCCCCCATATGGTAGTGGTCAACAGAAGTTTCTATACCTCTCTAAAGAGGTAAGATCATTCAAAAAGGCATTAACTTTATCTAGATAACACTTCTTAAGAAAAAAATAAACAGCAGTTAAACTTTGCTCACACTTCAACTGTTCTTATAGGCCCAGTTCTGAAACAGACTGTTGCTTTTCCTGATGGCTGTCAGAAAGGGCAAGCAAGGGTGGAAATGAAGGGGAAAGTAAGTAAATAACGTGTAATAAATAAACTTTAAAAAATTTATATTAAATTTTAAGATTAATTAATTTCTTAAAAAGACAATGTCATGCATTGTTCTAGATACTAGATCTGGAATTCTCAACCACAGTACAGAAGAGAGAAGAGGTATTCATAACATACACATGCAATTCTGTCTCCCAACACTCCAGAAGGCAGATGGTGAGGATATATAAGACAATACTCAAACCTGTCATTTCCATTTGGAATGAAAGAGCCCACTATTTTCATAATGTGACACAAAATAATAATACTGGATCAACTACTCTGAAGTGACAACAGATCTTGAAAGGTACAATCAAGGCGCTGGGAGTGTGGGCTCATGGTCCTATCATTAGAGTGTTCCCAAATGTTAGAAACCAAGAGGAGGCCGGGCAAAAGGCGAAGTGGCCTGGACGTGAAGAGCACATGCCTGCAGTAGCTAACTGACTGGGCAGGGCTGCCACTCCTGCCCAATAAAGGTGCCGGAGCGCACTGCCATACGCATACAGATACAGAGGTCTGTCGCTCTTTGGTTTTAAGCATTTACTTTCAAAACTGCCAGTAGAGCAAGTATGGGGTTTTTAAAGTTACCTTTACTGAGGTATAACTGGCCTATAAAATAGTAAGATATTTAAAGTATACATCGTAGTGACTTGACATGTATACATTCTGACAGGTGAACATAAAACTGACATTAGCAGTCTTTTTGCTATTTTAAAACCTAATGATTCAATTTATTTTAAAAAATATTGCTATTAAAACTGCTCAAATGGAAAAAATACTTATCCTATTAAGCAAATAAAATAGCACAAATACTAAATTTTTGTGTTAGAGCTTGCTAATGAAAGAACCTTTTAGCTTAGATAGTTTCATTTTTATTTTATTTTTTAAGTTTTAAAGGATTTCTTACATGGGGCAGTAGATGAAGAAGGGCATCTCCGCTCATTGTTCCGACAGCCAGAGCAACAAGGAAGGTGAGAAGGAATTTGAAGCATCCTTGGTTAATGATGGGAACCAAGATGACACCGAGCAAGGAGAGCAGGCTAATGACAGTGACAGAGATGATACCACAAATCCATGCTGCGGGGAAGAAATGGACCGTCAACATTAGTATAAAAACATCCATCAAAAAAGCGCCCAAGGAGAATAAACATAAGATAAATGAGTCATACCCAGACTATGCTTTTTAAGAAGCTTTCTATTTTGGCACTGTTATGCTTAAAAACAGAACAAAATAAATAACCGTATAACTAACTTAAATACCTAAAAAAGGAATTAAGAAACTCAGAGCAAATTATAAATAGTATCTTCCGTGGCCCACCTTATCAGAAAAAGGGACTTAAAATGACTTAAGGCTGTGAGTCACTCTTAACATCTAGACTGAATTCTAAAGGCAGAGCGACAGCAATAAAACTGTTTCTTTAAAGAATATGATTATAAACCTCTCCTGGGAGCATTAGAGAAAATCAAGTACCTAATATACTGTAACCTTTGTAAATCTTTCTTAAAAAAAGTTTAAGAAACTACATATTAGCCCCAAATGGAAATATATTCACATAATATACAGAAGAGTCTTATTACTGTATCTCATTTCTTATTTGTACAAGGATAATTCAGTTCTACTTTCCTCGATATCATCTCTCCTCCACACCCCGTTCCAAACTCTCTTTCCTCCAATTTGGCTTTCTGTACAATTTACTTAAAAAACTAAAAAACAACCAAAAAAACCCACACAAAAAAAACCTTACTTTTTAGAAATAATAATATTTGCATTTAAGCTTAAGTAAACTCTATCATAATTTCCTAGGTGTTGAAAAAAGCAATTTGGGTAATAAAATTCTTCCGATTTCTAACCAAATTACTGTGCTTTTTAAATCACAATTTATTTGGTATAAAATAAAGACAAATAAAAACTGGCGGTATGGCTCCGTTGGTTGAGTGTCATCCCATGCACCAAAGAGTCACCAGTTTAATTCCCAGTCAAGGCACATGCCCAGGCTGTGGGCCGGATCCCCTGTGGAGGGCTGTAGGAGGCAGCCAATCAATGTTTCGCTCTCAACATTGGTGTCTCTCTCTCAAATCAATTTTTAAAAAACACATTAAAGAAGCATCTTTTATAAAATGTATACCAAACTAAGAATACATAAACTATTAAATACAGCTACCAAATGTTTCCTTTCTTTGCACCCAAGATACCAACTGCAGTTAAAAAAAATGCTAAATGTCTGAAACAAGCTTCACTTATTCTGCACATTAGGCCACTTAAAACGCTAAAGGTCTTCAAGCTTGGTTATTCACCAATTCCCTTTCTCATTATCTAGAGAGAAAATGCATTCTTTTAAAAAGAAGCGCTCATCTGTGGAAACTTTCTAATTAACTTGGTTCAAAGCATGCGCAAGATGGCAGTTTTCTACACTGTTTCAGCATTTTAATTGGCAGAAAATGCTTATCAACCTATTCACAACCCCCTTGGCAATTAAGCTAGGGTCAACTCTATGACTAAATGGGCCAATCTTGAGAAACAAACGATTTCTAGCGTACACAGTATATGGCATATTGGGTTTACAGCAGTCTTTGAACAGTTAATGAGGTGGTAGCTGTGCCTCTGTGGGAGACTTATATAGAACCAGTTAACCTTTCTTAATGGTACAGCAGTCATTAAAAATAATTTCTAGCAGGGCCTTCTCTCTACAATTATCAACATCTACTAGGACATCATTCATTCAATCTTCATTTCTGACAATGCTAATAACCACCTGCAAACAACTGATCAAAATTCACTATTAGTAATGTATTTGTCTCCAAAGCAAGTACAATTTCCTCTAAGGCTTTTCAGATTGAATAAGCTGTAATTTTCAATATTACTAGTAAAGCATCTGTCAGCAGCTTATTATAATATATAGATTACTCCAATATTACAGTATGGAAAACTCTAAGTCATAATCTACAATGGATGTGGAAGCCAAAATTAGAATTTTTCGAAGCCTTTAAAATAAAAAAGGCTATTAATTTTAAATCTAGATGTGACAATCTCGTCAGTCTCCATTTTCCCTGTAAAGAACAGATGACTTTTGTTTTAAGTTCAATAATCTCAGGCCTCGCTTCCCCTCCTCTCCCGTTACAGTGAAAACGGAGAAGCACGTGAAAGTCGGTGCCTCTCAAGGTACTCACTCCCCCGCCACCATCAGGGAACAGGAAGCCAGAGAGGGGCCTATTTTATCCACCCAAACATCAGCACTCCAATCCGCGCATGGACTCACTTTGGCTCCCTTTACTGACACACCAGTCTGGACCCAGCCTGTCTACCTAGAAGACCATTCTTGCATGTTTCTTACTAATCTATACTTGCAGCAATACAAATGTACACCAATATTTACCTGTATACCACTGTCCTGTCTGACTGCATCACCTGTTAAAACACTATGAAGTATAACTAAACAGAACTCTCTATCTCCCGGGCATATTCTAGCAAAGCATACTGAAGGACCCTTTTAGCAGGAAGCAGTCGAGCACAGCACAGGTTAAGAACATAATGGTTACAACTACAGGCTTCTGTTTAGCTTTTAAAATATAGTTTATTGAATTTATTGGGGTGACACTGGTTAACAAAATTATACAGGTTTCAAGCATACAATTCTATAATACATCATCTGCATATTGTATTGTGTGTTCACTACCAAAAGTCTAGTCACCTTCTATCACCAAATGTTATCCCCGCCCCTTACCCTCTTCGGTCCCCCCTCATCCTCCTTTCCTTCTGGTAATCTCGATACCTGAGACCATGTGGTACTTGTCTTGCCCTGACGGGCTTTTTTCACTTAGTATAATAGCCCCTAGGTCCCACTGGCTTTCCTCTGTACTTCCTTAAAAACAATCCGCAAACCCTGCTCAATGTTAAGCAATTAGAACACAAATAATTTTAAGTAGGGGCCCGTTACTTACATTTGCCCATCAGGAAAGACCCACTTATCACAAGCCTGTGTATCCTTTTTAATCTAGTTCCCTAGCAAAATCCTTCCCCTGCAATGCCACACCATACTACCATGCCTCCTGTCTTACCCAAGTCTTTTAAACGTACATGTGAAAACATATTGAAAGACATCAAAAGTAGGGCAGTAATTTGGAAATACTTTCTAATTCAACTACATAAAAAAATTAGAATAGAAATTGTGTTGAGGAGAAAAAGAAATCTTTCTTACCCGATGCCCCTACATTTGCCTTATCTTCAGGAACTGTATTTTTATCCTTACTTAAATCTTCAACTAAAAGTTTGTCAAAATGTTCGATACAAAGTCTGCTGTCAATCTGATATAACAATGCAGGGCAAAGGTATGTGAACAGATCAGCGGAGATTGGAGAGTTGGCACCATGACCATAGTATTTTAACAACTGAGTGACGTTCAAACACTGTAAGGAAATTGTTAAAACAAATTAAAAAGTATTTTAGAAAGGTTATTCAGAAACAATTTACTGTATGAAGAAAATATTCTAATTATTATTTGAAAATAATTTGTAATACAATATATATATTAGAAATAAAGCTTTTGGATAGGAGCTTATGATAGGGATACATTCAACTTATTACCCAAGACTTTTTATGGGTTTTAAACATTCTTCCATTCTAACACATGAAAGATAATGATCTACTGCCACTGATAAGAGAGATTCACAACTATAATCTCAAGATTCTTAAGGGGGTGGGGGCAATCACTTCTCTAGTCAAAGTGTATTTATTAATTACTCAAGATTCTTACTTGTAAAACAGTGTTAAATAAACTTAAATTACTTTAATAACTTTGTATTTTAGTATAAGACAGACTTTTTCCCTGCCGAAGGGAATGCTAGCCCAATGCTAAAGCTGGAAGATGAGAACAAGGCAGCTTCATCCACTAGAACTTTAAGTGCAAAACAAAACAAAGCAGGAAACAGGGCAAACAAGTTTGAACCCATCATACAGAAAACAAGTATCTAAAATTAAGGCAAAAAGATGGTACTGCCTCTTTTTCATACAGACGCACTTAGGCAGCATACTTGTTTATTGACTTGCTAGCTCATTCTATGATTTTACCTAGGTACAAAAACCAAGCCCAGAACACACATACAAACAAAAAAATGATTCTTCCCAGGTTTTAACATAAGGTACTATACTAGTCAATGCATATAATATTTCCATAAATCCTGAGAAAATTCAAAATACGCATCAGGTTTGATGATGCAGACCCTACAAGTTTGACACAAAAAGTAAATATTAATAATAACGTCCAGTTATTAACAACAAAATATTCTAGGATATCACCCATAATAATAGATGAATATAGTTCTTTAAAAGTAAACTAAGATTATCAGTGTTTATAACTGCTAAAAACAAATTAATCTGGTGATTTCTCCAGGGAAGAAACACAAAGATATTTACTTAGATGCAAAACATATTTAAATTGTAAAGACATAAACAACAAAGGATGAAGTCTTATTCCATCATATTCTATATTAGATGGTGCTGCTTTTTGTGCATATGAACAATAAATTCAATTTTTTCTAAACTTAAGAGTGATAAAAATTAGAATAAACAAAGGTGTTAATATAACTTTCATAAAACAAAAAATAAATGTGTTTAAGATTAATATAGCTTTAAAAAACTAAGAAGGAATCAATTGATGTGAAATTATTCCAAAAAATCATGAAAATTTGGAGTTTCCTATTATTGTATCTTTTTGCATTCACCCTAAATTTGTCAAAGGCATGAGAAAAGACTGTATCATGAGCAAGTAGGCCCTATCATAAAGTGACATTGAGAAAAGAAACCTACGACATGCACAAAATACCTGATTGAACAAAAAAGGCTTCAATTTTCAAATATCTGGAAACCAGCTAATAACAACATGAAAATTAACTTGAGGAGTTAAGAAAGTCATAAGCAAGATAGTAAAATAATGAATATAAGGGTATGTTTTCTAACAACCTTCAAACATTTAGATTTTAAGAACCCAATTTGAGAACAAACAATGCAAGTAAAAATCCGGATAAAAAATTTAATCTGATTTAACTCCCTTAACGTGTTTCTTTTACATTACCTAGAAATGTTTTAATATGATTAACTACTCCACTGTTACTTCTCTTTTCACCTTAAGATGCTCCACAATTATCTAAGAATTATGGAGCAACCATCTTTTTCTACTCACCTCATGTTGACGGTCATCTTCATTATGATCTTTGTGATTAGCAGCTGAATAAATTGCACTTTTTTTAACATGTGGTGCTTCTCGCTTTCTAGTGTGTCGAAGTTCACCTTCATTATCAGGATCAGGATCTTGGTGTCCATGACCAGGATCATGACCATTATGTTCTGGAAGATGTCCATGAGAATGACCTGGGTTATGTACACGATCAGGTTTATGGACCCGATTATGCTCGTATTGTTCACCCTGATCATGGTTAGGGGGAAAACCTGGTGTAATGACCTCTGAATTTTCATCATTCTTCCCTTTTCTCTTCCTCTTTCCTTTTGGCGGCTTACTTTCAGAATGTTCCTGTGTTTTATTGGTCTCTGTTGAAGGCTCATGGCTAGTCTCCCCACGCTCACTGTGAGTAATGGAATCATTAGAAAAATGGTGGGTAGTGTTATGATCGAGGTGATGACGCAAACAATGGTGATGACATAACCGATGATTACGGTCGCGCGTATGTTTGTCATCAGATTTGACAGACACTTCAACTGTCTCTTTCTCTGGGTCACACTTATGGTATCTTTTTGTTGATACACTGGTCACAGTTTGGTTTTCTGAATTTAAATGCTTATGGGAATGCTGGTGGTTATGTGAGTGAAAATGCTTTCCCTCCTGAACTGCCAAAATATCTAAGTGAGAAACATGATCGTGGCCAAGATCCTCATGATTAATCTCAACTACTTTTATTTCTCCGAGGCCCAAGTTTGTTAAAAGTTTCTCCAGACCAAAAAAGGATAATCTTCCATTTTCACCGTAACGGTCAAAAAGTTTTTCAATGTAATAATTTTTCTCATTTTTGGCAGCATCCAGCTCTGAGAATTTGCTCGACTCCGATTCGGTCAGTCCATGATGGTGTCTGTGGTGCTCCTCGGGACCGTGGTCATGTGGCTCATGGCAGTGGTTGCAATGGTGAAAAATAAATGTCAGCAAACAAATGAGGCAAAATTTTGTGTGCATATGTACCTTCATTTCTATTTTTCCTAAAGGGATTTAAAAAGAGAGGCAAGCATTAGTTTGTACTTACTCACATTCCAAATAACCACACACTTTCCAGCAGTGCCAATCTACTAGGCCAGTGGTCGGCAAACTCATTAGTCAACAGAGCCAAATATCAATAGTACGATTGAAATTTCTTTTGAGAGCCAAATTTTTTAAACTTAAACTATATAGGTAGGCACATTGTTATTAACTTAATTAGGGTACTCCTAAGGCTTAGGAAGAGCCACACTCAAGGGGCCAAAGAGCCGCACGTGGCTCGCAAGCCGCAGTTTGCCGACCACTGTACTAGGCAAATGTTTTACCCCAGTTCCTCCATGGCTCTGGATCATTCTTTCCTCTTCCTGTAAAAATGGTGCCTTTTATCAAACTAGCATACAGCCCTTTGAATTAATACAAACTGATAAGGGCTCATCTACCAGACTTCTACCAGTCATCTACTCTGACTTCCTTTTAGCACAACACTTAAGAGTCTATACATTTATACTGGAATTGGCTTCATCCTCATCTGGTCCTTTTCAAAATAGTGTGCTGATTCTGCTCTTGAGTCCCTCTGGTAATTGCAATAAGGCAAGATGAAATAAAATGATAAAATGTGTGAGTTATAAAGAAATGCAACTGTCATTATTTATGAATGACAGGATTGGGTATGTAGAAAATCCAAAACAATCTCTAAGAATTAATAAGTTAATTCAGTTTAAGTTGCTCGATATAAGAATAACATAAAATCAACTGTATTTCAATATACCAGCAATAATTAGAAAATTCGAAAACGGTATTATTTACAATAGCAAATAGCTAGGAATAAAAAACAAAAGATGTGCAAGACCTTTACATAAAATATGACCACATATTATTGAGAGAAATGCAAGCCATACATAAAATGGATGACTATATCATCTTTATGACTGGATGGGATACAGACCCAATGTAACCCCAATCAAAATCTCGGAAGTAATTCTGTGAGAATTTGAGATACTTTTAATACTTAGCTGGAAAGGGAAAGGGCCAAGAATGGCCACAATACTTCTGAAGACTAGAAACAAGTATGTCCTCGACCAGTTACTAGAGGCAGTGTGGTGGCTGGTGTGGGAATAAACATACCAGAGATACAAAACTGGGAGTGCCAAACTAGGAAAGATTCTCTTTTCCTTGGTGATTGGCCAACTAGATTTCTATATACAAGAAGAAAATAAAATGATCCCTCTCCACCTACCAAAAAATCAATTACAGATGGATTTTAAATCTAAATCTAAAACAGTAAAATGTCCAGAACTGTGCTGTCCAATATGGCAACCACTAGCCACATGTAGCTACTTAAACTAACTACAATTATATTAAAAATTCAGGTTTGGCCCAGCTGGTGTTGCTCAGTGGTTGAGCACCAACCCATGTAACTAGAGGTTCAATTCCTGGTCAGGGCACATGCCCGGGCTGTGGGCTCAATCCTCAACAGGGGGTGTGCAGGAGGCAGATGATGATGGATGTTTCTCTCTCATCGATTAGTCTCTCCCCCCCCCTTTTCTCTCTCTTAAAAAGAAATCAATAAAAGACATATTTTAAAAATAAATCTTTTTAAAAAGAAGCTAACTGTTGCTTCAGTCATTCCATCCTCAGGCACAGCCATATCCAAAGCTGAAGCATTTACCTTTGACCTGCAGAGCAGAGCAGTGCTCCCTGCTAACTCACCACCGCTGTCATTCTAACCACTACTGCCACCCCTCAAAGCCTCCACCTTCACACTCTTGTTTTCCTTCTTCAGCAGCTTGTCACTGTTACATGTCTCTGACTTTACACCAGCCTGCCATTCATAAGTAGCCAGGTAAAATTACCTTTCCTTTCCATTAGGTTAAATAGAAAAAAAATCTGTGTTCCGGGCAATCTCTTTGGAACATGAACGTACTTTGATGACTGACAGCAGACTACTTCCTCCCCATCAGGGAAGCTTTCTGTCTGATTAACTTTAGCTATCCTTATAATTAACAATTAAAACCATCAAGATCCTTTTTTTAAAAAAAATTTATCTTTGTTGTTGAAAGTCTTACAGATGTCCCTTATTTCCCCCAGTGGCCACTTCCCTCCCCCTACCCAGCCTTCACAGCACTATTGTCTGCGTCCATGGGTCACGCATGTAAGTTCTTTGGTTAATCTCCCCGCCCCTTCCCTCTGAGATTTGTCAAGTCTGTTTCATGCTTCTATGTCTCTGATCAATATATTTTGTTCATCAGTTTATTTTGTTCATTAGATTCTACATGAGTGAAATCATGTGATACTTGTCTTTCTCTTGTTGTTCACAAGGAAAATAATACAACAGTTAATAAATAGTACAATGAACTCTGTGTTTTGAGTCCTAACAACTGTAAACCTACTTTTGCCCCACCCTGTATATGAAAACTACATAAATTCTTCTACAAATTTAGAGGGTTCAATGGCACAGTCCCTTTTCTTATAAAGCTACATTCTAATTCTCAGACCTGGGTAGATTTTGTGATACACAGGCACAACCTATCTAATAACAGAAAACATGGTAATTAACTGTACCTCCAACACACTTCCCATTGGGCTAATCAGGGCGATATGCAAATTAACTGCCAACCAAGATGGCAGCCGGCAGCCAGGCAGCTGAAGCGAACAGGAGGCTTGCTTGCTCCAGTGAAGGAGGAAGCCAATGTTCCCCGCCTGCCGCCGCCCAGCTCTGAGCTGCACTCTAAGCAACTATGTTGCAATTATAGAAGCTAAATAAACCCCATGCTTTCAGCCAGCCAGCCGAGCTGGAGTTGCAACAGTGTTTCAATTATAGAACCCAAACAAACCCAGATACCTGCTTTCAGCAGCCGAGGTCTCAGAGCTGGAGCTGAGCCTCAGAGCTAAAGCCAGCTCTCAGTTCCAGTGACAGCCATAGAAGGTAAATAAATCCCAGAATAAAAAAAAGAAAAAAAGGAGAGATTGGGAGCTTCAGTCACCCACCAGCCTGAAAACGGCCCTCAGCCCCTCACCCAGACTGGCCAGGCACCCCAGTGGGGACCCCCACCCTGAAGGGGGTGTGACCAGCTGCAAACAGCCATCATCCCCTCATCCAGGCTGGCCAGGCACCCAAGCGGGACCCCCACCCTGATCCAGGACACCCTGATCCAGCCAGCCCCCACCCGTGCACCAGGACTCTATTCTATATAGTAAAAGGGTAATATGCCTCCCAGCAGCGGGATCAGCAGAGCCGCGAGGCCTCCCAGCACTGGGATCAGCGGAGCCGTGAGGCCTCCTAGCACTGGGATCAGCGGAGCCGTGAGGCCTCCTGGCCCCTGGAGCAGTGTGACAGGGAGCAGCGCCCAAACCCCCTGATCGCCCTGCAGCAATGTGTGTGACAGGGGAAGGCGCCCCAACCCCCTGATCAGCCCTGCTCTGTGCCTGATAGGGGGGAGCTCCCCAACCCCCTGATCGGCTCTGCTGTGACAGGCTGTGGCACCCCAACCCCCCCATGGGCCCTGCTCTGTGTGTGACGGGGTGGAGCCACAACCTCCCCATCGGCCCTGCCTGAGTGTGACGTGGGGAGTGCCCCAACCCCCTGATCGGCCCTGCCCTGTGGGTGACAGGAGGCAGTGCCCCAACTCCCCTATCGGCCCTACTCTGTGCGTGACAGGGGGGAGCTCCCCAACCCCCTGATCGGCCCTGCTCTGTGTGTGATATGGTACGGAGCCCCAACCCCCCTGATAGGCCCTGCTCTGTGCGTGACAGGGGGTGGCGCCGCAACCTCCCCAATCGGCCCTGCTCTGAGCCCGACCAGGGTCTGCACCTAGGGATTGGGCCTGCCCTCTGCCACCTGGGAGCAGGCCTAAGCCAGCAGGTTGTTATCTCCTGAGGGGTCCCAGACTGTGAGAGGACACAAGTGGGGCTGAAGGACACCCCCCCTACCAGTGCACAAATTTTTGTGCACCGGGCCTTTAATAGAAAAATAAAAAGGAAAACGTAAGATTATTAATGCCAGAAAAAGAGTTATATACTGCTACCAGCAGTATGATCATCGCATTCTCATTAATAGTTGGTATTAATTTTGGAGTAATATCTTGCCTTTTCATTTATATTTTTTAAATTATGTTGTCTCATTATTTTTATCAACATCTATGTGATACTACATAATATGAATTGGTCATATTTTCTGCAAAAAACACACTTGGTTCTGCCCAGGGCCTTTTAATTTTGATTACAATGGTTTACCCTTTCATGAATGTTCTCCTGTATATGCATTATTGAACTGTTTTTGTAATTTCTTCTGATTTCTAAATTTAAGAAGTTTCTTCTCTCCATATCTAATACATATTTTCTTCTTTTAAAAAACTATAAAGTGAACATGACCCCCAAAGATCTAGGACCCCTAACATCCATTTCTCTTTTAGGGAAAATAGAAACATCATTGAACTAACCATACTCTTACATATTTATGTTAAGAAAGTTTATGTTAGCCTCAATAAAACTTTCAAGTTCTTGTGTTTACGCAAAAGTCTTCCTGGTAAAAGCTCTAATATTTGTCTTATAAAGCATAAATCATATTATGTACTATACATTTACAGTGAATTTAAAGAACATTTTTCTTAAAATTTCTTTCAGTGATTTGATTTTAGCATACCTTTCTGGTTTGTCAGCTTTTTAAAAAATTGGTATGATTGTTTTCTTGAAAATAATTTTTTATTTATACTGGTTACATACATAAAATTATTCACTTTTTTGAAAAAAACTGTAATATCCTAATTAAAATGAAAATCTTAAAAAGTATGTTCTACTTCACTTACTGCACCTGGGATGTTAATTGGCACAGTCACTATGGAAAACAGTATGGAGGTTCCTTAAAAAAGTTTAATAGAATGACCATATGATCCAGCATTCCTCTTCTGGGTACCTAATCAAAAAACTTGAAAGCACTCATATGCAGAGATATATGCTCCCTTAAGTTCATTGCAGCATTATTCACAGTGGCCAAGACCTGGAAACAACTGAGGTGTCCTTTGCTAGAGGACTGGATAAATGGGTAACGATGCGACACATACACAATGGAATACTGCTCAGCCATAAGAAAGATGAAGTACTGCCATTGCAACAACATGGGTGGATCTTGAGAATATCGTGCTAAATGAAATATGTCAGAAAAAGTCAAGAACCATGTGATTTCACTTAGTGAGATATAAAACTAAAAGTAACAAATGAATAAACATCAAAAACAAACAAAAACTCATAGACACAGACAACAATATGGTGGTTACCAGAGGGAAGGGGGATGGAAGGTTAACAAAGGGTAAGGGGGTCAAATATAT